>NC_080540.1:266842457-267181957 GCF_028640845.1 Ahaetulla prasina | reverse complement strand
AAACATATGGTATTTATTTATTTATTTATTTATTTATTTATTAATTAATTAATTAAGACCAAGCTGGCTTTATATGGAATGGATATTGGAAAAATAAAATAAAATGGATATGGAATAAAAGTACCATTACAATCTAGGTTCTAGTAAGCCACCAATTATATCATGATTTTCTTTCTCTATGTTGCTTGGGGATATGGGAGTTGCAATTCAATACACTTTGTAGGCTTCAGATTATCTCTTACATCAACATCATTGAATAAATTATTCTTTATGGTTGCTGGGTTTTGAAGATGGTAACAAGATAGATGGAGGAGGAACTGTTTTGGATATAAGATACTCTCTTTAATGTATTGAATAACCTTAGAAGTTTTTATGAAGTTTTCATTAGAAATATTTCATAGTATGGAACAAGCTAATTGTTATTCAATACAGGTAGTCCTTAACTTACAACAGTTCATTCAGTGACCATTCGAAGTTACAAAGGCATTAAAAAAAAGACTTATGACTGTTTTTTACACTTACGACCGTTGTAGCGTTCTTGAGTTCATGTGATCAAACTTTGGGCACTTGACAATTGGTTCATATTTATGAAAGTTGCAGTGTCCTGGGGTCTTGTGATCATCTTCTGATAAGCAAAGTTAATGGGGAAACCAGATTCATTTAACAACTGTGCCACTAACTTAACAACTGCAGTGATTCACCTAACAACTGTGGCAAGAAAGGACATAAAATGGGGCAAAATTCACTTAACAAATGTCTAACTTAGCAACAGAAAACTTGGGCTTAATTGTAATTTTAAGTTGATGACTTCCTGTATTTTCTTTTCTTAGACAAAATGAAACTTTGTAATTGTATTCTCTGCATTCCTGGAACCACAAGAAGAAAGTTACTAGAGTAATAAAAAATCTAATTTTCCTCCTGTATAATATAATCAAAATTTATCACAAACAACCGGAAATGACATAAATTATGTAGCCTAACGCAAGCAATTTTAAGTAGTATAAAGAAATAATCTTGGAACAGGAAGTGGTTAGTAGCATTTCAGTTTAAATGTACACAGATTTGTAATTGTCTGTAAATTTCATAAATTTAAAAAACTTATATTTTACAAACAAACTAACAAATATATTTTGTTAATGTAAATGTATGTAGTGCTAGTTTGATTTAGTGGTTAAGGCATGAGGTTAAAAAGCAGGAGATCATCAGTTCAAATCCCAGCTGCGTGGCTTTGGGCCAGTCATTTGCTCTCAGCCCAACCCACCTCACAGGGTTGACGTGGGGAAAATAGGAGGAAAGTGTGGTGGATATGTTCATCGCCTTATCTGTAAAAACAATAAAGGTGGAAAATAAATGCATGCATGCATGAATACATACATACGTACACACACATCTATAGATATAGATATAGATATGAGTATGTATGTATGTATGTATGTATGTATGTATGTATGTATATCTATATACGACACTCTTAAGATATCCCTAGACAATAATGGACAGAGATGACAACTACTGTAGAAAAGAAGTGTTTATTTTTCAGTATTTGTAGATGTGTATGTATATTTTATCTTTATAGGCATTCAATTCTAGATTCTAATGACAACTCCACTACCATAATGCTTGTAACAAATCAATCCATACTAATTTTACTCCAGAACAAGAATACATTAAAATTAAACAATGGGACAATAGCATTCCTAATAACAGAACTCTCTTTGAGCAATTGTTTTCACGTATAAAGTTACATGAAAATAAAAATACCACTTTTTTTTTTCTTTGTAGGTTTTCACTATGGAGAAACTTCTTAACTTACAAAATAAAAAAATCCTTGGTCACAACAAATTATCACAAATCGTTAGCCGTATCCAGTTAATAAGAAAAAAGAAGACTTGAATTTATATTTGTCACATTATGATCGAGTTAAATTGATAACTACCAAACTTTGATAGCTAACCGTATTTACCTTTATTTGGAATTAGTGCTGTATTGCAATCCCACTAGATCTTCTCTTGCTCAGATTTTAGCTTCAGTTCTGATTATGCTCACCTTGGCTCACATTCACAAGAAGAAAAATCAGGAGGTCTCAGCAGAAATTTTTCTCTTCCCTCGAGATTCTTGGCACACTGCTATGCAGCATCCACAACAGCTCTGTGGAATACTGTTTCCATGGTACCCATAAACCATACAAAGCATTGGGATGCCTTGAGAAGCTTTTATTTCCCAGGAGCTTTGCCATGTAGTAATAGGGATATTCCAGAAGACACTAGAATAAGAACTTCTTGTCATTATGTCCTAATAAATTAAGAAGATAATGACATGAAGGCTACTGTTTGTGGGCTGCTAATTTACCCTGCTGTTTAGTTTAAGATTCTTTTTAATACTGTCTTTTGATTATTTTCCCAGGGTAGTTTACAACATGCTGAAAAAATGGTAATGAAATAAAATAAAATAATCAAAGCATAACCGAGTTACTCTGGGAAAGCAAAATATATTACATGTAGTTCTAGGAAGAGGAGACATATAAATTACTAGGCAATAAACAAATACATAAAGATTTTTATTATACATTTATCATCCTAAATATATTTAAATGTAGAATACATTAAAATTAAGTAAGGATTGGGCAAGTAACTTTGCCATATATTAGCAAGGGGCTAATAAATAAGTTTCTTCTTTCTAAACTAATTTTTACAATGAGCAATGGGCATCATAATTTCTCAATTTTCTGAATCTGATGGACTATCCATATCTTTCTTTTAAAAAATCTTTTTGTGGACTCTTAAAAATTGAAGATTTTCTTGAATTGCACCCATAGTTACAAACATCTCTGCATTTCAGATGAACTGTAGCTTCTGAGTGGTTTTCAAGAGCATCTTGAAAACACATTGCAGCAACCGAGATTAGGGGTGATCCTGAGCAAGGACTACTCCAGAAATGCATGCAATTGGCATACAAGATGAATATTTGCAAAGGCCCTCCTAACAATGGTTGCCACCTGCTACTTGGTAGGACAGTCAAGCTGGATAAGTATTGCTCCTGTCTAGAACCAGAAATTCAGGGCAGGGGCAAAGGCCACAAAATCACAGCCAGGTCTTGTTAGGGCTGGAAGTCTGGAAGAATACATGATTAATGATTTCAAAGGCTACTGAGAGATCAAGAAGGGATGCAGCACTATTATAGCAATTCTGTCAAAGGTAATATGGAAGTGTGATCAATGCTAGTTTAGAACTAGGAAGAGAAGGTTGAAGACAGGATAAAAAGTCTCATACTCTATGATGAATTTACACTACCTGAACCCAATCACATATATTCTGGAAACCTTTGATCAACCACAGTGCCATGGATCTAAAATACAAGTACCTGCACTAACAGCCCCAAGGATTCCATTCACTTATTTGCCTTGACCAACTGATTCAAACTCCTTCCAAACAATGCTTCAATCAACTCCACAGACCCTTCATGACCAGATTCCAGCTCAGAGTAGATCTGCGTGATTATCTGTCAGACCAACCACACAATGGCCCTTCATTCATTGAAGAACTGGATCAAGCTGTCAGCCAACAATCTGTAGATGCAATAGGAAAAATACTAGATTTTGCTATATCTTCACAAGAGAATCCTTAGTAAGGGGCTCTTACCCATTTTTACTTGGATTTGCTCTGTTTTTCTCTAAAGATATCCTTCTGCTTCTTAATTTTCTGGAATTCCTGTGTAAAGAAGAGGACTTTCCAGAATCCACAATAGAATAGAATAGAATAGAATAGAATAGAATAGAATAGAATAGAATAGAATTTTTTATTGGCCAAGTGTGATTGGACAAACAAGGAATTTGTTTGTGCGTATGCTCTCAGTGTACATAAAAGGAAAGATACGTTCATCAAGAATTCTAAGGTACAACACTTAATGGTAGTCATAGGGTACAAATAAGCAATCAGGAAACAATCAATATCAATATAAATCATAAGGATTCAAGCAACAAAGTTATAGTCATATAGTCATAAGTGGAAGGAGATGGGTGATGGGAACGATGAAAAGATTAATAGTAGTACAGATTACAAGCAGTGAGAGATTACATATGCACAATCCAATCCAACTTTCTCATTCCAGATGGCAACTAAGGCTGCAGCCTTGATATACTATGCAGGAGAATCTCAAGGAAAGAATATTATTATTGTTAATACATACTGCCAAACTGCTGGATACCCAGAAAAGTCAAGTTGAAGTCTCTCAGTGCAATAAATCTGAATCAGATTTATGCTCTGAAGTTGATGTCTTCCTGTGCAGTAAGTCTGACCATTGAATCAAATAACTCATGCAGGGAAGCTGCTACTGGAAACTGGTAAACTAGCTGCTATTCTATCTGATCTCCATTTGATTCTTGGTATTCCAAACTTCAGAAACAGGATCTCATATCTTGTTATCTGCATATTAGTGCCTCTTTAAAGCCATAAAATGACTGTAGACATTCTATGACCCCTGCCATGGGATTGCAGCTAATCCCATACTCAAAACCTGAAAATAACCATCCTTCTAATCTCTCTTACCAAGTAAAAGAATAGAAAAGAATAGAAATAATTTGAAAACTTTAGCTATTAGATCCAAATGGCATTAAATGTTTGGCTCTTAACTTACTCTGAATATATAGCAGGCTAATGCAAACAAGATAAATCCTCCAAAAGTCTAAAAACTAGATGCTGTGTTTAGAAATACTTTTTTTCAAGCTTTTAATCAAATTATTTTACTGCAGTTATAAAAGAAAAAAAAGAGACTAAAAAGTAACTTGGGTTGTACTTGCACAGAAAGAAATGTCAGTGTAACATGGCTTGAATTCCTCCCTCGGAGGAAATATTCTTTCAGAAACAGATGGAATTTAAAGTTTCAAAACATAATGTTGAATGCTTAATGGGATAATCACATTATTAATGGGACAAAAGGTATTTAATGTACACAGGCCCCCTATATGTTTGCTTATCTGTCCCACTCTGTATTTTCTGTCATGAAGTTTCCATGGTGGCACTTCTAATCCTCCATATATTCTAAGTTATAGTGACCAGACGTCCCGCTTTTCGCGTGACAGTCCCGCTTTTTAATAATTTGTCCCGCGTCAATTCCAAAAAGTCCTGATTTTTTTTTGTTTCACTCCCATTCTGAAAATGGGAGGCGGCAACGCAAGAGGAGGAGGCAGAGAAGGGGGAGTGGTGGAGAAGGGGGCGTGAGAGGGAGGAGAGACGCCGCTTGACTTCACCCGAGAGGAAGAGAAGAGCCGAGCCTGCCTGGAAGAGCCGAGAGGAGAGCAGGGCCTGCCTGGAAAAGCGGAGAATCAGCAGCCGCTCCTCCTCCTTCAGGCAGGTGGCAAGACTCAGCGCGCATACGCAGGCTCTCCCCCCCCCCCCCCCCGGTCAATGGTGTCCCGCTTTGCCATCGCTGAAATCTGGTCACTTTATTCTAAGTGCATTCTACAACATATTCTCTTTTGCCACTACAGATCAAGATTAGCATAAATCTAGCAGTCTAACATCGCAACAAGTGGGTGGGATTGTGTAAAGAATATTTGCATTTTTGCTTAATATGGTTGTAACCAATGAAAGTATATTTCAAATAATGACTGATTAAAGATTTTTTTTAAAAGTTTGATCTTGAAACTTAATATTTTTTAAAAATTCTGCCTTAGTGTAGTAATTGCTTTTAATTAAAAAAGAAAGTAATTGCTTTTCAGAAACTCAGAGACAGTTTCATATAGTTATGCAATAATATGTCTTTCCAAAAACAGAAGATGGGAAGGCAGGCATTTGTAACATTCTAAATAATTTTTGTTTAATAGTGTCAATATATAACTCTCCCTCCCTCTCCATAGCAAAACTGTGACTAAGAGACTTTGAGTAACATTGCACCTAAAAGTGACCTTGTACTTGTTTTACCCATAGAAGACAGCTGTATGCAAAGCAATCAAGCCATGTTACTGAATCAAGTGGCTTTTTTTTTAAGGAAATATAATTGGGGTGGAGAACGTAGTTAGTCTCATTACAATTATCAAGGCCTGAAAGATTCTGTGGTGATTTACAGTGGTTGCAAGGATATTTCTTCATGGTGAGGTATCTCTCTCTCTCTTGGACTAGTCCTTTATGCGAAACATAAGGATATTCTAGTGCTTGTGTGACCTTTACACAAAGTAGTATTTTTATGTGCTATAAATTATTCTATTGTGAATTCTAATCTATTTTTGTATATCTGTTATAAAGATTTCTAATCAAGGCAAAGATGTTGAGGGAAATATTTGTTAATTTACTGAACTTATATCTTCCCTTTGTTAAGAGCGGCTTTCAATAACTTCCTGATTTGTCTTTGACAATTTAGCAACATTTCTTCTCATTTATATTAAAAATTTGTTATATTTTATTCATCCTGTCCTCAGTATCAGAAACTGTTTAGACCTTGAGAATTACAGTCACAAGTACAAGTATATTTTTTTAATCCTGGGGGTGGGAGGGAAGAAAAATTTACCAATTGCTCAAGGTCAGGTCTAATGTTCTCTGACACAAGCAGGTTTTTATTGTTGTTATTCTACTTATAATTTAATGTGCAACTGCCAGGCAAATCTTCTTAACTAATGGTCAGCACTTGGTTACAGTTAGATAAGGGTCAATGGCAGACAAAGGGGGCTAGACTAGTTTGTGCGTGGCTACATAGTAATTTTACACATCCCTCTTTTCACCCCTTTCCCTAGCCAGTCCTTCTCAGGAAAATAAAAAGAGTTCTAAATTGTGACCAAATATATGCATCTTTTCCTAGTGTTACTACAAAACAAATTCTCTAAACTCCTTTGCTGCTTTTTATACTGTTTCTAAGAGGACAAGAGAAAGTAAATCCATGGCTCTCCAACTCCAATCTGAAACATTTAAGAGTTGTTGCCGATCAGTAAGGAGGCAAGCAAATTGATTTTGAAGGATCAGTGGTCTCTTTTAGTGTAAGGCAGCTCTCCCTTCCTTACCTGCAGATGATGTGAATGTGTTAAACTAATAAAATGATTGTGTTGTCGGAAATATTCTTAAGACTATTGTACTATTTGTATCATGGAATATGAAATAAATTATAAAGCATACATTAAAATATGCATTGTTGTATTACCATAGGCTACAATCATATATATTACGGTTTTGCCCTTTTCATTCTTAAAGAAGCACATGTGAAAGTATCACCCAACAGATTGCATCCATTTTAAATCAGCATAATTGTTTTTATTTTATTTCAATTACTGTCAATCCTAAATACCTAACTCAATATACAAATATAGAACTAACGGTGCGATCTGTCATCTCTCTTTAGCAATAAGGTCATTTAGGAAAAAGGAAGTATATATCATGGAAGCTGAGATATCTTGAAGTTGGATATGGATTACCTAATAAAAAACCATAGTGAGTTACAAAACTCATGAAGTAATCTGGGAGTCTCTTCAGAGTAATCTCTTAGAGAAAAAGCAGGGCACAAAATCATGTCAAATGAAGTACCTCTGGGAGAATTCTATATATTAGTCTTATTCTTTTAGACCTGAGAGCTATAGCAATTGAAGCCTTTTTGGTATTTACAATTTTAATGTAAGCCATGTAGCAATAGCAATTATTGCATATTTCAGGCATTTGCAGATACATCTCGTTAATTTAATTTTAAAGGTTAAATTGAAAGCTCATCATGTTACAAAATCTGCAATGGTTTTCCAATTGGCATAATTAATGGAATGTTTTCCTAAAAATATTTGTATTTTGCAAAGATAAAAGACAGATGTAATTTCAAAACTTCCAGCTTCATGAAAACATTTTAAATGATAATTTTGGTGAATATGACATACAAGAAAGGATAGTTTTATTTTGAGTTTTTGTACTGTCATCGTTGTTCACATTTTAACAAAATCACCCTGTGTTCTATGTTTATAACATTTTAGCTAATATCAAATCTTAATCATAACAGCCTAAGACTACTTTAAGAAAACTATGAATGGTGGTTGGGGAGGAGAAAAAAAATATTGGATATCAGAAAATGTTCTACTTTGTCCAGCAACCAACCCTGCTACATTTATGACTGAAAGGCAGACAGCTTGCACCTACACATACACATACACACACACACACATACACAAACACACACAGAGAATTTAAATCATAAGCCTGCCTGCCTTACAAAACCTGATCAAGAAAAGGGTGGAAAGGTAGCATGAGAGATCAATGTTTTCTAAATCTTTCAATTAATGTACTACAGGATTGGTGAATAATTTGAAAGCATGTCAAACTTCACCATTTCAAACATAAGAAAAGTTAAGAAAAAGGATGTTGGTTTTACCTGATATGCTCCTTCTCGGTGTGATGAGACAGAATCCAAGAATGGGTTGTCTTCGTCTTGTAGCTGATTGGACTGAGTCTGTCAGAGCTGTGAGGACACGCCTCTGTTACCAACGGTCCCAGCTTTTGGTGATGGTGTAGTGACAGACAGATGTGTCTCTATTCTAATGGTGCCCACCTCTGGACTCAGGACCAGATGGTCTCCAGGGTGGAGCTGGATTCTCTCTCAGCACACCGAGAAGGAGTGTATCAGGTGAGACCAATGCCCATTCTCCAGTCTACTGACGAGAGAATCCAAGGAACGGGTGGCCGCAGTCTGATCCGAGGTCCCCTGATCAGTGTGAACCCTCTGGAGGTCTCGCCTGCAAAAGGCTACTTCAGCCGAAGTGAAGGCATCCAGCTTGTAATGCCTAATGAAAGGGGACGGAGAGGACCATGTAGCTACTCAACAAACCCCCTCAATAAAGGCCTGCATTGCCCACACTGCTGTCGGGCTGCGCTCCTTGTGGAATGGGCCACAACCCGCCAAGGCATTGGAAGAGCATGGAGTTCGTAAGCCTTGGCAATGCAAGCCTGTACCCACTGGCCCACTGTCAATGATTTGACCCTGTTGCCCAGCGTAGAGGACTGGAAGGACACAAATAGGGACTCTGTCTTCCTGAAAGGGGAACTTCTCTTAATGTATATGTGGAGGGCCCACCTAATGTCCAAGGTGTGCAACTTCTTCTCCAGGGCATGTACTGGGCCCGGGCAGAAGTCTAGCAGTATAAGTTCCTGACCCCTATGGAACCAGGAATTCACCTTGGGAACAAAGGAGGGGTCCAGCCACAAGACCACCCTGTTGGGGTGAAATATACAGAGGTTCTTTCTGACAGAGAGGGCCACCAGTTTGGAAATCCATCTGGCCGACATGATGGCCACCTTATAGGTGAGGAAGTGCAGTATGGCTGATCTCAGTGGTTCGAAGGGGACCTGGGTAAGCAAGTGCAATATCTTGGTCAGGTCCCAGAGACAGTACCTGTGTACCACTGGAGGGCATAAGCTTGTTGCAACCCAATGAACCTGTGTACCATCAGGTGCTGGGCGAGGCACTCCAGATCCCTGTAAGATAAGACCGAGGAGAGAACTGCCACCTGTCTGCAAATAGTATTGGAGAAGAGTCCCTTGTCTAGCCCTTCCTGGAGGAACCAGGGGTGAAATCCAGCAGGTTCTGACAGGTTCTGGAGAACCAGTAGTGGAAATTTTGAGTAGTTCGGAGAACCGGTAGCGGAAATTTTAAGCAGTTTGGAGCACCAGCAAATACCACCTCTGGCTGGCCCCAGAGTGGGGTAGGAATGGAGATTTTGCAGTATCGTTCCCCTGCCATGCCCACCAAGGCACACCACACCCACTAAGCCACGGCCACAAAACCGGAAGTAAAAAAATTTGGATTTCACCACTGGGAGGAACTCCAGTATCTGGGCCACAGACATCAATGCAGGGTTCAAACCCATCCTGGAATACCAGGCACAGAAGTCTTTCCAGATTGCATCATATAGCCTATTGGTGTAAGACCTCCTGGAGGCCTGAATAGTTCAAATCACTATGGAGGAGTAATTGTCCTGGCTCAGAAACTCTCCACTCAAGTGCCAGACAGTCAGTCAGACCCATTGAGGGTCCGGGTGGACCAAGGTCCTTTGGCTGAGGGAGATTCTGTCTGGTGGTATCCTCCATGGGCTGGCCACTGACAGGTTGACCAGGTTGGCAAACCATGGCCTTCTGGGCCAGTGGGGGGCAAGAAGAAGGATCTCTGCCCTTTTCGTCAACGCCTTCTGGATCACCCTTGAGATGAGGGGAAGAAGAGGAAAGTCGTATAAAAGTCCTCAAGGTCAAGGACTGAGGAGAACATTGACCCGTTCCGTCCCTGGTGCTGCAAACCTTACGAAGAACCTGGGCAGCTGGCAGTTGTTCAGAGTAGCTAACAGGTCAACAACCGGGAGGCCGAAGTGACCCATCAGTTCCTCAAATAATGTCAGGTGTAGACGCCACTCCGAGTGGTCAATTGTGGCTCTGTTGAGCCAGTCCACCTGCACATTCATCACTTCGGAAATATGTTCTGCCCTAAGGGACAGAAGGTGTCTTTCTGCCCAGAGGCCTAATTGTTCAGCCTCTTGCATGCGTGGCCTGGAATGGGTACCCTCTTGGCGGTTGATTTGGGCCTTGGTGGCTACATTGTCTGTCAAGACTAAGACATGCAGGTCCGATACCATCTCCTGTAAAACGCCTGAGGGTCAGGTGGACTGTTCTGAGCTCCAACCAGTTGATATTGTGACCCAGGTCTGCCTACGTCCACTGACCCTGTGTCATTCTGGACTGGAGATGTGCCGCCCAGCTAAAGAATCTGGCATCTGTAGTAACAGTCAGGCAGTTTGGCTCCTTGAATAGGCTCCCTACTGTGATTGCCTGGGAAGTCCACCATCAGAAGGAGCGGATCACTCCCGGTGGAACCCTGATCTTGGCTGCTGAATTGCTCCTGCTGGAACTTTGGTAGTGGACGCAGGCAGACCTGGGTCACAATATCAACTGGCTGGAGCTCAGGGCAGTCCACCTGGCCCTCAGGCATTTCCAGGAAATGGTGTTGGACCAGCATATCTAAGTCTTGACATTGTAGGGATCTGGTGTGCAGGCGTGCCCATGGGACGATGTAAATACACGACACCATCTTGCCCAGGAGCTGTGACAAAAGGGCCAGGGGTACTATTTGTTCCCTTTCTGATGCGACTTGCCAAGGCCTTCAGGCTTGACTGTCGCTCCTGGGAGAGGTAGATCTTGCACACTACAGTTTTTATGACTGCTCCTAGGTGGAACAAACAGAGACAAGTGGCTCTTCTCTACATTTATCAAAAACCCATGGTCCTGGAGTACCTGGATTGTGATCTGCAGATCCTCCCTTGCCTGGGGGCCAGAGGAGGACTGGATCAGGGTATCATCCAGGTAGCACTGGACTCGCATGGGAAGAGCCCAGAGAGGAGCTGCCAATGTAGCTAGCAACTTTGTAAAATCCTAGGCGCTGATGATAGGCCGAAGGGCAGGGCCCTGTACTGGAAATGTCTGTCTGCGTAATGGAAGTGGAGATATTGTTGATGTGATCGCAAGATATGCCTCCATCAGTCTATTGATGTGAGGAAGTCGCCCTCCTGGACACTCTCCAGTATCGAATAGCGTGACTGCATCTTGATACGCCTGTAGAAAGGTGTTTGTTTAGCCGTTTCAAGTCCAGGATTGCCCTCCACACACACACCCCCGAGGTCTTTGGGATTACAAAGAGGATGGAATAGAATCCCAGCCCCTGTTGGTTCTCTGGAACCGGTTGGATCGCTTAAATGTCCAACAAATATAGTATTGTGGTTTCCATGAGGACCCTCTTTGAGTTGTCCCTTGAGATGGTGCAATGAATAAAAAACCTCGGGGGTGTAGAGAGAAATTCGTAGGAGAGGCCCAGCCTCACCATCTCCAGGACCCAGGCATCCATTGTAATCTCCTCCCAGTGATCAGCAAAGAGGGCTAGGTGGCCCCCGATGGGAGGGATGGACCTGCAGTCACTTGGAGTGATGAAAGGGACGACTTCCATCTCCACAAAAGGGCCACTTGGGTTTAACTGTTGTCTGTTCCTGCCCGATCAATCATGCTGGTGTTCCTGCCTTTGAAAGTAGGGTCTCTGAGAACGTGGAAAACCAGAACCGGTGTCCGTCGTTCGAAAGGAGGGGCAGGGAAAATAAGGTGAGGGGCGGAAATCACCTTGCTTAGAGAAGGATGGCAGGATCTTTCTCTTATCTTTCGACTCCACCAAGATGGGGTCCAAGGTTTTCCCAAACAGCGTGACTCCTTTGAAGGGGGCAGAGGCTAGCCTCCGTTGGTGCCTGATATCTGCCTGCCCTTGACGAAGCCAGAGCAGGTGGCAAGCAGCCACTGATGACACTATGGCCTTGGAGGCAAACCTGGCAGCGTTAAGTGTGGCATCAGCAGAGAATTCCGCTGCAGCCACAAGTTGTCAGGGCCAGAACTAGCTTGAGCGCTCCAGATGCCGGTAGTGGATGGTCCAGTGGCAGCCCTGACATCCTCCTCCATCATACCCAATGACCCGTAGGAGGCCCTGAAGGGGGAAGTTAAGAGGGCAGAGCAGACACTTCAAAGGGCCCATCAGGCGGCTGCCTGGGAGGTCAAGGCATCCACGGCCACCTCGTTCAACAGGGCTTCCTTGCTCTGGCTCCGCCAGATGCAAGAGCAGATGTTGCAACTGAATTCTGCATGTGCAATATGTATATTTGAAATGTAAAATATTTTTGCCTAAAAATGCATGTCACCTATTATTGGAATTAAAGTAGAATTGCCTAACAAATTTATGAAATAAGTAATAGAAGTTTTCTTAATCTAATTATAGAATGCAATCCTGGCTACTAGGTTATACCTTAGAAACGTATTTAGAATAGAATAGAATAGAATAGAATAGAATAGAATAGAATAGAATTTTTATTGGCCAAGTGTGATTGGACATACAAGGAATTTGTCTTGGTGCATATGCTCTCAGATAATATGCACCATATAAGAAAGAAAAGATAAAAGATACCTTCATCAAGGTACAACATTTACAACACTTAATGATGGTCATAGGGTACAAATTTAACACTTAATGGTACAATACTTAATGATAATCATAGGGTAAAAATAAGCAATCAGGAAACAATCAATATCAATATAAATCATAAGGATTACCAGCAACAAAGTTACAGTCATAAGTGGAAGGAGATGGGTGATGGGAACGATGAGAAAATTAATCATGCAGATTTAGTAAATAGTTTGATAGTGTTGAGGGAATTATTTGTTTAGCAGAGTGATGGCGTTTGGGAAAAAACTGTTCTTGTTTCTAGTTGTTCTGGTGTGCAGTGCTCTATAGCGTCGTTTTGAGGGTAGGAGTTGAAACAGTTTATGTCCAGGATGTGAGGGATCTGTAAATATTTTCACGGCCCTCTTCTTGATTCGTGCAGTATACAGGTCCTCAATGGAAGGCAGGTTGGTAGGAATTATTTTTTCTGCAGTTCTAATTATCCTCTGAAGTCTGTGTCTGTCTTGTTGGGTTGTAGAACCAAACCAGACAGTTATAGAGGTGCAAATGACAGACTCAATCATTCCTCTGTAGAACTGGATCAGCAGCTCCTTGGGCAGTTTGAGCTTACTGAGTTGGCGCAGAAAGAACATTCTTTGCTGTCCTTTTTTTATTGTGTTTTTGATGTTAGCTGTCCATTTTAGATCTTGTGATACGGTAGAGCCTAGAAATTTGGAGGTTTCTACTGTTGATACCGTGTTGTCTAGTATTGTGAGAGGTGGAAGTATGGAAGGGTTTCTCCTAAAGTCTACCACCATTTCTACAGTTTTGAGTGTGTTCAGTTCCAGATTGTTTCGGTTGCACCACGAGGCTAATCGTTCGACCTCCCATCTGTATGCAGATTCATCATTGTCTCGAATGAGACCGATCACTGTTGTTTCATCTGCGAACTTCAGTAGTTTAACAGATGGATCATTGGAGGTGCAGTCATTGGTATACAGAGAGAAGTGGGAGAGCACACAACCTTGGGGGGCCCCTGTGCTAATTGTACAGGTATCTGATGTGATCCTGCTTAGCTTCACCTGCTGCTTCCTGTTAGGAAGCTTGTGATCCACTTACAAGTCTGTTCAGGTACCTGTAACTGGTTTAGCTTAGTTAGAAGACTGTCTGGGATGATGGTATTGAATGCTGAACTAAAGTCTACAAACAGGACCCTTGCATAGGTCTTTGGAGATTCAAGATGTTGTAGGATGTAGTGCAGAGCCATATTAACAGCATCATCTGTTGATCTATTTGCTCGGTATGGAAATTGCAAGGGATCTAACAGTGGATCCATGATGGTTTTCAAGTGGGACCGCACTAGCCTTTCAAAGGTTTTCATGACTACAGATGTTAAAGCAACTGGTCTGTAGTCATTCAGTTCCTTGATAGTGGGCTTCTTTGGCACTGGGATGATGGTAGAGTGTTTGAATTGCATTGTATTAATACAATAATAGAACTGAAATAAAAATAAAGTTCATATGGGCCCATTAAATTTCAAGCAGCATATTATTACATTGCAGGATATGTACTGTCAAATATATTCAGTTCCTTGTTTACTCAGATAAGAGTATATTTACTTTCATAGATCATATTAAACTGAATTTTACCTAATTATGCCCTATTTTTCAGTAAACAAATTTTTACTCTCAATCGTACCCAAAAAAAATTTTCCTGACCAATGCCATATATTTAATTTTAGTATTGTTGACTTCATAAAAATGGAGAATTCCTGTGAATTGAAAATAGTTTCTCAATTGTCCCACATGGTAATTTAATTCTGTCAAAGTTAAATTGTATCTTCAATCCTCAGAGTATTGCTTAAAAAGATGAAGGAGCATAGTCGGGAGGGAAAGCAGCATCGTATTGCATTTATTTACACAATCTTTAGTTCACATATCCACTATTGAAAGTAATCTCAAAATAGAGAAGAATTAGGAGCAAAAAGCACAATAAACTTCAAGATTTTATTCTTGCCCCAGCTATACAAAGTCTATAGTATTACAACACATCCCCTCTGGTTCAAACTATGCCTTAGCTATTTAAATGGAAGGTCATACAAATCATATGCTCTAACACACAGCATCTGTATTCTTCTTTTTATGTATATAATAATAATAATAATAGAGTCTACATCAGAAAAAGAATAACATAAGAGCTTTCAGCTGCATCATGATTTGGAAAAGATCCATTCCCAGTGTCAGGTGGAGCCAAATGGGAGTTACTAAATAGCACACATCAACACACTGGATTATTCCCCCCAAAACAATACTCTGAGCAGTTTTGATACTCTGTGATGTGCAAATGAGGCACTTAGTCCTAAGAAAGTGATATTTGTTTAGTAAACCTCCTAGAGAACATCAGTTATTGGTTGCATTAGAAATGTAAATAGTAATAATCCAAATAGAGTACAACACTGACATTCTATGGATCCAAGTGATTTGCAGTAGTGTGAAAGCACTGTAATTCAGAAAATACCATTTTCAGATATATATTTCAAATAGAAAATGAATAAAGGGGTAGGGTAGAGGAAGATTATTTCAAAACTGTCAGTGACCTTTCATATTAACTTCTAATCAGGGGATATGCTGCTATCCGTGTGACGCTAAATTAGCCCACATTATTTCAAACCACATGAATATCAAGGATTTGCAGGGCCCAAAGTAAGTAAGGTAAGATTATCCAGTAACATCATACAATGCTACGCTTTACATCAAGTTGAGGATTGAATCCAAACTGTTTGTTTTCTATAAAACAGGAATGTGTGGAGAAATCAAGGCTAATGCCTGAAAGCTCAAAATGTATTTTTTAAAACCTTTAAATAATTAACTGTCTTATGAGTGCCTTTGGGGAATATTTTGAAAGGCCTAAAAAGTAAGCTCTGTTATTACAACCAATAAATGAGTGAAGATACACGTTACCTTCTACTCTGTTTTAATCATTTCAGCAATCCATTTAAAATGCCAGGATATTTTCCAGTTATGCCTTTTTCCTGCTAAATTTACTAAAATTACATAGTTCTTACCATTTTCTCCATGCTATCCACTTTTTAAAGCTTAAAATATTACAATTACAGTTTCCTACAGAAAAAATATTATTTTTGAAGTAATCAAGAGCACTTGCAATTAAAGTTTAGATGATACTGAAACTAAATACCACATTATATTCCAACATATCTATTCTCATGTGTTAATTTACAACCTAACACCACTTCAAAAAAAAAAAAACCCTTTTGAATTTTTAATGACATTCTCCCTCTACTATCCTATCTTGCTCACTGTTGTTATTACACTATTTTGATTATAATGTTTTACATAGTTAATTCTTTAAAATTACCTTGTGTAACAGCCCTATTGAGTCAAAGCCTGTTTTACACTTCAGACTTTTCAAAATGCAGTTGCTAGATCTCACATGAATTGGTTGGAAAAGTACACACACCCTCTAAAACAGAAAAGTCATGTTTGTAGAACTATTTTTTTAACTTATCAACCAATAGCAACAGTAATTCTGTATCAATTCCTATCAAGGATTAGCATTTTACTCACATAATTTTGATCATGTGTTATCTTGTCTAACTCTAGTTAAAGTATGCAATTATCCAAATAAATAAAGTAGGGCATAGCAATATATAGCATTTTTAGCAAATAATCTGCAGAATTATAACAAATATTAGAATGTATTTTAGAAAGAAAATCTATTGTCCATGTTTTTTCCTACATTTTTTCATATGTTATCAGACTATTTAAAAGACTTCAAATAAAATCTGTGATGTTAGGTTTATAGTCATATTTTTTTTGAAAAATATTTTATTTTCAGTATCAGAAATAGAGTTGTGAACAAAGTTGGGATTTTTTTTTTACTCTGAATCAAAACAAACCATTATATTCTGAGATTTCTGCCAAAGTGAACTGAAAACTGAGTCACTTTACTTGTTCCAGGTTTGGAGTGAAGTAAAATCAAGTTATGGCAGCGCCATTTCACCTTGTCCCTTTTCCCTGTTTCACAGCGTTTGTCCAGCCCCGACTCCTCAGCATCTTTCCTTCCATTTGGCTATTATTAATGTCATCAATATTTCAACCTGGTACATGCCCTACCCAGTAGTGGGTTTTGAATTTTTTTACTACTGGTTCTGTGGATATGGCTTGGTGGGTGTGGAATGGCTTGGTGGGCATGGCAGGGGAAGGTTACTGCAAAATCCCCATTTCTTCCCAATCAGCTGGGACTTGGAAGGCAGAGAATAGATGGTGATAGGACCAGTCAGAATTTTTACTACTGGTTCTCCAAACTACTCAAAATTTCCGCTACCGGTTCTCCAGAACTGGTCAGAACCTGCTGAAACCCACCTCTGGCCCTACCCCACCCGACTTAGTTGGCCACCTCTGCTGTTTGAGCCTCGACTATCATACTGACTCCCTTGCCCCAATTTTTCCAGTGCCTTCCCTATTTTTCCTCAGCCTCCACCAATGTCTACTTCTGCCTAAAGAATAATCTCATTTTGTTCTATGCAAAGACAAGACACCAAAAAACAGCCAAACCAACTTTACATGCATGTAATGGTTAATACATGGAGTTTTTTTGGTTCGTCCCAAACTGAAATATACAGGAAAAGAAATTTTCATAATAACAAATCTTCTAACATAATACTTACTCACTTGGAAGATCTGCTTAACCAAATTATAAACAGCAATTTAGGAATCAATTACAGAAGCTTATAATGACAGCTTCTGTATTTGTAAATTCCATCTCAGGTGTATCAATACTAGCAAGCAAGGCACTACTAAAATCTCAGAGTTAAATTTAAGAAAAGCTTACACTGCATCATGCATTCTCAAATTTTTCAATACCAAGCCAATCTAAACAAATAAATCAATGTGACCTACCAATGTGACCTACGGACATGTTATAAATATACAGTATTAATAATCTATATAAACTCTATATGAAATAAAATGGTTAAATTATTAGTTTAAATGAAATGTGTAAGGATTGGCTTTTTGAGCCCTGTTGTAACTTCAAATGATTGATAAAAGAATGGTGGTAAGTCAAGAACTACCTGGAAGTATATGAAATATGTATAAAGAAATAAGTCTAAGGTTGTGTGTGTATATCTCAAAAAAAGCAAAACCATGCAGAACCATCTATGCCAGGGGTGTTAAATTCGCGTCATCATGGTGTTGTCACATGACATATCGTGACTTTTCCCTCCCCTTCACTAAACCGGGCATGGGCTCGGCCAGCACCTGATGCATCTGGCTCGCAGGCCATGAGTTTGACACCTCTGACTATGCCATACAAACAGCAAATGCAGTTAGGGTCTTGCACTTGTCTACAAAGTGAAAGCCTCAGAAATGAAAGTAGCTGAATTTTACCAGAATTGGGTCACTAATAAAGGAAAATTAAATCTTGAGTATTAATTGGCTCCAGTTTCCAAGATACAGCTTCAGGCCAAATTTGCAACAAAATAATTCAAAATTATGAGGGGGATGTGTGATTATGCTCCACAACTTTTCTGCAAAATGTGATATAGCATTGGGAATGGTGCCACACCAAACATTATAAATTTATCTTTTTATTGATACCAACAACACAACTTTCCACTCATTTATTTGGTTTTTCATGTAATGTTTTCTGCTTTTCATGCTTTTTGCATGAAAAACTGACAAGCTCTAACATCGGATTAAACGAAAAAATTACATTTTGATTATTTGGTATCTAAACTATGCTTTTTGGCTTTTCTCTTGTGAACTGCAGTAGTATCATCCTTGGGGAGATTCCAGCAGTAATCAGCAAGCATGGACAGATTCCATTTCCCTTGGTATCTTTTCTCCATGCCTGCAATATCCTGGTGGAATCTCTCCCCATACTTATCACTCACTGACCCACAGTTGAAAGGGAAACAGTCTAAATGTGAGTTTAAGAAATTAATTTTTAGTGACATGTTTGCACCAAGTGCTTTATAGAACCTAAGTAAATTTTCCATGTGTTTTTCATAGTCTGCCTTGCTGTTCTCAAAGTGAAGACCGTACTTTGTCGAGAAATTACGAGACATCATAATCATTAGACACCTCCCTCCCTTGGAGGCAGATATACTTTATACTGTGTATAAATCTTTATTGTAAAATATCTTTAAAACTTTAGCTGACTAGCACCTTTATCGCCTGTTTTCTAATTCATCTAATCAAATATATAAAATTAACACATTTTATCTCAGAGGTAAATAATTTCCCAAAATTTGTAGACCAGTGTAATAGTTTATCATATGATCATCAGGTACAGGTTGTATCCTATATAAATCAATGTACCATCCAATTAAATCCCACTAAAACCCCAATCCACAAAATACTTCATGTTTTCATCTAAGCAAATCACAAACATTTATTAACTTTTTTCTCACAAATAGTTATACAAATATTTTAAAAATTCACCATTAAATATTTTTAAAATTTCAAATTAATTTAATTCAAAAGTACACCTTCATCTAGGGAATTGCATCCCATCATTTAAGAACCTATTATGTATAATTGCCCACAAATAAGCTTCATTTATGGGAATTATGCTTATTTTAGCATACTTCCTCAATTTGGGATTCATATACTGTAACTCTAAGAACACCCTATGTTGGTAGAAATTTATTGCCAAAATCTAAGCAAGCACAGAGCTGATATCCTTCAGCAGGGCCTGTAATATATTTATTCAACTGACCTGTTGCTAGGAATTTAATGAGACTTCAGTAAGCAGGACCAATTATTCCCTAAAGAGACAGAGATAGTGAATATTTTACAAGAGAGTATAAACCCTGGACTATTGTATATTAGAATTCTTTTCATATTCTGATTAATTTATGTTACTATATTGAAATTAATTCATTTATATAAGTTTTTCAGGATTGAAAGATGGGGGAGACAGACACTATGTGGAAGAAATAAAATTAGAAAAGGGAAATTAATTGCTCAAAAATCAATATATATATTTAAGATTCCAAGAGTTACCACCAGAATGCATATCCCATTATAAAATCTCAATTTGTACAAATAATTAACAGTATGGATTTTGAGTCTTCCATGTTATGGTTAATATTCTAAAGACACAGAAACCCAACTTCATAATAAACTATATTAAACTAAGAATATCAAGAACTAGTTTTTTTCAGCCATGAGGCAGAACTCCCTAATGGGATGCAATTAGCTGTGGGAGAGAAGTTCACCTATGACCCTTTCTTCTTTGCATCTTAACTGAGTCCAAATGTAGTATGCCAGAGTAACTCCTCCAATTAGCTTAATATAAGAGGGCTTTGTATTCTCTCAATATATGACAGTTATGAAGCCATTTTCCTCAATTCCTCTCTTACTTCCCTTTCATCTCTTCCACAACTAATAAAAATCAACACAGTCTTAGGTTGGATCAGAAATGCTATCATTTTTCAACCTTGTCCATAAAGTTTCACACCAATTATATAGAATCCAAGGCAACTGTTTCCAAAATAGGTCTCATGTAATTGTTTTTAAAACTATGTTAGATATACAAACATTTGTGTTTTGCTTTGGAAGATACTGTGCAGTTTATACAATTCATGTATATAAGGATGAAAATTTAAGCTATTTTCATTCTTTTCTTTTTAAGTTCAAAAACTGCAAATATTCCAATCCATAAGAAAAAAAACAAATAGTTTTGTTTTATTTTATTTTATTTTGATTTTTTTTTAAAGAATTATTGAAAAAAGGCATCCAGGAATCAAGTAAATCAGAAAACAATGTAAGTACTTTTGATGACTGCTAAATAAGATATTTAACTACTGTTATGGAGAAACATTGCTATTAGCATTTCACTACTCTTCCTGTTTATATTCTAAAAGTTTGTTTTTTCCACATTAAATGATACCTAGGAATTTGGAACTTCTAAAGCCAGACTGAAGTGTTTTTGGCAGAGCCCAACATTTCTAACAGAAAGTTCCAACTTGTTTGTTTACTACCTCTGTGCATACATACACCCGCCCATGCAAATATATGTTTTCTTTAGAAAAAAAATGCTTCAGAGATGATAGGGAAAGAAACAAATGATTTTATTGGATCTGGATCTCTAAATAATAATAGCTGGATTGCTAGTGGTTATTAAGTTCTCTATTAAATTTTTCCTATATTGGTAATAATATTCAATAAAAGAAGATTTACAGGATACATTTTTAAGGTTAGCACTAGCATATCAGGATAGGATTAGAACAAGGAATCTAATGAGTAATCCTTTTCTTTTAGTGTACCTGTGGCATAGGATTTCACATGCCTCCCAGATTATGTAGGAAATTTTGACACTATTAAGTTTCCACTTCTAGTCTAAGCAACCATGCCTGCCTTGCCCCTTATCCTTCTAGTCATCACCAGCTCTTGGGCTTTTCCTCTGATCTTCACCACTGCCCATAATTACCCATCCATAACTTTTGATAGTCATTCTCTCTTTTTGCACTACTCTGTATATGCTAACCTTTATATTTTTCCCTCCAGACTTAGAAGCTTCCTGTTGCTCCAGCCTTCAAAATAGTCTGCTTTCCACATTGAACCATTGGTTATCCAGGCCTAATATTTCTGGAGATTGATTTTCATACTGCTGATATTTAGGGTTGATAACTTAAATTTCAGTTTGGGACAAGGTGATGGAGAAATAGCTTATAACTGACTATATTAACTACAATAACTTAAAAATCATTTTGTATAATAATTATTTTATTTAACACTGACTGTATATAATTATAGCATGGCATTAAAGAACCTTATGTTATATCTACTTCAGTACTTGAGAAGCAGTTTCTCCCTTTTGCATTAAAATATGGTTCCATGCTTAATTACATCTCTCTTAATCATTCTCTTGTATGGAAAATCTATGGCTTTAAACAAAACACTATTTTTCATTATAATCACATTGTTCGTGGATTCACAAACAATCCAAGACAATTCCACTGAAGCTGAGAAACAGTGATAGGATTTTAAAAAATATTTTTCTTCCAAAATATAGTCGTGTTTACAAATATCCTAGTACATTAATATGGAGCACCAGTCACGGACATATCTCATCTAAATGAAAAGGGGCATTGGTTTTACCTTAGATGCACCTTCTCGTTGGGTGGAGACAGCAGCCAGGAATGGGTTATATTTGTCTGTTCAGTTGAAGGACTGAATCTTTCAGAGTTGTTAAGTCCCGCCCTTGTTGCTAGGGGCTTCCAGCTTTTGGCGAAGACGAAGAAACAGACTCGACGTGTCGGGAGAAAAACTGAGTTAGAAATTGAAGACCAGACTGATGAAAGGGTGGGGCTGGCTGCTGTCTCCACCCAACCAGAAAGTACGTCTCAGGTAAGACCAACACCCCTTCTCCATAGTGGTGGAGACAGCAGCCAGGAATGGGACACACCAAAGCTGACTGTCCCTGAATCACGGGCAGGCTCCAGTTTGGTTAAAACCGCCCCTTCCTCATGAACTCGTTGCAAGACTCTGCAGCCAACTGCCGCCTCAGCTGAGGCGAATTTATCTAACTTATAATGTTTGATAAATGATGAGGGAGAAGTCCAAGTAGCCGCTCTGCAAATCTCAGTCAGCGAAGCCTGAATGGCCCATGCCGCCAATGTGGCCATGCTCCGGGTCAAATGCGCCATCACACATGTGGGCCCCGGTAGGGAATGCAGTTCGTACACCTTGGCAATAGTCTCTCGAATCCATCTGCCAATGGTGGAAGGCGTGACTCTGCAACCTAAGGAAGCTGGTAAAAATGAGATAAACAACGATTCTGTCCTAAGCAAGTCAGCGGTCCGCTTAAGATAGATACAAAGGCCCGCCAAAAGTCCAGGGTATGCCACTGCCATTCTAAGGGATGGACAGGGTTAGGACAGAAGTTGGGAAAGATCAGTTCTTGCATTCTATGAAAGGGAGTGTTTATTTTGGGTAGAAAGGAAGGATCCAGGCAGAGCACCAATCCATCAGCGTGGAAGATTCAGAGATCTCATGGAGAGAGTGGCAATCTCAGAAAACCGCCTGGCAGAAGTAATCGCCATCCAGAAGGTGACCTTACAGGGAAAAATATGGAGACTGGCGACCCGCAAGGTGTTGTGTCTGCGCCCCCCAAGCCGGCCCTGCTGCCAGAAAGTGACTTGGAAAGTGAGTGGGTAGGGCCATCAGGACTTACCTCAGGAGCACCGGCTCCCCTGGCTCAGCTCCAGGAGCCAGAAGCAGGCCAGGTGGAAGAAATAATGAGGCCTCCATCCCCTAACTCTTCCCCCCCCCAGGCCACGCCTGCAGACCCAGCTGACAGCAATCAACAGAAGCAACAGGGGCAGGCCTAGGAAGTGCTGAGTCATGGAGCCACACCCCACAGGATATAAAAGGCAGCCAGAGCTTCTGCGTCTCTTTGTAACAGGCAAATCCACTGATTGACTAGAGCTGAAGTTTGTGACTCACCAGTGTCGTGGAAGATAACGAGGGCTCTTGGCAGATGCTGGCTCTTTTGTTGCCAGAGCTGATAGTGCCGGCTAATTAAGCCATCATTCGGATGGAGGCAGAGGAGGACAGAACACAAGGGTTCATATGGGGCCCCAGTGAAGGACCGCAGCATTACAGACAGGTCCCATGTGGGGTACCTGTGTACCAAGGGAGGACATAAATTAGTTATTCCGCGAAGGAATCTCTGTATGGTGGAGTGTTGAGATGGGAACCAAGGGACCCACAAGTCAGTACAGATGTAAGTGCTACAGCCTGCTTCCGCAAGGTATTAGGCGAGAGCCCAGTGTCTAATCTGTCCCAGAGAAATTCCAGAATTTGGGCAATGGATACCTCGAGGGCAGAGATACCTGAACGTCTATACCATGCACAAAAGGCCCGCCAAGTGGCAGAATAAATACACTCTGTAGAAGGCCTCCGAGAAGCCTGAATGGTCCTGATGACCCTGGAGAAGTTGATCCCACTCAAGAGCGTGCCGCTCTAGCGCCAGGTGGTCAATTGGAGCCACTGTGGGCCCGGATGGACCAATGCTCCCTGGCTGAGCGATACTACACCATGAGGGATCCTACAGGGTGGGGTCACCAGCAGGATCTTGGGGTCGGCGAACCAAGGCCTCCTGCGCCAATAAGGAGCCAGAAGCAGGGCCCCTACCCTCTCCGCCAGGATCTTCCGTACTACCCTTGGAATGAGTGGAAGAGGGGGGATGCATAGAGGAGCCCCAGTGGCCAAGGGCTGTGGAGAGCATCCACTCCCTCGGCCCTTGGCCTGGAAACCTGTTATAAAATCTTGGGAACTGCGAATTCTCTGGGGTGGCAAACAAGTGGCAAACAAGTCCACATCTGGGATGCCAAATTGGTTCCTCAGGTCCCAGAAGAGGGACAGTTGCAGGTGTCACACCATATGGTCGATGACTGTCCGGCTGAGCCAATCCACCTGCATGTTGGACACCCTAGAGATGTGCTCTGCCGTCAAGGAGCGTAGGTGACACTCCGTCCAGAGGCTGTCTTTTGGATTCCAACATCAGGGCCTTGGACCTGGTGACCCCTTGTTGGTGACCTTTGTGGTCACATTGTTGGTTAGCACCAACGTGTTTTCTGTGACCGTCCGCTGGAACTGGAAGAGGGCCAGGGAGACTGCCAACAGCTCCAGCCAGTTGATATTCTGTTGGGGATCTCAGCGCTAACATCTGCCCTGAGCCACCTGTGACTAGAGATGCACCCCTCAACCGAAAAGGCTGGCATCTGTTATCACCACTAGACGGTGGGGCTCATGGAAAAGGCGCCCCTTGGAGATGGCTGGAGATCTTCACCAGTCAAGGGATTTGATGTTGGCGGAAACCAGGACCCTGGCTGGCGAACTGCCTTTGCCTGCCCTCTGGAAAGGCAAAATAACCCATTGAAGGTCTCTAGTGTGGAGAGGGGCCCATGTGGTGATGTGAATGGCAGACATCATTTTGCCCAGCTGTGACAGCAGTTTCAAGGGCACTCTATGTTCTAATTAAACCTTACTAGCCAAGTCCTGATACTGTTGCTCCTGAGACAAGTATACCTTGCCTTTCACAGAATCTATCACTGCCCCTAGAAGAAGGGGTCAAGTGGCTTAATAGAGAAGCCATGCCATTGAAGAGCCAGAATCGTTACTTGGAGATCCTCTATAGATTGCTGACTAGAAGAGGACAGAATTAATATATCATCCAAGTAACATTGGACATGGACAGGTAGGGTCCTGAGATGGGCCGCCAAGGCAACTAATACTTAGTAAACATATGGGGTGCTGAGGAAAGCCCAAAGGGTAATGCTCTATACTGAAAGTGGGTACCTGCATAACAAAATCTGAGACATTTCTGATGCTAATAAAGGATTGGATTATGCAGGTATGCCTCAGTTAGGGCAATAGAAGTGAGGAAGTTGCCCTTCCTGACGCCAGTGAGAATTGATTGAAGACACTGCATTTTGAACTGTTTATACATAATATTATCAGTTAGCCTTTTGAGGTCAAGAATTGGTCACCACCACCCGAGGCCTTGGGAACAACAAATAAGAGGGAGTAAAACTCCTGTCCTATCTGATCCACTGGCACCCTCTGGATGGCCCTGATATCCAAAAGATGTTGTACAGCTCTATTCATGAGGGTCTTCTTGTTCCTATCCTTAGAAACCGGGTAAAGAATACAGAACCTTGGGGGAGGGGGGGGAGAGGAATTCAAGGGATAAACTAGATCTTACAGTATCTCTGACGCAGGCGTCCAATGTAAATTCCTCCCAAATAGAGCTAGTCTGGCCCAATGGGAGGGTCGGAAATGCAGTTATTGATGGCGTCGAAGCGAACGGCTTCCTCCCCCTTGAAAGGGCCATTTACTTGGAAAGGGTCTACTCGAGCCAGCCTGTCTTGGTGCCCCCTCTGTCTCGGCCCGAACAACCCTTGGGAACGTGAAGTTCCAGCACCTCACTCAGATCCCCGAAATTGAGATCGATGGAAAAATGGGGAGTAGCAGAATTCACCCTTTTTTTGAGAGGTAGGTAAGATTTTACGGTTGTCTTTTGTCTCAACAAGTAGTGGGTCTAGGGCTGGCCCAATAATTTGTCCCCCGCAAAGGGGGCAGATGCAAAGCACCACTTGTGATGGGCGTCCACCTGCCAATGTCTCAGCCAGAGTTGACGACACGCCACTACTGCAGAAGCCTTGGTGTTGGAGGCAAAGTGAGCCGAGTTCAGCATTGCGTTGGCTGAGAATTGGACTGTGGCAATGATTTTATTCAAATTTAGCTGCAGTCTGGTATCATCTATTGGCAGCTAGTCCTGGAGTTGGTGCAGCCAAAGTAATGTAGCTCTATTAAAGAATGACACCATGGTAGCGGCTCAAATTGCCCATGTGCCCCTTGGTGGGCCCATTGAAGGGACTGGTCAGAACATCACTCTTTGGGACGTAAGCCGTCTTCTGGCTCCCCTGGGATAGCGGAGTTAGGCAATAAGGCGGCAATCGGTGCGTCCACCGAAAGAACTTGGAGTAATGTTGTCAATTCCAGGACTATGTTGAAAAACCTCCTCTCAGTAGAGGAAGGGAGAGGGGCTGACCCATGAGTAATCCATTGCCGCTGAACAACATTAAGGCACAAGTGGGGTGCAGGGATGATGTCCACCGCCATGTTAGGTTCTGAGTCCTAGAGGTCACAGGAAGTCTGAGGGGCATCACCGTCCGGGGGAGAACTCAGACGTGCCGCATTGGTGGCCTTTAACAACAATGATCTGAAAATGGCCAGTGAAAAAAGACCAATAAAGGCAGGTTGCTTCGGCAGCAAACCTTTGTCATCTGAAAAGTCCAGTTCCTTGTGCTCAACTTTCTCGAAGAGTGATGGATGAGCTCTCGTGAGAAGGAGCCAGGGACCCCGGGTCTTGAAAGGATCGGAGGTCATTAGGCCAAGGATCAATATGCAAGCCTGATGTGACTGACACCCCAGAGAATGCCCGGCTTGGCTGTTGGAAACTGACAGAAAGGGTCTGCTGTATGGCCCTTGAGATTATGTCTTGCAAATTATCCAGTAGGGGGAATCCCCAATCCCCCGCCGAACCAAAACCAGCATTTGAAGGAAGGACAGTGGGATGAGGAACCCGTTTGGGATCCCGGACGGAAGGCTTGTCACAGGCAGGTTGTTCCGATAAGGCCCCCCCCAGACGGTGAAACAGTGAAGGGACAACTACAGGTGCCTCATGAAAAAGCAACTTTGAGACAACCAGAGAA
Organism: Ahaetulla prasina; assembly: GCF_028640845.1. Lineage (NCBI taxonomy): Eukaryota > Metazoa > Chordata > Lepidosauria > Squamata > Colubridae > Ahaetulla > Ahaetulla prasina. Next base: position 267,154,794 of record NC_080540.1, on the reverse strand, counting down.
TAGAGAACTTGCAATTCATAGTGGTATGAATTTTCTTGAACCAGTCAAAATGACATATGGATTGCAAACTAAATCTGAATAAGTATGCTACTTGGAATAAATACATAAATTGTCGCTCAAACTACAGATAAGACAGAACATTTAAAAGTATGTGTAAAATAGGAAAATTGTGCTTTGTTTTAATTGTTATAAAATATGACTGGCATAAAATATTTAGTTATAATACTTTTAAAATACAATATTTCTAAGACATGCATATATCCAACTCTGGAAAACTAATATATTCCATTTTTAATGATTCTAGTATTTATAGTTAATTAGAGGAACACAGAAGCTACATCACTAATTGTAAGGCTGGAATTCCATTAACATTACAGGTAATTCTTGACTTAGCACCAAAACTGAGCTCAGAATTAGTTGTAAGTTGTGCAGGTCATTAATCAGGTCACCACATAACTGCACCTGGTTTTACTATCTTTTTCATAACTTTGAAAAGTTGCTTGGAGATTTGTAATAAGTCCAGGACTACCTATAAGTTATACAAGTAGTTCTCACCTAGTGACCACTTTTTCAGTAACTAAGTTGTGATAGTACTGAATGACTAGTACTTATCACTGTTCCTTAAAGTTTCGGTCACTGCAGCCCCCCCCCCGCCCATGGTCACAAAATCATAATTGGGCATTTGACAAACAGCTTGTATGTACAATAGTTGCAGCATCTCACAGTCATATTATTGCCCTTTGTAATCTCTCCTGGTTTCCTATAAGCAAAATCAATGGGTTGCTCTGTTAAATCCCCCTAGCCTTCCTGTGCTCAAGACCAGCTGTGCCATCCATCCCTCAGTATTTTTTCACCCCTACCGTTCCTCTCCCCAACTCATGCATTGGCCTGTGCAAGCCTTTCTAGGGGCACATATTTGATTCTAATTAAATAACAATAAAATAATTAAATAATACCATTTCAAAGAAAAGCATTTCCTATTAACATAATCTTAATATTCTAATTCCAACAGCCTTTAAATTCCCAATTTTGTGTACAGTTTCATAATATGTGAGGCTGCAGCTGACATAGTCAGAAGTCAAGGGCCTCACAGCAAATTAGTTACCAGTCAACTAGTTTCCATCATGAGAAATAAGCAATTCTCAATCCATTGAGACATAAGGGGGAAGGAATACAAGTTTTGAACCTGATATATAGGGCTAAAATGCTAGAAGAGGCATTCACCAATTTTCTTAGTATTAAAGGTGTTTACAAGCCTGTAATAAAGGAATGTGATCAGAACAGTGTCCTACTGCACTGCAAGCCTTCAACTCCAAGTACTTGTCTGAGAGAAGTCTAACGATAAATGTAAAGGAGTTAATACAGTACAGTATTCCAAGATTTTATACATAAATTTCCCATATGAAAAAAAATAATTTATTTTGTGGTTTTATAAGGATGTGCAAAATTCACATGGAATAGTTTGGAGAACTCCTGAAATTCTGTTCCCTGCTGGACCATGCCAAACTTTCTTTTTCTATTATGAAAAGTTTAGTTCCTAGAAACAGCAAAGCAATTTGCTTCCCAGAAAAGTCCTGCTCCTATTTCCATCCTTGGCCAAAAAAAAATATCTGAGGAAAAAACAAAAACTACCCTGTTATCAGAATGCATCCCGCACTTCCCAACTGTTCAGCTGAGTAAGTTATATCCATGTTAAGTAAAGGTTGCCAACTCCTGAATTAGAATGATGCATGTTACTACCTTGTTTGTAGTGAACTAGTATACATCTTCCCTAATTCCTTTTGTGTTAAACTACAAAAACAGGGCAAATGCTCAATAAGTAAGAATGAAACCAAAGCTTTAACTATTCAAGACACATGTTATGTTATACAATATTTGTAGTTAATTTAAAAATGAGTAAGCACTTGGAAGTAGGGTTAAAACTTAAATTTCTGAATAATCTTCAAGTAGAACTTCTAGAATTAAATGCTTGTGCAACTACACAAAGTGAGGTAGTCTTTATAGTTTATATAATTGACAAAATCAGTTAGTTAAATCTTCAAGTAAATGGGTTCAGGATAGTGTATTAAGAAACTTCATGACTGCATGAGCTTCAGCCAACAGAATATGCATTCAGCCATGAAGGAATGAGTTCTCTACTGCTGAAGATCTTCAAACAGTAGCTACATGATCACCTTCTGAGATGCTCTAGCACAGAGGTGTCAAACTCAATTTCATTGAGGGCCACATCACGCAGCCCTCCCGAGGGGAGATATCTTCCAACTCTATTATTTTATGATGGAAAAAGTGTGCTTTAACCTTTCTGTATCGTATTTGTCATTAGAAAAGTACACAATATCAATTATATCTGTTGTCTTGTTTATTTATAAACAACTGGTATATTGTTTACAGAACAAAAACCTTCAAATGCTAGTGAGATTTTCAGGAAAAAAAATATGTCCAAAGAGGACCCATTACACACATGACTACATGACTCAATTACACATTTTAAGCATCTTATGTTCAAAAGTTTGAGATCTGTTACAGAATATTTCTGGGGAAAACATTCTGATTATCTTCCCAAATACATTAATCTCGTCATTATAGAAAGAGCTTGTCCTTTTTCATAACTGTTTTGGAACAGGACATGTTTTGCAAAATTTAAGATGTGCCCAGGCTAAATTGGACCTTTCTTGGCATTTGGCCATGTTTGCAATACAATGAATCACCTCCTGTTCTAGAAGAACCACTTCTTTAAAAAATGAACCACCTTCAGAACAGACAGATCAGAAAGGTAAAGAAGAAAAAAGAGAACATTTCAGAGAATAAATTTTGGAGTTTTTCATATGAACACAACACATTCCCAACTATTAACCTCCCCAAACTTGTTCTTTAAATCTATTTGTATCTAATAGAGATATAACAACGTTGTGTTGAATTAACTGTAAAATATATTTTCAGAAATATACAGAGGACAAAAATGGTCTTAACTGGCTTTCATTACAAATGCTTATTCCTCATCTCACTAAAAATACTGAACATTTGATTTGGTATTTAGAAGTAACCTGCATTTCTGTTACAATTTAAATAACCTAAGGACGGGAGCTTACTTTCCTATTTCGTTCTGAATCTTGTTCTTTCTCATACAACCATCAAGCTTTGCTGTGTTTTCAAAAGAAAGCATTTAGAATGGATCAAATCCTTAACACTACAATCATTAGAAGAGAGAGAAAAGTCACCAAAGCTAAATACAAATAATGGTTCTTCATCCTTATCAACAGCAAGCAATGTTGCTTTCAAGTTCTAAAGACTTCCTGACATGTCAGTGCACTTTTCTTGGCAGCAATTCAGAAGCTGTTTGCTGTTCCTGTTTCTGGAATTTTTTACTACTAAGTGTGGCTTTCAGCCTGCATTTGTTAATGGTCTCTATCCAAATACTAACTAGACCTGATCCTGCTTAAATTCCCTGCCCAGTCAAGGTCATATGCTGCCCATTTTAAATTTTCTGAACAGAGGCTGCACCATGCCAAAATGAATGTTTAGTGATACAAATAAGTAAGTTTCCCCCACATCTTATAAGTAGTATTTTTTCTTATAAGCAGCTATAATTTTAAGCAGTTATTATTTTAAGCAGCTAGAAAAGCATTTTCTCTGTATGGGAAGAAAAGGCATTTCCAAGTCAATGGAATTTTGAAAATGAAAGTTAAATCCCATAATGGTGTATTTCCACAAGACATTGTCTTCATTTCATGGCACTTCACTTAACAATTTAAAGAAAAATAGTATTTGAAATTTTCTCTGACTTAATTTTATATTTTAAAAATATATCTACTTTTTTTTTTTGCATTTTCAAAGTTGACATATTTTATTTAGAATTGTTAAAATTAAAGCTGCTAGAACCGTAATTAAACTAAATAAAATTTCCAAAATCCCAAAATGTTAAAACTGACACTTGAATGTAAAGCCATTTTCTGTGGCATTTTTATGCACATCTAATCACAAAACTTTTATGTCTATTTTCAGAAAGCCCATGTAATGTAGTGGTTAAGGTAGGAGCACTGGGACTATTTTCAACCAAAGAAGACCACTAGATGTCTCTGGATTGCTCAGTGTCTCTCTGCTCACAAGGTTATTGTTATGGGGAAAACTAGGAGCAGTGAACACTAAATTATGCACAATTATTAGGCAAGTGTGTATTTTGACCATATTATCATTTTTATGCAATTTTCCACCTCCAAAATTGAATGCTTAGTGGATATAGTGGATATAAGCATATCAGGCAATGTGTAATAAGGGAGGGCGTGGTCTAAGGAGATCAATACCCTATATCAAGTTGTGCATAATTATTAAGCAGTTTCTTTTCCTCAGGCAAAATGTGCCAAGAGATTTAATTGACTCTGAAAACTCAAAAATTGTAAAAAGTATTTTAGACAGGTGTAGCACTCTTGAAATTGCTAAGATATTGGGGTGATCACAGAACCATCAAACGTTTTGTTGGACAACAGGTCGCAAGAACTGTGTTGTGAAAAAAACACACCCATTAACTCCAAAGATTTGAGAAGAATCAAATGTGAAGCTACCAGGAACTCATTATCCTCCAGTGCTGTCATATTTCAGAACTGCAACCTACCTGGAGTGCCCAGAAGTACAAGGTGTTTAATGATCAGAGACATGGCCAAGGTAAGGAAGGCTGAAACCCGACCACCACTGAACAAGAAACATACGTTGAAACGACAAGACTGGGCCAAGGAAATGTCTGAAAACAGATTTTTCAAAGGTTTTTGGACTGATGAGATGAAAGTGATTCTTGATCGACCAGATGGATGGGCCTGTGGCTGGATCAGTAGCGGGCAGAGAGCCCCACTTCAACTCAGATGCCAGCAAGGTGGGGTATTGGTATGGGCTGGTATTATTAAAAATAAGCTAGTTGGACCTTTTCGGATTGAAGATGAACTCAAAATCAACTCTCAAACCTACTGCCAGTTTTTAGAAGATACTTTCTTCAAGCAGTGGTACAGGAAAAAGTCTGCATCTTTCAAGAAGACCATGACTTTTATGCAGGACAATGCTCCATTGCATGCATTGAAGTAGTCAGCTGCATGGCTACCCAGTAAAGCCCTTAAAGATGAATGAATAATGACATGGCCCCCTTCCTCACCTGACCTAAAGCCTATTGAGAACTTGTGGGCCCTTCTTAAATGGGAGATTTACGGTGAAGGAAAGCAGCACACCTGAACAGTGTCTGGCTGTGGTTGCTGCTGCACAAAGTGTTGATCATCAACAGATCAAGAAACTGACAGACTCCATGAATGGAAGGCTTATGACTGTTACTGAAAAGAAGGGTGGCTATATTGGTCACCATTTTTTTTAATGTCAGAAATGTGTATTTGTACATTTTGAGTTGGTTGTTTATTATTCTCATTAACAGATGCAAATTCACAAGTGAGATGGGCAAATTTTTGTTTTTCATTTAGTTGCACACCAATAGTTTCCCAATAATTGTGCACACAGATATGTTCTCCTAAGAAACCCAAAACCTCACTTACTTTCTTACATATTCAGGCTTGATGTTTATTAACATTTTGGATTGACCAAGAGCACTGTAGTTATTCAATAATAAAATTAATACTCCAAAATACAACTTGCCGAATAAAATTGTGCACACAGTGTATCTGTTACGTGTAAATTGGGTTGGCAAAATCAGAAATGAGGAAATAAGCGCCTGGGAAAGCCAAGGAAAATCATCAAAACCATAAAAAAGGGAAAGTTACAATATTTGGGTCATGTGAGGCGACACCCAGAAAATATGGCATATTTCACTTAATCCTCCAAAGAACGATTGAAGGTAAACGAGATTTAGGCAGAAAAAGAACATCATGGCTTCAAAATCTAAGGGACTGGTTTGGACAAAGCTCAACAGCACTTTTTCGTGCTGCTGTTGATAAAAATAGGATTGCCAACATGATCACCAACGTCCAATGACGGATATGGCACAAAAAGAAGAACACAGTGTAGGTATGTCATGTTGAGCTCTTGAATGAAAGATGGGAAATAGATCTAATAAGTAAGTCCTTCCTCTGTCATTGTCCCTTAGAAAGACCACAATTACCTCATAAACCTTGACATAACTACTGTTTCTGTAAAACAGGGAATTATAGTTATGAAAATCTAAACAAGAAAGTATTTTACATTAAATACAAACCAGAATTTGCTTGTTTTAATCCTAGTAACGAAACTGTCTGGCTTTGAATAAAAACTAAGGATTAATTGAACATGTATTTACTTAATCTGAGTGAAATAGAAAGACAAAAACAGCCGCATGAGCATAGAGCATGCAGACACAACGCTTCTGCATTTCTTAAACTATGTTCCCTGTGGCCGGATTTTCATTTATTTGATTAGCAGTCAGAGCCTTTTCCACAGGCCTCCTACACAAAATCTAATCTAAGTATTTATTAAAATGAAACAGATCTTTTAAAGCATTTTTAGAGAAATTTGGCAGCAATCTTAGGGTTTTTGTGAAGACACAAATTACAGCAAACCCTCAATTTAATAGATCCCCATTTAGTCAACTTTGGATACAGCAGATCAAATTTCTGTTGACTGCTCTCTGAAATAATGGACAAGTTCATTGTAACTATTGTAATGAAGTCTAGACATTTATGAAAATTCTATCTTAGTTTTACAACTTCTACAGGTGATCCCAGGAGGAGAGGGACTACTTTAACTCACTGGATTATTTTGGTTAAATTTAATTTCTGAGGTTAGATGACCCCTCGCCTTGGTGTTCTCCAACACGCTAAATTCCTCCATTGACTCAATTACATTGCCAGAACAATGCAAGTATGAATTTTAGCAAGAAATAGAGAAAACACATATGGAATGTTACAAATGGTACTATAATTTGTAGATAAGAGCTTCTTATTCTGTACTCCAAGAAAATTTGTAACAGTGGCCAAATATATGTAACACATTTTTCAGAGTAAAAATCCAACTAATGTGGGTTTGAATACTTCCTAGTTGCCACCATTATACAGAGCCTGAGCCTACTTACATTAAAAAAAAGTCCAGAAACATGTAGACACAGTATTTTTTTCTAGCAATTTTTTTTAAAAGTTAACCAGAATGAACCATTTTTTAAATCCTTAATTACATCTGAAGAGGCTCAGGTCATTTATTTATAAAAAGATTAGAATTGTATTATTTTCCTTTCCCTGAACTCTACAAATTCTGAAGAAACAACTTTAGCCCTAAAGGGAGGGGGGGGGACTTTATGCTACAGACATATTGAAAAAATATGACAATAAAAGAACAGCTTTATATAAATGATTTAACAACAATGTATTTTATTGTTTATATTATTCAATTTGACAGACTCAAGCATCCTCTCCAATTCTAAGTTGCTTACATCAGAGTTTCTGATTTATCATTTTAAAATATTGTAAAAGTTCAGGAGAAAAAGCCCTTCAAGACCACTATAGCAAACTGTAAATAATGGGGCGATGAATGTATTTAGATCAAACAGCACCATCTAGCAGTTCCCCTAACTTCACACCAAAGGGTATTCCTTACTTGATAGTAGCTCAGCTTACCTTATATACTGACCAAGTCTTACAGTATTTCAGACGATGTAGATTTTTTAAAGAATGCCAATACAATAAAAATTCTATACAAAAATTCACCCAAAATGGTAATTTTGTATTTGTTTTCAATCAGGCTTTCATTAATTAGAGTTAATGCAAATATATGAATTTTCAAAGAACACATAACGATCAGGAGTATGGTTAGTTTTATCCCAAGAGATACAAGTTTTTGTTACATATACAGTATTGTATAGTTATTTAGCTTTATATTAATCACTATATTAAATTTTAAACATTAATTTCTGTTTCAAAATTAGTTTTCAGTCCCTATCTTAGCGTACCAACAGCTACCCGTAGATGCTAGCACAGCTGAAGCCCAGACCATTGTAACGCACCGGGTGCCTTTAAATGCACCCGGTTACAGTTCGGGTGAGTGTAGCCCTGGGCTATTCCAAAATTTGATGGAGCGACTCCTACAAGGGTTACCAGGAGTCGTGCCCTATTTCGATGATGTGTTGGTATCAGGGAAGATTTAAGAGAACTGGGGAAGCGGCTGAGGAAAGTTTTGGCCATTTTAGGTCGGCAGGATTAAAAGTTAAAGCAAAAAATGCCAGATAGGGGTCGAATCTGTTGAATTTTGGGCTATAGAATAGACAAAAAGGGAATTCACCCCACTGAGAGCAAAGTCAAAGCGATAAAGAGAGCCCCAGCACCCAAAAACAAGACAGAACTCCAGGCTTTCCTGGGTCTGGTAAACTTTTATGCAGTATTTTAAAAGACAAGGCAACCATTGCTGAACCGCTGCATAAATTGCTTGGAAAAACACTGTTTGGTCTTGGGGAAGTCAGAGAATAGGGCATTTGAGGCAGTAAAAGTTTGCTATCAAGCGATAGCCTGTTAATACAATACAACAACAGACTGCCGTTAGTATTGGTTTGTGATGCATCCCCTATGGAGTAGGAGCTGTACTTAGCCACAGACTCCCAAACGGCACTGAAGCCCCTATAGCGTTCTATTCACGAACGATGTCCCGGCTGAGAGGAATTACAGCCAGCTAGATAGGAGGCTCTCGCAATAGTGTCAGGGTGAAAAATTTCACGAATACGCTTTTGGGAGAGATTTGAAATTGTCACTGATCACAGACCGCTATTGGGATTACTGGCTGGCGACCGCCCAACGCCAGTAGCACTCTCACCTAGACTGACCAGATGGACTATTTTTTGGCCGCATACTCCTACAAGCTGCAGCATCGGCCTGGAAAGGAGCTGGGGCATGCGGACGCATTGAGCAGATGCCCATTGCCAGGGAAATCGAGGACCCCACCCGGGCACACCTGCTCTACTAATTGACTCTTTGGACTCGGGGCCAGTCACATCGCAGGAAGTGGCTCGGCCTCCTACCGGGACGTTGTTTTAAGGACTGTAATCGGTTGGGTTCAAGGGATGGCCCGCTGCGCGGGCGAGCGTTTAAGAGTTTGTAAAGAAAAAGGGAATTGTCTGTGCAAGGGGTGCCTGCTCTGGGGGGATAGGGTGGTAGTCCCAGAGAAACTGAGGGAAAAAGTTCTGGAACTCCTGCATGAGGGTCACCCAGGAATTGTGAGGATGAAGGGTTTGGCTAGGAGCTATGTCTGGTGGCCCCTAATGGACAGGGAAATCAGTGACAGGGTTGGCCGATGCCAAGTATGTCAGGAATCCAGACCACTACCACCACGGCCCCAGTTTTGGAGTGGGAGAAACCCCAAGGCCCTTGGTCCCGCATACACATTGATTTTGCCGGCCCCTTCCACGGCCAAACATTTCTAATTGTGGTGGATGCATTCTCCAAATGGCTGGAGATCATCCTAATGAAATCCACAACCGCGGGAGCTGTCATCTCAGCACTAAAACACCTTTTCGCCACGCACGGGCTACCGGACACCCTCGTGTCCGATAACGGCCCACAGTTCACCGCAGCAGTATTTGAAGGGTACCTGGCTGAAGGGGGCATCCGACATGCCTCTCAGCGCCGTTCCACCCTGCGCCGAACGGCCTTGCTGAGCGTTTTGTCCGGAGTGCGAAAGAAGCGCTATCACGAAGCGGCCCCGGCGATTGGCAGGCACAAATCAACGCATTCCTAACCGTCCAACACAGGACCCCCTGTGTGGCCACCGCCGCAGCCCAGCCGAGCTATTAATGGGCGGAAGCTACGGTGCCCGCTAGACCGGCTACACCAACTACGACAGGACGGGTCCAAAACAAAACCAGATAGAATCCGAGAGTTAAACATAGGAGACTCGGTGTGGGCACATAATTACAGCGACGGCCCAAACTGGAAGAGAGGGATAGTCATAGACAAAACGGGCCCCAAATCTTATCTAGTGGAACTAGACGATGGCAGAATCTGGAGGCGCCACATAGATCAATTAAGAAACAGATTGAGCGATAAGGCAGAATTAGGCGAGACCAGCCCTGACTATGATTTAATTAACCCCACAGCTGACTGGAGCCGAGAACAAATAGCAAGCGTAAGCATAGAACCAAACAGAGACTTATCTGAGTCAGGCGAGGTCCAGCGACACCCTCCCGTCCCTCTAGAGGACAGCAGGTCCGAGCCGGCGAATAATCCAGGGCGGATGGCGGGAGGAGGAGCTCAGAGGAACGAAAAGTCCCTCCGCAAGCTCGACTCAACTCCAGAAAGTGAACTGCGCAGGTCCGGGAGAGTCAGGAGACGCCCCACGTACCTGCAGGACTACGTAGAGAAATAATATGCAAATATTGGCAAAGTGCCTTCTGGGAGGGAAGGAGTGTAATGTATTACTGTAAGTTTTGGCGGGAGTTTTAGGCGGGAAATATCTCGTCTCTGATTGGATGCAGCCTCAGGCTGAAGTGTATATAAGGAGAGGTTTTTCTCCAGAGTTTTTGCTGGGTCACCCGTTATTAAAGAGCTGTTGTCACTAACCTGGTCTCCTGCCTCGTCAATACCCAAACATAACACTTTCTTCAAGCAGTGGTACAGGAAAAAGTCTGCATCTTTCAAGAAGACCATGACTTTTATGCAGGACAATGCTCCATTGCATGCATTGAAGTAGTCAGCTGCGTGGCTACCCAGTAAAGCCCTTAAAGATGAATGAATAATGACATGGCCCCCTTCCTCACCTGACCTAAAGTCTATTGAGAACTTGTGGGCCCTTCTTAAATGGGAGATTTACGGTAAAGGAAAGCAGCACACCAGAACAGTGTCTGGCTGTGGTTGCTGCTGCACAAAGTGTTGATCATCAACAGATCAAGAAACTGACAGACTCCATGAATGGAAGGCTTATGACTGTTACTGAAAAGAAGGGTGGCTATATTGGTCACCATTTTTTTTAATGTCAGAAATGTGTATTTGTACATTTTGAGTTGGTTGTTTATTATTCTCATTAACAGATGCAAATTCACAAGTGAGATGGGCAAATTTTTGTTTTTCATTTAGTTGCACACCAATAGTTTCCCAATAATTGTGCACACAGATATGTTCTCCTAAGAAACCCAAAACCTCACTTACTTTCTTACATATTCAGGCTTGATGTTTATTAACATTTTGGATTGACCAAGAGCACTGTAGTTATTCAATAATAAAATTAATACTCCAAAATACAACTTGCCGAATAAAATTGTGCACACAGTGTATCTGTTACGTGTAAATTGGGTTGGCAAAATCAGAAATGAGGAAATAAGCGCCTGGGAAAGCCAAGGAAAATCATCAAAACCATAAAAAAGGGAAAGTTACAATATTTGGGTCATGTGAGGCGACACCCAGAAAATATGGCATATTTCACTTAATCCTCCAAAGAACGATTGAAGGTAAACGAGATTTAGGCAGAAAAAGAACATCATGGCTTCAAAATCTAAGGGACTGGTTTGGACAAAGCTCAACAGCACTTTTTCGTGCTGCTGTTGATAAAAATAGGATTGCCAACATGATCACCAACGTCCAATGACGGATATGGCACAAAAAGAACAACACAGTGTAGGTATGTCATGTTGAGCTCTTGAATGAAAGATGGGAAATAGATCTAATAAGTAAGTCCTTCCTCTGTCATTGTCCCTTAGAAAGACCACAATTACCTCATAAACCTTGACATAACTACTGTTTCTGTAAAACAGGGAATTATAGTTATGAAAATCTAAACAAGAAAGTATTTTACATTAAATACAAACCAGAATTTGCTTGTTTTAATCCTAGTAACGAAACTGTCTGGCTTTGAATAAAAACTAAGGATTAATTGAACATGTATTTACTTAATCTGAGTGAAATAGAAAGACAAAAACAGCCGCATGAGCATAGAGCATGCAGACACAACGCTTCTGCATTTCTTAAACTATGTTCCCTGTGGCGGATTTTCATTTATTTGATTAGCAGTCAGAGCCTTTTCCACAGGCCTCCTACACAAAATCTAATCTAAGTATTTATTAAAATGAAACAGATCTTTTAAAGCATTTTTAGAGAAATTTGGCAGCAATCTTAGGGTTTTTGTGAAGACACAAATTACAGCAAACCCTCAATTTAATAGATCCCCATTTAGTCAACTTTGGATACAGCAGATCAAATTTCTGTTGACTGCTCTCTGAAATAATGGACAAGTTCATTGTAACTATTGTAATGAAGTCTAGACATTTATGAAAATTCTATCTTAGTTTTACAACTTCTACAGGTGATCCCAGGAGGAGAGGGACTACTTTAACTCACTGGATCATTTTGGTTAAATTTAATTTCTGAGGTTAGATGACCCCTCGCCTTGGTGTTCTCCAACACGCTAAATTCCTCCATTGACTCAATTACATTGCCAGAACAATGCAAGTATGAATTTTAGCAAGAAATAGAGAAAACACATATGGAATGTTACAAATGGTACTATAATTTGTAGATAAGAGCTTCTTATTCTGTACTTCAAGAAAATTTGTAACAGTGGCCAAATATATGTAACACATTTTTCAGAGTAAAAATCCAACTAATGTGGGTTTGAATACTTCCTAGTTGCCACCATTATACAGAGCCTGAGCCTACTTACATTAAAAAAAAGTCCAGAAACATGTAGACACAGTATTTTTTTCTAGCAATTTTTTTAAAAAGTTAACCAGAATGAACCATTTTTTAAATCCTTAATTACATCTGAAGAGGCTCAGGTCATTTATTTATAAAAAGATTAGAATTGTATTATTTTCCTTTCCCTGAACTCTACAAATTCTGAAGAAACAACTTTAGCCCTAAAGGGAGGGGGGGGGACTTTATGCTACAGACATATTGAAAAAATATGACAATAAAAGAACAGCTTTATATAAATGATTTAACAACAATGTATTTTATTGTTTATATTATTCAATTTGACAGACTCAAGCATCCTCTCCAATTCTAAGTTGCTTACATCAGAGTTTCTGATTTATCATTTTAAAATATTGTAAAAGTTCAGGAGAAAAAGCCCTTCAAGACCACTATAGCAAACTGTAAATAATGGGGCGATGAATGTATTTAGATCAAACAGCACCATCTAGCAGTTCCCCTAACTTCACACCAAAGGGTATTCCTTACTTGATAGTAGCTCAGCTTACCTTATATACTGACCAAGTCTTACAGTATTTCAGACGATGTAGATTTTTTTAAGAATGCCAATACAATAAAAATTCTATACAAAAATTCACCCAAAATGGTAATTTTGTATTTGTTTTCAATCAGGCTTTCATTAATTAGAGTTAATGCAAATATATGAATTTTCAAAGAACACATAACGATCAGGAGTATGGTTAGTTTTATCCCAAGAGATACAAGTTTTTGTTACATATACAGTATTGTATAGTTATTTAGCTTTATATTAATCACTATATTAAATTTTAAACATTAATTTCTGTTTCAAAATTAGTTTTCAGTCCCTATCTTTGTATGCTTTCTGTGCCAATATAAAATATTGGACAAATCACTTGGCATACTTCTTTGTTTTTGGAATCAGGAAGTAACTATCCTTTTCAAAATGTTACAGAGTAGAAAATCTTTAGGTGAAGATTCAATGCAAAGTGCCTCAAGAGAAACTCTCAATCTTGCTTTGCACATTAATTTTCATGTTGTGTAAAAGTTTCAGAGTTACATACAATGACATTTTAAAAGGCTACATGTATCAAACCATTTCTGAAGAGATATCCCTAACTCAATCACTTCATCCTGTATAATACACTACTTTACTAAAGTCTGTTCAGAAAATATGCAGTAAGTAATTTCTGATTCTTCTGGGCACATCCTAACCAAAAGAAAAAAGAAAAAGAGGAAAAAAAAGAAAAAGCCTTCATAAGCAACTCTCATGTGTTCCTCTATTTTCAGTGAAGAAAATGAAAGTTGTAACTACAACTGACAACACTGAAAACTGAAACTTTAACAGAACTTTAATTCACAAGCAAAGTTAATATACAAAAACGGTATTTTACATTTGCTTACTAATAATATGTTATCACTAGTTTCTAATCTAATCATTTGGTTGGATTCTTTATTATAGTAACAGTCAAATATTACAGCAAATAGCAAATTATTGTTAGCAAATATTATCTAAATATTTTTTTCATGTTTTCCATACGACTTCATGCTTAGTTGAAAAGTTTTGACGGGTTTTTTTTTTATAATTGAGGAAATTATTATTGCATTGAAATTAAGTACTTTTCTGTAAATGGAGAACGTATCTTTATCAATATTCTAAAGGGCTTCCAATTCACCGCCGCTATTAACACGTCTACCACCCCAGGATTATCTCCAAATCCTCTCCAAGCCCAGACCCAACTGCTTATTAAATAAATCTTCTCTTTCGCTTTACAGTTCGATTTCACATTTCCCCCTCAACAATCGCGATTCCACCAACAGCCCTTCTTCCTGCGTACCAGGAGGCCCTTGAAAAGATAGAAACTGCAAACTACTTCGTCGTATTTTTGAACCTACCCCTTATAAGACCCAAAGCAAGAGCTACAGATCTGTAGCAAAAAGGTTAAGGGGGTGAAAAAGACCCTGGCTCTTGGGTGGGGGTGGGGAGAGCGGGAGAAGAAGAGAGTTGAGTGTCGCGGAGTTGAGGGTTTTGTTTCTTTCCCTCCAGCGGAAGCTTCACACGAGCCCACGGCAAGGACTCTTTTGTTACCAAAGTTACTCCAACACCATTTTTCCCCCTCCCCCAAAGCGACACCATAAACCACGGAGGTGAAGGCAGGGAGAAACAAAACCAAAACACAGGGAGAGGACCCGGAGCCTCGGCGCTAATCCGACTCTGCCCTCCCGCGGAGCCAGGCACCACACCGTCTGTCGGAACCACTTTCTCCTCTCAGACCCAGCTAGCTAGTCTTTCCTCGCCATCTGCAGCAGAAGAAAAGCGCAGTAGACACGTCCCGTCTTGTCCTGCTCCCAGCCCACGCGGGAAAGAGCGCCCGAGACCCGCTCCCCCGCCTCCTGAACCGGGTCCGGCGCACTCCTCTCCCCGGGCTCGGAAGCGTCGCGCATACCCTCCACTCTACACCCCGACTTGTAGCTTTTTCCCCCTCCGCCTCTTCGATCTCCCCTTCTTTCCCGCGTCTGGGTGAAGCTCCCCGGTCTCGAGCGAGGCCCCCTCTCTCATAAGCGGTAAAGTTACTTTGTGCGGGGCGTATGCGCGCCCACCTCCCCGCCCAGTCAGGCTGTGCGGTCCAGCGGGCTGTACTCACTTCTCTCTGGCCTGGCTGTCGGACGGGACGCTGCTGTTGCTCTTGCCTTTGCCGTACATGCCTGCAGAGAGCTCCGACTGTCACGCACCTGTCAACCCATCACAGCCTCCCCAGGAACAGCCCAGTCACCATGGAGACGCTGCCACACACACACGCCATTGGCCCGCTGCGAGCTCGGACACACCTCCGCCCTGTGATTGACACGCAGAGACCAGGACAGGCTGCTCTCTCTCCTCCTCTCCGCTGGCTGCCTCCCCCCACCAGCCTCCGGCTCCTCCTCCCCCTCCCGCTCTCCCTTCCCCGGCGCAAGGGGGAATTAGAAACGGTTCTAGAAGGATTTTAAACAACTGGCTGTTCCGTGCGCTGGTCTCTCCGCCCTCCGCCGCTGCCAGAGACGAAGACTACTGAGGAGAGACGGAAACTGCGGACTGGACTCCATCGCCCGCACCACCCAGGATGGCTGAGGATTTTTCGTCCGCTTCGCGCGCCTTCGTCACCCTCTTCGCCCTGCAACCCCGCAACCCGCTTAGCTAGCAAGATGCTCCTTTCGACAGCCGTCGCTCCCTCCGTCTTTTCCGAGCAGAATGGTTACCAGCAGCTGCTGATTCCCCCCAACAAGTCAGAGCCCGATTATTCACAGCCCTTGGAGGCTCTCCCGCCACGCAGGGGACACGCCCGCCCGCCCGCAGCGAGCCCTGCGTTCCCAGGGCCTGACGAGTCCCCACCCGTCCGTCAGTCAGTCAGTCAGGCGGCACCAGCCTCCTGCCCCGTCCCGGTGGTGCCTTTCTGACCCAGTCCCTGCCCCGAGAGGGGTTTTTCCAGCCAACTTCCACACAGGCAATGACACGTCCTACAAATATTTTTTAAGCCTCTCTGTGCCCCTCAGTCTCCAGCCCTGAGCAACCGTCGGCATAACGTTCTCAGGAGTTGTTTCCCTAGTGGGTTTACTGTACAGAGATGTTTTTTTAAAAACCCAGATTATAGCAATTAAGTCTCTGAAGAAGGCTAATAAGGGTTTTGCATTTTGCGGATTGTGGATCCCCCTGAAATCTAGAGATCCGGAACCATGGAAGGTATTTCAGGGTGAGCCTTGTGAGATAAACAAGTTGTCCCATGTCCTTCATATATTTTCTTGGAGGCCCAATTGACATCACTGTCCGTGTATCATTCTTCCATGTTTTCCTGCTGATTCTTTTCCGTTTCTTACTGCAGAAATCAACTAAGAAGGAAAAGACAGACTACCAGCACAGTGATTGGAAGTTCTAGGAGCTATCAGTCTGGAACCACCAGAATCTTTCTTGATGCACTTGATTTGAATTGTGCAGCAGTGGTGTATTATGTCATTGTAAGTGCATCTTAAAGCTCCAAGGCCACTGCTGGTTGCATTACAAACATCCGTAATATTTGGGAATTCAGTTTTTGCCTGCTCAAAAATCAGGCCAGGCCATATCACCAAGCTCAATTCAAAGAAAATGGTTTTCTATTTTTTTATACACCAGGTCATCGGCTGAATTTGCATCATGCTAGTTCCATTCCCTATAGCAGCTTCTGTCTTAGACTCAAGAGTGCTCACTTCAAATAAATAAACCAGAGTCACCTGGTTGAGTTGGGCCACTATAAAAACCTGAATAAATAAATAAAAGAATAAAGTAAATTGATTTATTAAATTTCCCTTTGGCCAGCCCCAATGTTTGTAAGACTAGACTGGTTCACAGATTTAGTGAAGCCCTCAGGGAAGTAGGGCAAAATAGTAGAGCATTTCAGATCATTCTCAGGCCAGGATATTTTATTTAGGTTTTTGATAAACTTTAATGAAGTAAAGGCATGTTTCATATATCCTCTGCTTTAATTCAAAATACTTCAACTATGCACCCTAGTTTATACATTTAAAATGCAACTAGGCCATGGAGATGTTAGTAAAAAGAGTAATCCATGAAAAACTAATGCCGATTTCTGATTTTGGGAACAGGATGCTAAATAAAGTTGTGAAAATAATTAAACGTAGGAAATTCACCGGAGCATTGTTTGCTATGTAAACAAGTATGGCTATATGGTGGACATATCAAAAATTAAGGTTTGTTTGGATCTATACTGTCTCTTAAAAATAATATGAAAAAGGGGAAAACTAGTTAAGGATGCAAACTAGAAACCAGGAGACTGAGTCTTAATCTTGCCTTACTGTGTGAAAGCCAGCTCTGTGCCTCACTCTCTCTCAGCCAACAATGTTGGTCAAGAAGCTGGTAGTTCAATTCCTGTCACAACCAATCGATCAACTTTCAGTTTATTAAAAAAAAAAGGTGGGTGGATGGGTGGTCTCTGCATTTGTGGAAGAAAAGTTAGGGAGAAAAACATGTAAAAGCATTTTTTCCAGAGTAAAAAGTAGGGAAATGAGTGTGTAAAAAAATCACAAGTTGGAAATTACATTCCCATTCTCTCTCGGCAAGTCTGGATTCATACACTCTACCATAAACATAATGTGATTTCTTTTTCTAAGTGTGTTATGTTCTAACCAGCCTAAGTTTCAAGCACTGCAGCAAAAGCAATTCTACATCTGTGTATGTTGCATATAATTAGTTATAGCAGTAGTTCTACTCTATGGGAAGCTCCTCCTAAAAATTGAAACCAGAAAACATAAAGACAACCCCCACAAAGTTACAACCGTAAGTAAAGACATACATCAACCCTAACAATAGCAATTACTTTTTTGTTGCATTTGTATTCTAGCTCTGTGGAGTAGTTTGCTACTTGAGATTGAATTGAAAGTGAGAAATCAAAGGCAGAGCAAAGACAATAGTCTAAGAACTGGTTTCTGAAAAAAATCAAGAACCAAAATGTTCTCTTAGATAGTTCTTAATCATGATGATGGTCATACTCACAAATTTTATTTACAATGAGATTTCTTCTTTGGCAGATTTTCAACTGACATTGGACTGAACTGCTTAACATTAATAAGAACAAAGGTGTCAGCTGACTAAATAATGGTTTTTCTGGTAACAAGCAGTCTATTAGAGCTTCGATGCACTTAGGTTTAAAGGTGACAACCAACATTTTGTAATGAATCTTGTACAAAGTGAGAACTGCTACAAATCTGATTTGGGGCAAGAATCATGCAACCACATTCTGGATCAGTTGAAGTGATCAATCCATCTCCAAAGCCAACCTACCATAAATACATTATGGAGAGCCAATTTGGTCCAGGGCACCATGCTGGAAAGTGGGAGAAAATGAGTTCAAGTCCCATCTTAATTACGAAACTGAATTAGGTGACTTTGGGCCACTCTGTCAACACAACTCACCTGACAGGGTTGTTGTGGAGAAAATAAGAGGAGGACAGTATGAATATGTTTGCTGCCTTGAGTTATTTGTAAAATAGCAATATCCCTTAGGTTTATATACTGCTCTATAGTGCTTTATAGCACTCTGAGTGATTTACAATGTCACATATTGCCTCCAAGAATTTGGATCTTCATTTTACCAACCTTGGAAGGTTAGAATGCTAAGTCAACCTAGAGCCCCCTCAGGATTGAATTGCAGATTATGGTAAGAGCTAGACTGTAATACTGCATTCTAACCACTGCACCACCAGAGCTCAAAATAATAAAGATACAACAACAAAGTATGCAATGAATCAGTCAACACCTGACAAGGAAGAAACAGTGCAGTTCAAGGATAATCCAAAGAAATGCCACAAGGACACAGCTTGTTTAAAAGAGGTGGATAAGAATAAAAAAGAAGCTGAAATAAAGAACTTGTAATAACAGCAGAAATGGTGGTGAACAAGGCAAGGAAGATCAAGAATTGGTCAGGATCAGGTGAAGATGAACTGCATGGTTTTTGGTGGAAATATCTGACTGATATACAACCACTCATTGCCAAGCAGTTTAACAAAATACTGCAAGGAGGTTAAATAGAAGAGTGGCTGGCATCTGACAAAACCTACCTGATAATTAATGAACCAGCAAAAGGCAGCACCAGGCAACTATAGGCCAATTACTTGCTTACCAACAACTTTCAAATTACTAACTAGTGTATAAGATTGCTGATGCAGTCTTATAGCATCTAGTTGAAAACAAGCTTTTTCTATGTGAGAAAAAAAGAAACCACCCAAACAGTATAGGACAGTGTTGGCGAACCTTTTCGGCACTGAGTGCTGAAATGGGACTGTGTGTGGGTGCATGGGGGAACACCGAAAACCAGAAGAGCAGCTTCCCGCTGCGCACGCACAGGAGTGCCAGAAACCAGAAAAGCAGTTCCCTAACAGGCATTTGAGTGCCAGGAAGCTGAGCTTCCGGTTTCTGGTGTGCACATGTGTGTCAGTCACCTGGTGTTCTGGTTTTGGTGCTCATGCACTCGCGAAGACCAACTAGCCAGTGCACATGTGCGTGCCAGAAACCAGAAGCTCACCTTTTCAGCACGTGCATGTGTACCGAGGGAGCTGTTCTTCCGGTTTCCAGTGCTCCTGCGTGCACGAAAGCCAGCTGGCTGGAACCCAGAAGAGCAACGGGTGACAGCTGGCGTAACCGGAGAGATGGCTCTGCATGCCATAGGTTCGCCATCATGGGCATTGAAACAAAAGATCAACTCCTAATTGACAAGTTAATTTTGGAAAACTTTGGGAGAAGGAAAATCAACTTGAATGTACTGTAGCTTGGATTGATTATAAGAAGGCATTCAACTTCCTGCCAAATGATTGGATAATCAAGTACTTAGAAATAACAGGAGTCAGTAGAAACATCAGAAGCTTTGTACAAAGATCAATGATACAATGGAAGACACGGTTGCTGGTCAATGGTGATAAATTGGGGTAGGTTAATATCAAGAGAGGAATCTTCCAAGGAGACTTACTATCACCACTACTGTTTGTCATTGCATTGATTCCTCTGTCGACAATATTGAATAACTCAGACCATGACTATCAAACATAAAAAACATCTGCCAGGCTATTCCAGCTCCTTTACATGGATGATTTGAAACTACATGTAAAAGCAGCATCTGAAATAGAATTGCTGCTCAAAACTGTCCATATATCTATAGCCAAGATACTGCAATGGAATTTAGATTGGATAAATGTGCTGCGCTCACCATTAAATGGGGAAAAATAGTAAAAATGACAAAGTCAAGGTGGCTTCATTTTGGCAATCTAAAGTTAGATGTGCACGCAGAAGAAGCAGCAGCAGCAGCAGAGGAAGAAGAAAAAGAAGAAGGAGAAGAACAAGAGGGAGAAGAAGAAAACTGAAGGAATCAAGATTGCTATGGAAATAACATAAAGGGTCTGGATGAATCACTACAAATATCTGGGTATCCCTCAATCTGAAAACATCAAGAAATGAATACATCAAGAGACACGTTGAAAATAAAATCTATCAAAAAACTACTCACACTACCCAAGTGCTCCATTACCAAAGTAACAACCCAACATCCCACAAGAGAAATTGTGTAAGAACATTATTCAGACAAGTACAAACATACTACTGCAACTCAGAACAACAGAAGGAAGCAGATGCCTATATATGTTCTTCCAACAAAATAGATACCCATATTTTATTGAAAAGTACCTGACCATTTAGCCCACTACAGCGCAACCAATACAAGCTTTGAAAGGAATAACACTGCCATATATTAAAAACATCTCAGAAACAATTAACAGACTATTACGACATGGCATTGCAGCAGCATACCAACCAACATAAGCATCCCAAACGGGTGAAATTCACTTACCTTCTCTACCGGTTCACAAATGTGTGCCTGCCATGCATGCATAAAGCCTTCTGCGCATGCGCAGAGGCTTAAAATTGTCACAAAAAAGCGACATCATGACATCCTCATGGGTTGGCAGAGCCTCCTGCAGCTGCTGCTACCGGTTCATCCAAACTGGATAGAACCAGCTGAATCCCAAAACATCTTAAAACAAAAGACCCAGCAGCCCAAGAAGAAAAAACAGGTGTCATTTATAACATAGAGTGTAAAGACTGTAACAGCCTTATATAGGACTGACGAGCAGAAGACTAGCAGAGCACATCCATGAACACCAACTAGCAGTCAGAAGAGATAATGAAAACTCCTTAACCTCACAATACATGGAAGGACTCAACCATAGTTTCAAGTGGGAGACTGTGAGCATCCTAGACCAAGTTAAATCAAAAAATGTATCCCTGGATGTCTAGCATTCAGACAAATCAGCCATCAATCAACACATAGAGATAAAACACATTTAGACACCATTTTACAGGGACAATAAAAATATCTAAAAAGGAAACAATAAGATCAAAACACATCCTCTCCAACAGCCTACACACCAACACTGGTAGAGCAAGCTACTGTATATAAATGGGTAAACCCCACACTCATTTGTACTAATGATGTTACTTAGTAAGGTAATGATACGTCTGCAGACAAACAACCAAGCACAGAGAGCACCAAAGACTACAGTTCAACTCTAAGCTACATATATTTTCTTCTATTGATTCCATTAAGTTATTTGAGGCCTCAGTGGTGATATTTTTCCCTTCAAAGGGAAAGATATAGAGTAGTACAAAAGATTCAGAAGAAAACTTGCTAAGGTTAACATACCATTCTGCTTCATTGAGCTTGAACTAGTTCATGGTTCTACAACTACAATTACACTTTCTGGGTTTCTCAGTGTGCTTTGGTTTGGAAAACTGGTCAGACATACTGTATATATAATATTTGAAACAGAAAATGCACACTGTGTGTGATGCTGTATGAGATATATCAGAGTCTTTTCTCTTTGATGTTATTTAATAAGAATGTGCATTCAAATATATAAAATATTTTTTCTCATAACTTTAAAGGGAAAAATGTGTGGAAGGAAATAAAAAATTAAGCAGACAAAGTCAGAATTTCACACAACAGTGAAAGAAAAGAATCAGCAAATAATGCTTAAAAGGCGTTGCAATTAGTAAATGGTATTGGATTGACTGGCAGGGACAAGAAAGTAAGAAGTCAGATGAAGAAGAGATATTTGGGAACAGCTGGAAAGAACAAGATTTTTTGCCCTTTAACAACTACCAAGCTGTGAGGAGCAACCCATATTAAGAAGTCAGATGTTAAATCAAATATATCATAAACGGGTGGGCTGCTGGGGGTTTGCAGGGGTTCAGGAGAACCTCTAGCTAAGATTCTGTCTAGTTCGGAAAACCCCAAATTCCACTTCTGGCTGGCCCCACCCACCCTGCCCCTCCTGGGACTCCCCACGTGGCCTGATTTGGATGCAGATAAGTGCAAGGCACGTGTGGAGGCCAGGGGAGGGTGAAAAATGGGCCCACCAGAAGTTCAGGAAGGCTAACCCATTTCTGGCCTCCAGAGGGCCTCCGGAACCTGGGGAGGCTGTTTTCGCCCTCCCGGAGGCTCGAAGAAAAGCTCCAGAGCCCAGGGAGGGCAAAAACGCCCCCCACCCACTGTGGTGCAGGAAGCCAACTAGGCCACTCCCACCAGGGCCATGCCTACCCAGCAACCGGGCAGAGAATTTGCTAGAATTGCTAGAATTTTTGAAGTCCACCCCTGATCATAACTATTGTACTGTGGATAGGTTAGCTAGAAAGAAGCACATATGGTGGCCAGGGAGGAAATGAGGGAACTATAGATGTACTGTAAGTATGCTTGATACAAGTATTAGTAGTATAAGTAGTGTTTGATATAAATATAGAATATTGATGCTAGTGGTGCTAATGTATATAATTGCATCTATAACTGTATCTGTATTTCTAAAGTGTTGACGTCTGACTCCTGATGGTCACATGTCTATGATTTACTTCTGGTTTCTGGCAAAAACTGCCCATAATGAACAATGGGTTCACTTAATGACTGCAGTGTTCACTTAACGACTGTGGCAAAAAAGGTCATAAAATCATGTCCAGTCACATGATGACCAGTTTTATGACTGTCTTTGGTCATATTGTGGGGTCAATTATAATCATAGATTTAGAACTACTGTAATGCACTTTTATTGTTTTATATTTACTAAAGATACCCAAAAATTTTTTTATCTTCACTGGTGAGGACAAAGCCTGCTTTGCTTGGATTTTGAGATGGAATAAACCATATATTCCCTTTATAAGGAAACAATTTTTAATGAGCATCAAAAGATGACTCAGTTTTGGCCAGCAAAAACTACTAGTTTACATTAAAATTAATATACAAAAAACCCCATACCTGAGTGTATGTAAAGTAATGCATGCCCTTATAATGCCAGTGCATTCTCTTATCATCTTGTTTATTTTGAATGTACTCTAATACTAACAATCAAGATTTAGAACTACGCTATATAACTAATTAGCATCTTCAAGGACAATTTTACTTGGTTCCTTGAAACACAGATCCATTTTCCAGAACGTTATCAAATTTACACGGATCCATGTATTGTTCATGATTGTTTAACATGGGGAACAATTCCTACAACTTGCCATTTAACCTTATAACTTGATGACAAAAACCCAAGCAGCTAGGTAATATATCCACCTTCATTGTACGATTTTTAACCAATCTAACAAATTTAAAGAAGGACTAAAATTGGAGAAGTCTGAAAAAGAAGGATAATGGCAGAACATAGGTAGGAGTCCTCCTGGAAAGAAAAAGTGCAGTCAAACATTGTCTGTTCAGGCAAAAAAGAGAACCACAGACGGGAAACAAAGCTGCAGGAATGAAGCACCAGAGAAAGAAAAATATTTATTCACTGATCACTAGAAAACTACCCTCTATTCTTCCTGCTTTCAATTAATAATGGAAAAGGGACAAACTTGGCTCAGTTAGACTTGACAATAGTTTCAGAGACCAAGATCCCGTGGATAAAATATCTAGGTGCAATACTGACAATAGGCTTTTCTCACATGGTGACAGAACAATAGACCAATTGGGCCGAACCTGAAGTTGTAGCCTGCTTGTGGCAGCTGCTTGATACATGGAACACACAAACATGTCCCGACCTGTCTTCCAGTTGTTACTTTCTTTCAAAGATCATGGTGAGGATTTCCAGTTGGTGCTTAATACTGTTTTTAAGGAATTGTAGATGTTTCTTGGTACTCTCAATTCTATCAGTGGAACAAAGCTTTTGGAGGATTGATGGTAGTTACTGTATTTAAGGAGAGAAAATTAAAGTTAAGGACTTTCACTACAAGTAGTCCTCGACTTACAACAGTTCATTTAGTGACTGTTCAAAGTTACAATGGCACTGAAAAAAATGACTTATGACCATTTTTCACAATTACAACTGTTGTGAAATCTTCATGGGCACATGATCAAAATTCAGACTCTTGCAATTGACTCATATTTATGAAGGTTGCAGTGTCCCAGTGTCCCTGATCACCTTTTGCAATCTTTTGACAAGCAACGTAAAAGGGGAATCCAGATTCACTTAACAACTGTGCTAATAATAATAATAATAATAATAATAATAATAATAATAATAATAATAATAATAATAATAATAATAATAATAATAATAATAATAATAATAATATAATTTTTATACCGCCCTTCTCCCGAAGGACTCAAGGCGGTGAACAGGCAAATAAAATAATACAATATATTACAATAAAACACATTTTAAAAAACTTATTCAAAATAGCCTAAATTTAAAATACCATACAAAATATAAAAAATAAACCCCAATAAAATCCATATTTAAAAACCCTATTTAAGCCAGTCCTGCTCGAAAGAATAGATATGTCTTCAGCTTGCGGCGAAAGGTCCGGAGGTCAGGAAGTTGTCGAAATCCTGGGAGAAGCTTGTTCCAGAGGTTAGGTGCGCCCACAGAGAAGGCTCTCCCCCTGGGGGTCGCCAGCCTACACTGTTTGGCTGACGGCACCCTGAGAAGACCCTCTCTATGGGAGCGTACTGGCCGGTGGGAGGCATGTGGTAACAGAAGGCGGTCCCGAAGATATCCCGGTCCTATGCCATGGAGCGCTTTAAAGGTGGTAACCAACACCTTGAAGTGCACTCGGAAAACCATAGGTAACCAGTGCAGCCTGCGCAGGATCGGTGTTATATGGGAGCCACGAGTGTGGCTAACTTAACTGCAGTGATTCACTTAACAACTGTGGCAGGAAGGTTGTAAAATGGAGCAAAACTCAATTAACAAATTAGCAACAGATATTTTGGGCTCAATTGTGGTCATAAGTCGAGGATTACTTGTATTCATTATAAAACTAACCAGACGTGATTAATATTTAATAAACTGGTTAGCTGACAATTTGATCTGAAAAACTCTACTAGTAGTAGTTTCCCAAACAGGAGAAAGGAGATACCCCAAACTTTGATTCATAGACTGACATATAGGGAAAAAATATATTTGAAAAACAGTATAAAAATGCAGTGCTAAAGGAATTATGGCCCAAACCTATACATGAGCAATAAAATCTTTGGCCTCAAAATGAGAATATCAAAGGGAAAATTAGATGTTGACAAATTGCAACTAATGGTATGCACCTATAGAAATATGATAAACATAATAAACATATATAGAATATTTTTTCTTTCAGTATGTACCATGAAAGAATATGCAGCATATGACAAAACAAAATAGAGAAAATAAGATATTGTGTTAAGAACAGGTGGGTTGCCTGAGAATTTTTTAATCTGCAATAGGAACTATGTTTCTCCAGAAGTTTTATCAGATCTCTCCTCTGTGGAATGTGAAGGCAAAATATATTTATATAAAGACACAGAGTTTCAGTCTGATTTTTCCTTTCCTCTCAGTTGTCTCTCAGTTGTCTCCCTCTTAGCTGAAAGACCACTGGATCCCCAGCCATTTCCGTTCTATAACCCCTTCCTCAGGAATACAGATAAGAGGATGAGATTAGGGTTATATTTCTTTAAGTGACATGTTTCATTTTCTCATTACAAGGATTATGGATGGCGGGATGGAAGGAAGGAATCTTGTAAATTAGGCAACCATGCTTTAGTATACCATTTATTTTCAATTAATCTAAACAATGATGTAAACAAAAGGCCAAAGAATTTGTGAAGCCTTTATAACTTTTAAATTTGTATACTAGTTTATGTCACTTAGTTAAGGTAAAGGTAAAGGTTCCCCTCGCACCTATATGCTAGTCGTTCCCAACTCTAGGGGGCAGTGCTCATCTCCATTTCAAAGCCGAAGAGTCAGCGCTGTCCGAAGATGTCTCCGTGGTCATGTACCTGGCATGACTAAACCAATAGTGGCTTTCTACCGGTTCGCCCTGGTTCAGGCAAACCAGTAGTGGTGGTGGCGGGAGGCTCCGCCTACCCACCCAGACATCATCACAGACGCTCTGCGCATGTGCAGAAGCGCCATGAGGGAGAGAAGCGAGTGTGTGAGTGTGCTCACAGTTCCAAACCGGTAGCAAAGATAAGTGGAACCCACTACTGGACTAAACACCAAAGGTGCACGGAACACTGTTACCTTCCCACCAAAGGTAGTCCCTATTTTTCTACTTGCATTTTTTACATGCTTTCAAACTGCTAGGTTGGCAAAAGCTGGGACAAGTAATGGGAACTCACCCTGTTACACGGCACTAGGGATTCGAACCGCTGAACTGCTGACCTTTCGATCGACAAGCTCAGTGTCTTAGCCACTGAGCCACCACGTCCCACAGTTAGTCATTTAGCATAATAATGAAAATCAGAAAAATGTATAATGCCTACAAAGATTTTAGGGTAGGTCCTCCATTTCTCTTTCTCCAGAGCTATAATTTTCTACAAAAATTGGGAAAGTAATTGGTAATATTTACATCTGCAAATGGCAGGGGCTTTCTTAGAACAGTGTAACTTTTGTTTATTTTTCACTTTTGTTTGTTTCTTAGCATTAGCTTAGTATCATAGAAACCATGTTATATAAGTAGTCATTGATCATTATTATAGCTATCAAAGGGAGATTATAACAGTACAAACATTTGTTTAAATAAATACTGTAAGGATTCCTAATTATTCCTTGAGGCTGTACCATGATAGTACTTAGTTCTGTCAGGCATTAGAATATTACAAGTTAAGCATCTTATATAACTATACACTTATCATGAAATTGAAATAAAAGAAATAAATAAATTCTGGAAATGGGATTGTTTTGATGGTTATTTAGTTATATATGTGCCATAGGTCAGAGTTCTCCAATCTTTCTGACCAGTGGGGGGGAGATGGTTCCGCGCGAGTGGTTGGCAAGTGCATGCATCTGCACACAACTCCATTTGCACGAGTAACATGCAGGCACACCTGGCACTCATATAAATGGAGCACTTGCACACACTGCTTGCACATGTGAGGATGTATGTGCGCATGTACTTGCCGGCCATTTCTGCGGCCTGGCTGCAATCCCCTTACAGCCCACTAGTAGGCCAAGGCCCACAGGTTGGGGACCCCTGCCATAGGTAATACTTGGCTTTGTATATTACTTTTTATTTTTCTTTAATTTATTCAACTCAAGGCAGAGAACATACCTGATACGCCTTCCTCCTCTTATTCTCCCCGCAACAACCACTCTGTGAGGAAGGTTGGGCTGAGAAGTGAGAGGAAGTGATTGATCCAGAGTCACCCAGCTAGCTTTCATGCCTAAAGTGGGACTAGAACTCACAGTCTCCTGGTTTCCAGTTTGATGTCTTAACTACTACATCAAACTGGCTTTTTCAACGTTATGCAGGAATGAAAGAATAAAAGGAAAAAGAAAAAGACAGAATTAAAGAAATATATGTGTGACATAGGATGAGCGTTGCTAACCTCAATCCACTAATGGAAGAGATGAAGCATTTAGTTAGCTTTGTATTTGGTAAAAATCCAAATGTTGCAAGGTTCCCAAATAAAGTGGATATAACTGGGGTTGTCCAAGTGTATCAGAATGTAACATCTGGCCTGCACCCAGGGAGATATTACGACTAGGGTTACTAATCTCTTCATTGTGCATACAATTTTAAACATCTATTAATTTGTATTTACTTAAAAGATTTTGCAACAAGCAGCAGCATCTGAAGTGGAAAAATACACGATCAAAGCAACAGTTCTGAGATAGCTTTGAAAAAAAATCTGATTCCATTTTCTAAAACAAATGTTGGATGATGTTTAGGTTCTCCAGGTTGCATTCTACCATGTCCACACCAAATACTACCGAGGAACAAAGTAGTTATAATTATCCTTACAGTTATTTAACTGTAATTAATCCTGACTTAACCTGCATGACATGATAAAAGTAATAATAAACTATTAGACTAAAACATTTTAAACTGAGATATGGTGACACAAGCTTTTATGTTGATGGCTGGTACATCAGAACAGTATTGACTAATCTACACAGCTACAAGTTACACCAGCAAAACAATAAGAAAACTAATATCATCCCCAAAACCAGAGATAACATATCAACAATCAACCATCAGTCCCACACAATTTCATTATTGTCCACCAATCACATAGCCTGCTATGATACACAGAATTAACAAAATAGTGGTATAATGGCAATTTAGTACTGTTAATCTTTCTGCCCATACAGTAGAATTTAATGGTGATAATGGGATAGCAGAATAACTTTTGGGAGAGATTTTGGGAACTCACCCTCAAACAAACAAGTATGGAACAACTTTCATTGGCATAACACTATGCCCAAATGCACTATTGAATTAATATTGTTTTTGCATCATTTATATCATGAAGCGAACACTAGAACTATATAAATGAAATTGTTTATTAACTCTTAAATGCATTTCATTTTTATAATTAAACTATTCCCTAAACAGAATCTTTATACATGTGTGCTATATTTCATTATAATTATTTGTTCAGGAAGAAAATGTAATGCAAACCTATATTTAATGTTTACTATTCTACTTTCATTCTTCTATATCCTGTTTTCAGTTTTTGATGTAAGATATGGATACAAGGAAGTTCTGTGATTCTCCTATCATTAGTTTGTGTTTTAAAAGTGAAGATGGAGTGAGGAAAAGGAAAAGCAAGTTCTTAAACCTTTCTTACCTTGCTAATTTCCTGCTTAATTTTTTTTTCTTTACTTCACCCTTTTCAACTTTAAGGAAAACATGTTATCTTTTTTCCTTATTAAGAAAGAAAGATTAAAGAGGCAATTTTATTTAATATTTATTCATTCTATAATTTTTAATTGTTCTTGATAAAGGCTTTCAGAGTAGTTTGTTAAAATAACTAAGAGAGTTCTTCTCTTTTAGCTTTAGTGAAATGCAGGAATAGGCAACCTCTTCCTTTCCTAATATTGCTGAATATCGCTATAGAAAGCATCCCCAGGGAAAGAAACAACAAATAAATAAATAAAAATCAAGTTGGTGTTTGCAAGTGTGGGATTGAAACCCCATCCTGTCTTAAATATATAACACATGCAATGTATGTAAAAAAGGGATAGAGCTTTGCACAATCACAGCCATCAATCTGCCTTTTTTTTTTATCACCCTGCAGAGTGCCTTGGCTAATGGTGATTTAGATAATGTGGCTCAGTATTATCTGAAGTTCTGCAAGTTGTATCATCTGGTTTAAAATATTTCAGAAAGGGAAAAGAATATCATTCATCTTTAGCTACCTTTTAGGCAAAGTTGAGCTATCAGATCTTAAGAATGGATGATAACAATGAAATCTCGTGAACATCACAGATGTAGAGCATAACCGCAGACACAGGATTTGGACTTCAAATATAAATGCAATGCTACCTAGGGCATTGTTGAATCACTCTTTGTTTTCTAATCCATGTAATTAATACTACGGTACTCAGAATCGAATAGCTACAACTACTTTTT
Organism: Ahaetulla prasina; assembly: GCF_028640845.1. Classification (NCBI taxonomy): domain Eukaryota; kingdom Metazoa; phylum Chordata; class Lepidosauria; order Squamata; family Colubridae; genus Ahaetulla; species Ahaetulla prasina. Next base: position 267,124,815 of record NC_080540.1, on the reverse strand, counting down.
GCTTTGTAGCAGCTGATCCACTATTCAAGACATTTTGTGGTGGTCCTAGAAACATTGGATATAATGACTTTGGTCTTTAATGATGAGTCACTCTACCAGTTTAACTTTGTGGATATTAAATGTTGGATGATGGTTACTGAATTTTAAATGTGTGAAGAGGGACAATTAGAGCTGAGAAGCACACTGTAATGAACTGTAACTGTGAATGCCTGCTACTAGATGGGGAAAAGGTTTATTATGCTATTAAATAGCTAGCCTTTAATTTTATGGTTCTCAGCTAGCAAAGCATTTACATTTTGACTTAGAAAAGGGGTGAGCAATCCATGACTTATAGACCTCATGCAGCCCTCACTATGTTTTTACCTCTTGCAGCTCCAGAAACACCAGCATGAATTTCAGTGTTAGCTTCCTGAAAAACAGTGGGCAATTTTATCATGGTCTTAGACTGTGAAAAAACAGCTTTTATGGAGAAACAACACATCTCTCTCAAAACCCAGTCCCAGTATGTAACTACACCAAAGTACAATAGAAAAAAAAAGCTCTGTCTTCAGGTGCCATAAATCAGCAGTCCCCAACCTTTTGGCCACCAATGACCCGGTTCCATGGAGAGAGGTTTTTCCATGGACTGGAGGGGGCATGATTTCTGTACTGCTTGGATGGGGCTTCGGTTGTTTGCAGAGCCTGGTTGTTGGCATGTTGTGGAGCCGTACTGGTCCACGGACCGGGGGTTGGCTACCCTTGCCGTAAATAAATTAATTAGTCCTTATATCTTGCTCCTTCCCTCCAGGTAGCATAGAATGGTCAGGAAGAATTTTTATTTATTTATTTATTTATTGTTTAAATTTATATACCGCCCTATCTCCCAAAGGACTCAGGGCGGTTTACAGGCATTTAAAAACAGGTAAATACAATCTAAAAACAGTTAAAAAAACTTATTCTAAAAGCCTAAATTAAAAATATGAAAATAAAACCCAATTTAAAAACCGTAAATTAAAATCTAGCTCAGATTTCCCATCCAAGCAGATCCCAAAGTTGTACAAATGTATTGAACACATTCCACCTTTAAAAAAAAAAGTCTATAAAAAAATCACAGAACAAGATAAAATCTGGTATTCTTATTACAGGATACATTTTCAGCTCCTTAGCTTCATTATCCAAATGCAGTTCCCAACCCCCAGCCCATAATATCTACCTGTGTTCTGTGGTTAAGCACACTGAATTCAGATAAGGCTTTTCATATTAGACTGTGATAATATGAATGACAATATTAACTGTTTTATAACAAAAGACAAATTCAGTTAATCAGTTTTAAGAAGGTTTTCCTCATTTCTCTTTTTCAGACATACTTTGAGGATACATATCTGCTACCGCATATTTTCTTTCTGTCTTTCTTTCTTTCACCGATACTGATGTTTCTGAATGCCAGTGGGAATTCTGAATTTTGAAAGCAGAGTTGCTGTGTGCAGGACTGAGGAGAAACATGTTTTTGTTCATCTATGCCCTTCTGAAGGTTAGAGAAGCTGATTTTGGGGAAAAGAGCAGGGAACCAACAGGAAGCCAACTTAATGGAATGTCTGATCTTATTATTCCCATGACTAGACTGTCAAAATATTGTTATCAGGGCAGAATCTACAGGAGAAGAAAGTCCATTTTTTAACGTTCCAAATTATCTAGTCACAATCATAGTAACTGAAATTTTCCCATAAATTATCATTCATTATTAGAGAGCTTATCAAACATATATTCTAAGCATATTAAAAATAATAATTGCCTATCAACTTATGACCCAATAGGCCCTATACAAAAGGAAAAAAATGAAAGAAGAACCACAACCTGGGAGGGAAATGACACAGCCTAGAGTGTGATAAAACAGAGAAGAAAGACTCTCTTTGGTTCTCTAATGCTAGAATAATAGTACAGGTAAGACCTTGACTTATCATCACAATTGGGACCAGAATATCCCTTGATAAGCAACACAGTTAAGGGAGTTGCAACCTGTTTTACAACCATTTTTGCCATGGCTGTTAAATGAATCAATTCAGTTGTTAAATGAAGCACACAGTTACTGAGTGATTGAGCTGGGGTGGTGCAGTGGTTAGAATGCAATACTGTAGGCTACTTCTGCTGACTGCCGGCTGCCAGCAGTTCGAGTCTCACTGGCTCAAGGTTGACTCAGCTTTCCATCTTTCCGAGAATGGTAAAATGAGGATCCAGATTGTTGGGGGCAATTATGCTGACTCTGTAAACCACTTAGAGAGGGCAGTAAAGCACTGTGAAGCAGTATATAAGTCTAAGTTCTATTGCTATTAAGTGAATACAGCCTTGACTATTGACTTATCTTGTCAGAATCCAGCTAAGAAGGTCGCAAATTGTGATTTCATGACCCTGAGATGCTGCAACTCTAAAAAATACATGCCAATTGCCAAGTGCCTGAATTTTGATCAAGCGACCATGGGATACTACAATGATCATAAGGGTGAAGACCAGTTGTAAGTAACTTTTTTCAGTGCCATTATAGCTTCCAGTGGTAGCTAAAATTGATTGTAACTCAAGGTTTGTACATGTTTTCAGCTCTTCCCACAAACAGTATGATACAATAGTTTTTGTGCAATTTAATTTATATTAACTTGTTTTATTGACTATGTAAAAAAACAGATTGAGTAAAAGAATAAATACCCAGGAAGTGCCCAAAGATAACTGCAATTTGTACTGCCCAATGAATGGGCTTAGTCTCTAATCTGCTATAAGAATGTTAGAAGATTCCTATTGATTTAGATTAGAGCCTTCCAATGTAGCATTCTTTAGGGGCCAGAAACAGAATGTGAAAACAGTAATCCAGTTGCTGCTTACTAATAATTTTCACTGTACAATGCCTATTCTGATCTCACGGAAATGCAGATTAAGATGCTATAAATTTGAAATGTATGCTGGTTGCATCCTCTTCTCAATCAAAGAAATGAATATATTTCAAGTAATGTAAAGGACAAGGTTAAAAAGTATTTTTAGTTAGGTGGTACAAGTAGCAATTGACATCTCAGTCATAGAGTATTCCAGAATATCTGGAACAATCAGAGCCCTCTGACTGCATTCAGACTTGGCTAGATTTGGCTAGGAGCTAAGGACAAATCCATCCAGTTAGCATATAACTATTTAAACTTACAGCCATTATTATTAATGGGGCAATCTAGTCAAGTTTGATTGCTCACCCCCCTTTTTTTTTTTTTTAAAGAAGGGCTGCACTGAGGAATTTTCAGCACACCTGGCAGATAAACACACCTAGATTCTTTCTCAGTTGAAACTCAAGTGAAGTGCAAGTCCTTTGGAGATGCCTGGGAGTAAGAAGGCCTACCCTTTTGGTTCATTTTTGTTAGGTCTCTTACCTCTTTTTAGGTGAAAAGATTGACTAAATTGCCTTCTTATTTTTAAGAAATTGTCATAAATACACAGGCAAAAGCAATTTTTTAACCCTCAATCTTTTCTCCTAAAATCCCAAATAATATATGTACTTGTTCATCATAAGGTTATTCACCCCCTGCATTTTTTAAAAACATCTGTTATAGTTGTAGATGATTCTCAGGTTAAGTGGACAAGAATTACACACTCATTTCAAAGTACAACATCACACACCACCATGCTGTTGAAGAAAGAAGGTAAACATATAGTGAATTTGGGGAGATGGGGTAATTTTTAACCTTTTGGCATTATTCTGGGAAGAAGCAACATGATAAAGAAAAAGATTTACCACATCCTTTCATGGACGTGTCAGAGATACAAGGGAAGCTTCAGAACATTATAAGTAGCACAGCAGATGACAAATATCTAAAACCTGAAACATATGCATATTCTTAGACTGCATCTGATGTTCTCGTATACTTTATACAAACAGAAAATACTAATATTATAGTAATGGAGTCAATAGTGCTCATCTGAACCCAGAAATGGATAAATACAGTAATCTCCTGGCTTCCATTTTTGTAAACAATAGAACTACCAATGAAGCTTTAGGAAATATTTTTATTCTATTTGCCATTATTAAAATGGAAGGAAGAAGAGTGCTATATTCCGTGCATATTTAAAACATAGGTTGTCTTAATAATACATATACATAATTTTCTATTGAACTAAACAGCTGTATTTTCAGAAGAAGGTTTCTGGTTTTCAGGAATGCTGGAAATTTTAAATAGAACTGGGCTTCTTTATATTTCTAGTGTGTTGACTGCCTAGGAATTTTATGTGCTGGGTTCATAATAAAATAATTCTAGCATAGTGTTGGGCAATGAGGTATTTTAGAACTTGCCTGTAGGCCTATTCATTGTGAAGTCTAGTCACTCTTCTGTTCAGCTAGCAACACTATTTACCACAAAAGGCTGTGCAAAAACTACTGTAAAAATTACTCAGTGGTCAGTCATGTTTCTTGAAATTAATTTTTAGACTGTGTAAACTGCTTTCTGTGAAGAGATTTGAGCAAAATGTTATAGAAAATCTTTCTTCCTTGAGAAATGCTTTTAAGGAACTTCTGTTGTATATTTTGTACTACTCGAACAAAAGACACTAGAGTCAAGAGTAAGGTTTCCTGCTGCTTGCTTTACTGAAACTTGTAGAAGTAGTAATTCCAGGGGATCTGTAAGAATTCCTACAGCATATATAGGCAGGCCCAGGGAATTGAGGAACAATAAAATATCATAGGCATGTTCAATTAACCAATAACAATTGCAACCCAATACACTATTTTTCATAAACAATTTTACATTATTATATATTTTTGTTCATATAGCATATGATTTAAAGTGATTTTCTCTTTAACTAATTTGCAATATTTTTTAGAAAATCTCTTAAATGGAGAAGTGATTATATAGCAAGCGAGATTGGCCAAATATATAGCATAAACCAATATGCCTTACAATAAGCTGGCCCTCCCCAACTTAATGTTTTCCAAATGGATTGAGACTTCAGCTTCCAGAATTCTCAATTTGTATGAGTCATGTTGGCTATGATTTCAGGGAATTGTAATCTCAAAAATCTGGAGAGCACCACACTGAAAAAAGCATTAATAAGGGTGTAGTACACAAGCAACTACTTTTGATAAATTGTCATTAGCAAATTCTAACTGTGCTGTGAATAAATATGATTGTGACCTCCTTATGAAAAACCAGATATTGTTATTATGAGTCAATGTCCACAACATGAGCAAATTAGTATAGCTTAATCCATACAGAAAGATATAGGCGCATAAATGCTGAAAGGGGTACAATTGGCCTAATTTGTCTATGATGTTCAACAATTGTTAAAATCTGCTTACTGAGATGTCTAGGCTCTTTGAATAGGAAACATAATACCCAATTAGCCTAATTACAAAGAACATGCAACCAATGAATAACAAAGGATGCAGAACTGCAGTGAGAAACTCATGTATTGGTTCCTGAGGAAAAATGTCCTAAACATATAATAACAGGATCCAATCTGGGTTGGTCACCAGACCAGAGATTTAGTCTTCCAAGTGTTCAGACTTATGCTGGAGCCCATCCTTAGGGACATCAGAATATGTGAGAGAGGACCTCTGTTCCTGGTGACTGACCCAGATTGGATCCTGTAACATTATCCTGGGACACATATATTTGTCTTCATTCATACAATAACATTTTGTAAAAAATGAGAAACAGCCATAGGAACAAATGAAACATTTGTTCACATTGTTGAAAGGTAAAATAGGAACATTAAATGCCATTAAATATTGGTAAATGTGTTTTAGGCTCAGTACTCTTCAACATCTTCATCAATGACTTGGACGAGGGGATAGATGGGGAACTCATCAAATTTGCAGATGACACCAAGCTGACAGGAATAGCCAACACTCCAGAAGATAGGCTTAAGTCACAGGGCTGGGCAACTATGGCCCCTTTATGACCTATGGACTTCAACTCCCAGAATTCCTGAGCCAGCTAGAAGGATCTTGACAGACTTGAACATTGGGCACTATCTAACAAAACGAAATTCAATGGTGAAAAAAGTAAGGTTCTACATTTAGGCAAGAAAAACAAAATGCACAGGTACAATATATGTGGTACCTCGCTCAATAGTAGTAACTGTTAGAGTGATCTTGGAGTCCTAGTGAACAACCATTTAAATATGAACCAGCAGTATGCTGCATCTGCCAAAAAAGCCGACACAGTTCTAGGCTGCATAAACAGAGGGATAGAATCAAGATCATGTGAAGTGTTAATACCACTTTATAATGCCTTGTAAGGCCACACTTGGAATACTGCATTCAGTTTTGGTCGCCACGATGTAAAAAAGATGTGGAGACTCTAGAAAGAGTGCAGAGAAGATCAGCAAAAATGATTAGGGGAGTGGAGGCTAAAATATATGAAGAACGATTGCAGGAACTGGGTATGTCTAATGAAAAGAAGGAGTAGGGGAGACATGATAGCATTGTTCCAATATCTCAGGGGTTGCCACAAAGAAGAGGGAGTCAAGCAATTCTCCAAAGCACCTAAGGGTAGGATAAGAAGCAATGGGTGGAAACCAATCAAGGAGAGAAGCAGCTTAGTACTAAGGAGAAATTTCCTGACAGAACAATTAATCAGTGGAACAACTTGCCTCCAGAAGTTGCAAATGCTCCAACACTGGAAGTTTTTAAGAAGATGTTGGATAACCATTTGTCTGAAGTGGTGTAGGGTTTCCTGCCTAGGCAGGGCATTGGACTAGAAGACCTCCAAGGTCCCTTCCAACTCTGTTATTCTATTTCTATTTCTAAATACAAATTATTTAATAGATATTTATATCTCTGCAATGTCCAGGAAGTTAAGATGACATTAATTCATGGCAATAAAACTAATTTCTTACACTCCTTTCACAATAAATATTAGCTAAATTAATGTGATTTTATGGATACATATGTTGCCAGTTGATGAACAAGAACTTCAAATCACAAATTAGAAACAGAGCTGGAAAGAATCATAACAGTTATTTAAGCATTACTGATACACAAAATCAACATTCTAGGTTTAAAACCTAGAATGTAGATTAGAAAGTAAGTGAACTTTTTCAAGCAATCGGTTCAACTATAAAATAGCTTGAGTCAACAGAAAGGTCTTCCTGGTTTAAATTTGATTTCTAGTCATTTTAATCAATGTGTTTGACTATCAACATCCATTGCCAAAGAAGGTATCTCATTTATGAGAACAAAATATAGTGGCTTTCTAGCTTAGAAAAAAGCAAGTAAGGAGAGATAATGGAGGCCAATAAAAGTCTGCAGGTTAGAAACTAATAGATAACCATAGGACTGTGCAAAGCATTTGAAAGGGAGAAACACTTCATGTCTCTTTGTGTATGTTCATGCACTGTGAATTTGCTTTGCAGACAGACCCAGTGGAACTGTTGTGTTCCCAGACACAAAGGTAGTTGGAAACTGTTTTGGGAAGCACCCATGTAAATCTTCCAAAGGCTTCAGGTAGAGGTGATTCACCAGCACTAACATACTTTGTGAAGCACCTCTTTCAAATTTTTGCAAAACCTTGACATTTATACCTGAGTTCATCCAATGAAGCTGAAAGTGGGGACTTTCAAAACTGATAAAAAGGAATACTACTTTTCATAATGTCTACTTAAGTTATAGAACTTTTTTTCATCAGGTATGGTGATGGCACTCCATAATGCATTCAACATTGACTGCTGTGAATCTGCAATCATTGAAATTGGTAGCAACTAACAGTCTGATCCAATCCTCTAAGAATTTGTCTAATTCCTTTAAAAATTATCTAAAATAATTAGACAAATTCATAGATTATTGGATAAGACTATTAATATCTACCAATCTCAATGATTGCATGATACCCCCAGATTCACAGCAGGCCATGTTGAATGTATTATTAATCTTCATACTTAGAAGCTCGTCTTCATGATATATGTCTAATTGAAGCACAGAGGAGGAAAGATTTTAATCTATAATCAAATCCAGATTAAAAAAAATACAAACACTAAAGTCCAGATATAATGCGAGGATTAGGGAATCCAGAATTCAAACAGCAATTATATTATAGCTTCATGATAGGTAAAAGAATTGATCTAACTGAAACACAGAAGCTTGCTGTGGTTTTCTTTAAGGTGACTCTCAATTCATCCTATAATATTCAATAGATTTCTTTCAACCTCAGGTTTTATTTCTGATCTTTTATATTACTTTTATATGCCACAGTGCCGTAGAAAAACTGTTTTAGAGAGTTTTAGAATTCTCTGAACTGATCCTTGGCAATAAATAGATCAACTAAATAATTGTCTTCTGATCAATGATTAGAAGTGTTTGCAGAATTAATAAGTAAGGGTTGTTTTAACTAGTACAATTAAAGCAACCCTTACACAACAAATTAAAATGAAGGATACATGAAGAAGCCAAAGTTTGAGTCAGAGAATGAGCTTTTGTGAATGATCATAAATCTCTGAAAGGAATTTCTGGAGCACCTGACATTGCCATAATCCCTGCCACTATCTCTCCTGCTTGCTTGGAGGCTTAATATGTGACCAATGTTGGTGGAAAAGGTAGCAGATTTTGCTCCCAGAGCCTCAATAACTCAGATTACCAGCTTCCCTATTTCCAACAAGATAATTATGTCAGGACACTGACCCAGCATCACTAATCTCATTCATATTAGCTCTTAGAACAAAGAGATTTTTATTTCTCTTTTCCTGACCAGCTGGAATGATTAGGGATGGGAGAGTTTGGCAGCACTTCATGGAGCAACATAGTTCAGGGAGAAATATATTCAAATAAAAAGGATTGATTGATTCCAAACCATTGAAGAACTACGGTTAAAATTACACAACAAAACTGATCCAAATATTGAGTTCTAGCTCTAGTAAAAATATGATAAAATTATCAGTCAATAAATCATACCTTTGTCACAGCAAAATATGCTGAATGCTCATGTGAACTGGCCTTCAAATACTGAGTGGTTCACACCATGCACTAAACCATAGTTTATTTAATTGTGATTTATTGAATAAATCACAATTGGTTAGCTTTACATAGTATGCTGGCATATAATCTAACATTAAAGATCACAAGGTTTTGGTTCACCAAACTTTAGTTACAATTTATACACTGTATGAACCCACTGTCCTATTTCAAGACACTTTGACTTCATAGTTCTGTATGACAGTTATTAAATTGTTGAATAAAGTAGCCATATCCAAGGCTTGACCAGACAAGTTTTTTAAATAAACAACCAAAGAAGATTTCAGACAATGTCATGGGAAGATAGTTAAATTCTGGTCCTGACAGTATATTTTCTATTATTATCATTTAAATACAGCAGAACTTTAAGACAACTTGCTATAAGCCCTTCTTTGCTTCCCCAAACGTTAACCAAATCCAGACATTTGTGGGGACCAAAGAACTTGGCTTCACTTTTAATGAATAGCTAAAGAATCTTATGCATGTCCCTTTTTTTTTCCAGTGAGGCCCAGCGTGGAAATGCTAAAATACAGAATGCAAACCATTTCTCCCTGTCCCATTCCATTACAGAGGGAGAGAGGGGAAAAACGAACACAGTTGCTGTTTATTCTCACAAGGGAGGATATTCGAAGTGTGGTTGGTCAGCTCCCTGTGTTGTCTCACACTGAACCATTTGAGAAGCAGCTTGCTCATGGCAAACTCCAGACACAGCTTAGTATATTTGTAAAAACACAGTGTCCCTGAATTGAAAGGGACCATTTAGATTATTGAGTCCAAGCCTGCTCAGTCGGAAATTCAGATTAAAGTATCTGAAACAGATGGCTGTCTAGCCATTTCTTGAAGAGCTTCTTGAAGCAGGATCAAACTTTTGCTGCTAATATCGAATTGCTCTTACTGTAATTTTTATATCAGGTGGAATTTGTTTTGCTTTATTTTGTTTTTGCCTTCAAGTCGGTACCTGGTATTACTGACTACATGAACAAATCCACAAAGTTTTTTAGGCAATATTTTCAAAAGTGGCTTATCTTCTTCTTGGGGCTGAGAGAAAGTGACTGGTTCAAAGTGGGCTCCTTTGCTGAAGACTGCACTAGTACGTAAGCCTCCCTACTTCTAGACAAGCACCTTAACCAAGACAAGGCTGGATCCATGAAACCTGTTTTACTGTAATTTAAGTCTATTAATCTATGTTTTGCTCTTTGAAGCAACAGAGAACAAACTTTGAATGGTGCATACTTTCAGGTATTCGAAAAGTGCTGTTCATATAGCTTCTCAGGTTTTATCTGTCCATAGTTAAACATTCCCATTTCTTCAATTTCTCTGAATAGAATCTAGTTTCTAGTCCCCTGATCATCCTAGCATAAAACAAGGGTGATCAGAGAACTGATTCTAATGTGTATGATTTCTTCTAAAAAGATGGTTCCCAGAATCCCACATGATACTTCAAATGGGATTGACCAATGCAGACTAAGATGGAACTATTAATTTTTGTGATTTGAAAATTGTTCATGTATTCATGAAGAATACAATTGTATCCTTTTTTCTTTTTCTTTTTTCAGTTACATTACACTGCAACTTCTTATTCAGCTTGTAATCAGCTATTATTCTATGGAATTTTGCACCAGTAAAACGACAAGCCAGTTATCTCGCATTCTAAGACTCTATTTTAATTTCTGTCTCCTAAATTTGCATTTGTCTTTATTAAGTTTCATTTTGTTATTTTTAGCTGAAGCTTCTAACAAATTTTTATTTTATTTCTGTCTTCCTTTTATAGTCTAACTAGCTCCAGCAGAAAGTAAACAGTCTGGTTGTAAATCATGAAACCAGTTACAGTTGTACTAGCTGATAAAGCTGTAAATCAGGCTTAGCCTTTCATCTGGATTGCAAGGAGTAGCTGTGGCTGAGACAGTCTGTGAATCAAATCTGCAACAAGTAGTCTGCATACAATTAAATAGCAAGGGAAATGATCACAGTTGTCAGGGGTTCACAACAGCATTCATAATACATAGCTGGACAGCCTTGAAATGAGAATAGTAAACAAAAAGCTTCAATTAGGAACGAGATAAATCTGAAAAAGTGCTTTTCATTGTTATTTCTACACTTTGCCAACCACTAAGTGTTAGTGCTCTTACCCCCATCTCTAGGGTTCCAGGATTTCTGCTTGTACACTTCATTTTTACCTCCTACAGTATATACAGTCACTTTTGTTTTTGGATAGTCATTAAACTATTTGCTTCATCTGCTATTCTCCATTTTTTTTCATTCTAGGAATTGTTTACACTTGTGTATCTCTTTTAAGGAACTTCCACTGGTCTTGAACAATTTTTAACCCTTTTCTCCTAACATGAAATTTTTATAATTTTTCTTGGTGTACTTAGAACTGCTTTCTGGAAGTCTAAGACATTTGGCTATACACTCAGTTTTGCTCTTCCTTAAATCCATAACCAAAGTAGTGTATAATGACTCACATAATCACTGTATGCATATTCCCTACTTCTGTCCTTCAGCTAAATCTTGGTTAGCATCAGAATCTCTTGTGCCTTCTTTGAAGAAGAAAGTTATCATCAAGACACATTTCTGGAAAAATTATGCTTGGAAAGATTTTGCCTCCCATCTCCCAACAGAAGTCCCAGATCATTACTAGATGTGGGTTATTATTATTTTTCTGAACAGATTCTTTTAAAATTACCTTAAACCAAAATGGAGTGAGGTGATTAGGGCAAACCTCTGGTATTAAAAACCACATTCCTTACACTGCTGATTTAAAATTGTACTTTCCAAAATAATAGTCTTTTTTAAAAAAAGACTTGACAGATGCATAATAGAATACAAATATCTATAGTATTTCAGAAATAGTTTTAAAAATATGCAGGCTATATAAATCATGGAATATGGGCAGAATGGCTAAATCAAAATGGAAATATCTGTCGTAGAAGTGGGAAGTGGGAAGAGCTCTAGAAATTTCCAGGCAGTTGGACCGTTGCTGAACTAAATGCATACCTGGGAGTCACTTAGATTGAGCTGCTCTGCTGAATATGCCTACTCTTTTCACAGTGAAGGAAGGAGAAAGCCAAGGTAAGCATTGGAAAAAAGGATCTTTTTAAAAAATGTTAACTTACATGCACCTAGGTTTTTCCATTAAGTTTTTCCAAAATTTCTCTTAAAAAACCTCAGTCATTTAATTTTTTTAAAAATAGTATTAATATAAAAGGCAGCATCTTCCTTTGATAACCTAACTGCCCCCAGGGGAAGGGCCTTCTCTGTGGGGGCTCCTACCCTGTGGAACGAACTTTCCCTGGACTCCGACAACTTCCTGACCTTCGGACCTTCCGCTGCGAGCTGAAGACATACCTATTTTTCCGCGCAGGACTGGCATAGATTTTTTAGATGTTATTATTGTTTTTAATTTTAATTGGTTTTTTGGGTTTTAAATGTATTTTAAATTTTTGGGCCAAATTTGAATAAGTTTTTTATTTATTGTTTTATCTGTATTGTATTTATTGATTGTTTGTTTTTATTGTGGCTGTTCACCATCCTGAGTCCTTCGGGAGAAGGGCGGTATACAAATTAAATCATCATCATCATCATCATCATCATCATCATCATCATCATCATCATCTGCAAGAGTCCAAGAAGATGTCATCCTGTCTGGATTAATCATGACCTGCAGCAGGTTTAGAAGTGCCAAATGTTATTAAAAATATTGGGTTGACTCTCTTTTCTCTTTGTATGCTAAAAGGAGGGGAGGTTACAAATCTTGTGGGTAATTCTGTATCATGTATGAAATGGGAATCATGTGGGAAGCTGATGATGGTTTTCAACCTGGCACTTCTTGGATACAACCAACTTCCCTCACTCATCTACATACATCATACAGTAGATGTGCCAATCAATTTGTGGTATTAGAAATAAGTTGTTTTTTTTAAGGTGCTACAAGAATATTGACACAAATTGAAATATATTTTCTTTCTTTTACTGGGTTTGTGAATTGTTTCTATGTAAATTTCCTGAAGTCTCCACGATTTATTCTTTACTCATGCTCTTCCACAGACTAAAGAATGTGCTACTGTTTTTAAAGATGCATTAAGATGCACTAAGATATAGTAGGCATGTTTTGGGAAAGGAAGAAAGGAAGGCTGGTAAAAGTTATCACCATAAATGAAGGCAGTATGTTCTGTAACCCACAACAAATTCATGTACAGTAGAGATACAAGGAATAGTTTAAAAAAAAATCAAAACAAAGATCTTGTAATAATGGACCACCATAATATGAGCCACAGTGCTTAGTTCATATAACAAATCAAACCAGTGCTTAGTTCATATAACAAATCAAACCAAATCAATTTCATTAATCAAAGGGAAAAATGAGCTCAGTGACTAATAGACTATCATTTAACAAATTTTATATATAATTACACAGATTATGTACTATCTAAATGTTTACTTCTGTTTTGTCATGTTCTCATCATACATTACATAATAATCATAATTTAGTTAATCAGATGCAATAAATAAATGAATAAAACTTTGCAATGTACATTTTCTTTTATTTATCTGTGTACTTATTATTGAAGCAAATGGAAATGATACTTTAGATAGAGCTAAAACTTAATCAGAAAAGCTCTAGAAAAGTTCCAGCAATGTTTTCCCGTCTAGAAGATCATGGTAGTTTATGGAAACACAAGATTTTACGTAGTATTCAGCATTCTATTTCCTGAATATATTATATTTAACTCACAAAAGGCTCATGTCTATATTGCTTGAATAGTAAATACAGGTAGTAGTTATTTATGACCATTTGTTTAACAACTGCTCAAAGTTATAATGGTGCTGAACAAATTTACAACTAATCCTTGCAATTATGATCTTTGCAGCATCCCCATGATTATGCGATTTCCATTTGCAAACTTCCCAGATGTCTTTCAGCAAGCAAAGTCAATGTGGGAGCTCAGAGAAGGTCATGGTCATGTAATGTTTTGCTTAATGACCAAAATAAAAGAGTTCATAAAATCAGGTGCGATCATGTGAGCCACATTTAATGACTACACCACTTAACAATGAATTTTCTGGCCCCAATTGAGCTCGTAACTCAAGGGCTACTTGGGCAGTCTTGTGCAGTAATTTGCAGAATAGTTTTTAGATCTGAATAAGGTGAAACTGCTGAAATTGAAACCAAGAAGGTAGAGTTTTACCAGAGTCAACTTTTTGTGAGAGAACAGAGGTCCTAGCAATTCAGGAATGCCAAGTGAAAGCCATGGCCACAGTAGGGGTGAAATCTAGGCGGTTCTATCCAACTTGGGCGAACCGGGAGCAGCGACTGCGGGAGGCTCCGCCCACCCGCACAGACGTTGACATCGCTTTTTTGTGACATTTTAAATCTCTCAGCACACGCAGAAGACTTTGCGTATGCGTAGATGACAGCATGTGTGAGCAGAGCGAGCGCGCATGCGGCGCACACACACTGGCAAACCAGTAGGGAAGGTAAGTGAATTTAACCCCTGGGCCACAGGGCTACTTTTCCCCAATTGTTTCTGGTATACTAGGTGCAGTTCTTTCTGGGATAAAAAGATCTTACAACAATGACCTTTTCACCTACATGCCTCCCATCGCCGCTACTACCGATTTGTCTGAACCGGGGTGAACCGGTAGAAACTCACTACTGGATATTATGGATTATTTTATTGGGTGTTTAAATATTTGGAATTTCATGCTCATATGTAGATGCAATTGTAGAGAATATTGTATCTCCAGGTTGGGATCTTATGTTGATAGAATTCTTCAAGCTAAGTTTTGCCATATAAATGTTTCATTATTGTGCTAGGTAACATCAGTGCAGAAACAGAAAAGTGAGATTTCCACCATGTCATTTGTGTACATGATTAGATGGGGGACTTCCATTCAATTAAATTAAGTAATTAAACTGCATGTGAATAAAATGTTTTCACATGCACATTTTGACAGGTCTTTATGTAGGATTTAAGCCTATATGTCTCATGATTAAAGTTCGGTTTAAGATATCTCTTATGTATCTTGTTGATACTGTGGCTTTATTTTGATTTTAAGTCAATGTAGCTCTATTTTGATTTGATAATGTGTAGATTTCGTAAACCATTAATCGGTAAGTAAATGAATATTGGCACTGTACAAATATTTCATGAGAAAAATAAACAACAAATCTGCTGCTCAATTCAGACCTTAAAAATTTAAGCATCTCCATGTTAACTGAGCCAGAGTGTGATTACACAGAACATATTTCCACCATGATGGCTGCGGAAGCAAAACAAATTGGTTTGTGTTTTGAACAATTTGCAGAACAACCCTATTAATGGTCCACACAATGCGATATTTATTAGATATTTATCCTGCTTTTATTACTTTTGTAAATAACTCACGGCAATGAAATACCTAATACTCCTTTTTCCTCCTATTTGCCCCATAACAACCATTAGGTGAGTTGAACTGAGGGAGAGTGACAGGCCTAAAGTCACCCATGCCTCAGGAGGGAATAGAACTCCTCAGTCTTCTGTTTTAGGCCAGCACCTTCACCACTACACCAAACTGGCTCTCAGTATATTGTGATTCAGATATTATACATGAAGAAATACAGTACTGTAATACATGATTAGATGTTAATGATGATAATAATAATAATTCCATTCACTATTCCTGTTTTTATATAAATTTTATTGCAATAAATGGGTTTGCCCTAGGAAAAAATTGGCAGCAAGCTAAACCTCAAGATAAATTTCGACAACTAATTCTCAGTGCAGTTTTTCCTCATTTGAAGATTTTTTAAAAAATCAATTTGGTCTTGTGAACAGTTTGAGATGAACTTAGACTGCAAGCCTTTGAAATGTCTGAGAATAATTGTATCCAGAAATCAGTTTCCAGTTGTATGAGTTGTTGTTGCCTATAAAGAAAGGGTAGGGCTTTTAAGATGAAATGGTGGAGCTTTATCCTTTTTCACAATTTGGGATGTGTATGTGGAGTGTTTTGGTGAGGTATCAGCAAGAAATTACTAAAAACAATATTTCAGCCCAATAAGTTCATAAATACAAGAAAAAATATGTTTTTTTTAGAAAAAATAATTGATCATATAAGTTAAAATCTTGAATTGTTATGTATTTGAACCATCTTAATGAATCTATATGCACAAAAGTGCATATAGTCAAGGCTATGGTTTTCCCAGTTGCAATGTATGGCTGTGAAGGTTGGATCATAAGAAAGGCTGAGTGCCAAAGAATTGAGGCCTTTGAACTCTGGTGCTGGAGAAGATTCCTGCGAGTCCCTTGGACTGCAAGGCGGATAAACAAGTCAGTCCTAGAGAAGATCAACCCTGACTGCTCTTTAGAAGGCCAGATCTTGAAGATGATCTTTGGCCACCTAATGAGAAAGAAGGACTCACTGGAGAAGAGCCTAATGCTGGGAAAGATTGAGGGCAAAATAAGAAGAGGACAACAGAGAATGAGGTGGCTGGATGGAGACACTGAAGCAGTAGGAATGAGTTTAAATGGACTCCAGAGGATGGTAGAGGATAGGAAGGCCTGGAGGAACATTGTCCATGGGGTCGCGATGGACACGACTTCACAACTAACAACAACAACAACAAATGAATCTGTGAAAATATTACGTATTTCAATATTTATTTATTTATTTATTTATTATTTATAATTTAATTTCTATACCACCCTTCTCCCGAAGGACTCAGGGCGGTTTACAGCCATATTAAAACACAAAATACAAAATAACAAATTTAAAAAAGAATTAAAAACAAATATTTAGTAGGCCGAATCAATTAAAACGGTCACAGACCGACATAAAACCCATATTAAAATTACAATTAAAAAATTACACTTAGGCTAGTCCCGCACGATGAAATAATAAGGTCTTCAGTTCCCGTTTGAAGGTCTGGAGGTCGGGGAGTTGGCGTAGCCCCGGAGGCAGCACATTACAAAGGGCCGGTGCTGCCACAGAGAAGGCTCTCCCCCTGGAGGCCGCCAACCGACATTGTTTGATCGACGGCACCCTGAGCAGGCCCACTCTGTGGGAGTGCACAGGTCGTTGGGAGGCTATCGGTGGCAGAAGGCGGTCTCGTAAATAACCCGGTCCTAAGCCATGGAGCACTTTAAAGGTGGTAACCAACACCTTGAATTGTACCCGGAAGGCTACCCACAGCCAGTGCAGGCCGCGCAGGATAGGTGTTATATGGGAGCAACGCGGTGGACTAGCTGGAGCCTCCTGGTGCTCTTCAAGGGAAGCCCCATGTAGAGAGCATTACAATAGTCCAGGCGGGAAGTAACGAGGGCGTGAGTGACCGTGCGTAAGGAGTCCCGGTCAAGGAAGGGGCGCAACTGGCGAACCAGGCGAACCTGATAAAATGCTCCCCTAGCGACGGCTGTCAAATGTTCCTCTAAGGACATCCGATCGTCCAGGAGAACGCCCAAGTTGCACACCCTCCCCCTGGGGGTCAATACTTCACCCCCAACAGTCAGCGATGGCATAAGCTGACTGTACCAGGACGCCGGAACCCACAGCCACTCTGTCTTGGAGGGGTTGAACTGGAGCCTGTTCCTCCCCATCCAGACCCGCACGGCTTCAAGACACCGGACCATCACCTCGACAGCGATAATAGAATATAGATTGTGCATACATTTTTTAAAAATTTATTTCTGAATCTTTTATGCCTGGAAGAATAATCAGCGCTAGGTTTTGGTCTGTCTTTCCTGAAACCTCCATTGATTTGGATGTGTTGCAGCCCAAGATTTTATAGAATGTGAATATTTTCTGCAATGCAGTAGGAAATAGAACTATAGGTTTTCAAACAGAAATCAAATACCATCAAAATTACAGCAAGAGGAAAGCCAGAGTTTTTTTAAAAAACTATTTGGGTTTACAGAGACAAAAATGTGAGTTGCATTCTTGCATAACCATTTAGGTTTTCAGAGACAAGAATGTGAGTTGCATTTTAAGATTGTGTTCAACGCTATTCAACAAGCTCCCAATCTGTCTCTTAATTTTCATTAATATCCAAATTCATTTTACAGTACAAGAATAAAACCAGTACAATAATATTTCTCTTTTTTTTAAAAAAAGATTTTGAATCCAATTTCCTTATGTACTACAAGTATTGTCATCTAGCTTTAAAAGTAGAAAGAGGAAGAACAATAAGAAGACAACATTCTTATCTCATTTTTATAAATGACTGGGGATTTTCATTTCATTCCCCACCTACCTCAACCTTTAAAACAACCCATGTAAATATATTGCCTGATGTAACACAAAGCATATCTGGGCAACAACAGAAATATAACTAAAGCTGTTTCAGACATTGAAGAATGCTTATATTCAAGTAGCCAGCATTTCTCATATACTATCCTTTATTCTGGTAGTATTAGTAAGCTTTCTGTTCCATAGGCAAATCAAATAATTCATTGGGGTTTTTCATTCTGAGCAATTTACAGAAGGTTGGATTCAGACTGTATGATCACAACAGGACTGCACAGAAAGGAAACAGACACAAAGGGTCAGAAGAAATAGTCAGGGAACATTAACTGCACACAAGCATAATTATTCCTTTAGTGACCTGATGGAAATTGTGCGTGGATTTCAAAAATCTCTTACAATCTTAACTGTGACTGTTCAGCTGTAATACACAGAACATTAAAAAGCAGTTCTATTTCTCTCTTTTCTTTAATCAGTCTGAAATTGGAATCTAAGCACTAATATGAATATTGAATATAAATAATAAGATCTTATTCTACAGGAATTTTTCTACAGAATCTTTATTGATAAACACCAAGAATTTTAATATTTCCTGCTTAGAGTATTTATGAATTTATGAATAAGATACATTTACCTACACCACGTACTTCATTAAAATATTCATACAGTGTATCTTCTGTAATATTTAGCGATCACATAGGAAAGTTAAAGTTATTAACAGATTGGATAGCACATTCCACTTGTGCATAATTTTGTGCCAATTTGCCTCCATGCAAGATCTGATCAGTCTAGTATGTTTTATTCTTTCTGCAGTGACCTGCTTCTGAATTTTAACTACAGCCTAATCAGGTAAAACATGATTGTCTGCAAAACACAACATGAAATTACTAATGCATCTCAAAAAGAAAATGTTACTCTAACTGTGGTGTTTTAAACTATGCAACAATTTTTCCAGTACTTCTGCATCCCTCAGAGTAGGAGATGTGACCAATCACTATGAAGTAGGAAGTTCTTTATTAGCAGTCTATTTATGTTAACCATAATTTTCTTCCTTTTGCATCAGAAAAATCACAATGTTGAGAAAAATCCTCCAAGGCACTGGCATACATTCTGGCATATTAATGTATAAATGCACAAAATATAAAGAATTGTCCCTCACCTTGAATATACAACACATTGAATTGGTTTATCTTTACCAGTCCAACTAGTTTCTGTTCAGTATTGTTGCATTATATCAGCACTGAATTATATCAGCTATTAAGATTTATTTTTTGCTTACAATTAAGAATGGCGCTCTTGAAGTACCTTTACTATTTCAATAATCACTTCAGATCCAAATTTCTGGGCTATAAGCAATTGCATTCTGATGTAAACATTCTTACTGTAAATACAGTTGGCTTCTATTCATTTATACATTTACTAAATTGAGTTTGTTCTATACCACAAACTGGAAGGAAGCTGCACAGAACACACAGAGACTTCTCAGGAAATCGGTGTATAATTCTGGCTGACGTTTTGGTTTTCCGAAGCCATACAGGAAATGAAGCAACTAAAGTAATGCTTGGAGTATAGGGGAAGGACAAAGATGATTGAATTTGACCAACTGTAGGTAGGAGCTCATTTTCAAGATAATTATGTAGCAATAAGAGAAACGAAATGTTCTTGCTTCTTCTCCCTTACTGCATTGACAGGGTGATGGCCAGCAGATCTTTTCTGGGCGGCCAATGCCCTTTTGAGTAGGAGCCACCTGGCTGAATTACTATTGGGCCACTATGACCAATTTGTATGACATTTTGCTTGGAAACTCCAATTTGCTGTAGTCTTGATTCTACTTTGGCATATTCTTGTGAAGTTTGCTCTCTTTTGTTAATGTTGTTACTTACAAAGAAGTGGACAGGGTGCTCTGTAGGATTTTTCACCCATGGATTTTTTTCCTTCTCACTTCCTCAGATAGATAGAAGGGGTGTTGAAACCTGGATCCAGAAAGTTGGATCTGGGTGCTCATTGCCTTCACCCCTGAAAGAGAGGCTGGTTCATCCCCCTTGAAGTGGTCCTCTCTCAATCCAGAGGTTTGAACAACTACAACCCAGTCTCAATCCTTTCCTTTTTTGTGGAGACAGTTGTTCAAGTTTAATTATAAGACATGCTAGAGGAATTAATTATTAGTCAGAGTACAGTCTCAGTCTGGGTAGAGACTGAGATGGCATCAGTCGTTCTGGTTGATGAACATTATTGGGACTTGGATGGAGGTGGTACACCTGTCCTGGATATTTTAGATTTCTCATGCTTTTGAAAACATCAACACAAATACCTTGCTGGTTGTGTGATTGGTGATTGGAGTAATTGTTTTATATGTTTTTGTTCCTCAGTAACTGGTTCCAGTCAATGGTACTTTGAGAAGAGAGACTGGACTTTGGTTGCTCCTTTGTGAAGTGTAACAGGAATTGGTTCCCCTCATTATTTAACATCTGTATGAAACTGCTGGGGAAAGCATCTTGTGATTTGGAGTCCAGAATCACCAGAACACTGATGATACCCAACTGTTCATCAGAGTCCCAGGCTCTAATGGAGAGCCCCAGACTCCATCTTGTCTCAGTGCCTAGAACCTATTAGAGCCCAAAGGGGAGAAAGCAAGCTTAAATTGAATGTGAGTTAGAGCTATGTTTATTCATTGGGATTTCCCCCATGCCCCATATATTGACTATAAATAGGGTTGCATCACCCTTGAAGGAGCAGCTGCAGGTCCATGATTTGGGTGTTTCTCTAACCAACATAACCAACATGATCTTTGCCCAGCTGCAATGGATGGAAACTAATCAAGAACAGAACCAACCTAGAACTAAAGAGAATTTTCCTGACAGTTAGAACAATTAATCAATAGGATGACTTCCCTCTAGAAGTTGTGGATGCTCCAACGTTGGAGATTTTAAAGAAGAGATTGGACAACAATATGTCTGAAATGTTATACGGTTTCCTGCTTGAACAAGAGACCTCGAAGGTCCCTTCCAACTCCGTTATTCTGTTAATTTTTAAGAACTGCTAAGGACTAGATTATTTTTACTATGTCTTGATATGTGAAACAATAGAACTCAAAGAGGGTATTCTTTCTTTTTCACATGAAAGTATTATAATCTAAATCTGGTCAAAAATTCCAGCTAATTTCTTGCAGTTCATAAAACAAATAACTGATAGATGTGAAGTGATGCTTTGATGCTGCCACCTGAAAGATACACAAATAGTTTAAAATTTCCTTCCTTCCTTCCTTCCTTCCTTCCTTCCTTCCTTCCTTCCTTCCTTCCTTCCTTCCTTCCTTCCTTCCTGTCAGGTTTGATGTCAAGACTCCTGGCAACTGACTGAAGTAGTCTCTGAAGTTTTCTTAGCAAACCTCTTTTTTTTTGCCATTGCTTCCTTCCTAGGGCTCAAAGAAAGTGATTAGCCCAAGATCACCCAGTTTGCTTCATGCCTAAGACAGGACTAGAATTCAGTTTTCTGGTTTCTAGCTTGATGACTTAACCACTACACCAAACTGGTTTTCTAAGAATTTCTATGCATCCTATAAAACTGTCTGGCATTTGCACATGCATATGTACAATTGATTTTTATGAGATGCTTGGGGAATACGGCGCCTGTTTTCTGAAAGGGAAAAGTGAACTAAGAGAAATATCTATGTATCTTTTGGTTCAATATTTAACATTTTGTTTGTGATTTATTTCAGTTATAGGTTTGTTAAATCTCATCTTCAATAAGACCATAAGTATTAGGATGACTTCCGTTTAAATATACTTCAGAAAAGAATGGAAGAGAGGATAACATTTCCCGTTTACTGAAATAAAATGTATAGAACAAGAATATAATTTTGCCTTCATTTGTAATATAATATTTATTCAATAAATCATACTGAAGTTTTGCAAATGATTCTAAAATGAAACCATATTAAAATAAATATCCTACTCCTTTCCTCACAACAACTTTCTGGATGGATTAATAACAGATAATGTTTGAGTCAAAAATTATCAGTAATATAATTTACACATACTTAGCCATATCTAAACTAAAGCTAGTCCTAACTCGAATCATAATTTAAATGCCATATAGAATGATTTTTACAAACCACAAAGAATATTCTAATCATATAGAAATTTATAATTTGCATTATGTTGGAAGAAAAATCCAGTCCAGTTCCAAGCCGGGAGAAAGATACTGGAAATAAAATGGAGGAAGGTTGTAGGAAAGGAAGTCTCTGTTTATTTGGCAGCCAGAAATTAGTGACAGCAGCATCTTTCTGGGATGGCTGACAAAATGGCGTTGAGAGTAGGTGGTTATTTTATACATTCTTTGCGGCTTTGTGATTGTGATACCTGGTCTGTGTAAGACTATATCTTTTAATATTTTAATGGCTGTTGCCAGATTCCTATGCAGTCATGTAAGGGTCATGGCACACAAATAAGCATTATGTTGCTTATTTGGAATTTCTTTGCTTAAGAATAGATTGGCTAAGTCTTTCTGAATGGATGCAAAATCTCCATTCCTAAAGACCAGCCTCTTCAAGCTTCTGCTTTAGGCTGTTTTCTTATGGCAGGATGACAGAGGCTGCTTTCTGCCTTTGTTAAGATTTTTCTCCTCTTCTCCTTTAGGGGAAATATTCTATTCTGCCTTCTTTTAATATTAAAAAAATAAAGAATAGTTTATTCTGGGGAAACGGGGCTTCCTACAATTATAATTTAGGGTAATTGCTCTATCATGTAACATGCTTGCCTTGATTAAAGCTCTGTCATATGACAGGCTTACCTAGATAACCTTAGCTGTATATATCATTTGAAGAGCTAAGCACACCAAAATTAGAAGAGGTACATTTAGCTTTAAACAGTTCCAGCAGTAGTCAGCTATGCTATGCAAACAGGAACAAGAGAATTACTGTAATGAGGAGTTAATATCAGTCCTTGCAGGGGTGGTATTCACTTACCTTTGTTACTGGTTTGCGAACAGGAGTGCTTGCGCCAGCTCCGCGCATGTGCAGGACTTAATGTGCATGCGCAGAGCATCAAAAATGGGACTTGATGACCTCTGGGTGGGTGGGCAGAGCCTCCTGCAGCTGCCGCTACTGGTTCTTCCAAACCGGATATAACCGGCTGAATAGCACCACTGAGTCCTTGCTGGCATTTGTTGTTCTTCAAAAATAGATTTCCTCTAGGAACACCATTTCTTGTCATTTTTCTACTTTCAATCATCTATAGGGTAGGTAAAATATGGTAAGAAATGTTGGGGGTGGGAGAACCTCCCAAATGCCATCCATGATGGCTTAAACTCCAACAGGCCACTGTGAAACTATTTTCAAAAAAGGAAGGAAGGACAGAAGTAATGTTCACAGTGGCTGAAAGATAGAATACAGAATAACTGAGCTGGAGGGACCTTAGAGGCCTTCTAGTCCAACCCCTGCCTAAGCAGGATACTCTATATCATTTCAGACAAATGGTGTCCAATCTCTTCTTAAAAACTTTCTGTGATTGAGCAGTAAGTCTGAGCAAAGATTTAAATTAAATTGCCTGCCACTTTGATCATGATACAACATAGATTCTAGTATTTTCTGTTGTGTAGGAACAGAATGCAGGGAACAGTATAAGTCTGCCAAAATAAATCACAAAGCTAACAGCATCTGGTTTGCATTCATTCAAATTCCATCAGTAAAAATATGTAAAAAGGAGTTTCAGATGCTAGGAAAAGTGGAACCAGAAACAGCCCAAACTATTTTACTGCCTGAGACAGGAATAAGCATCCCCATTGCACCTTTCAGCTCATACTCACTAAAAGTTCTTGGGTTGAAGGAAAATGCATTTTGTATTTCATAGTATATTGGAAAATTTCAATTAGTTCTCATATTACACTAAGCAAGGCTTGCTGAATAAGGTACAGCTTATTGGCCTCACAAAAAATACATTTGTTTGATTTTGTCTTACCATGATGGGTGAATCTAATTACTATGGCTTATAAACTCGTATGTAGGGTTAGGATTAGTGCTAAATTATGAACCAACCTACTGCAGCAAATTTATAGGTAAAACTAGTGACTCAGCACAAGTGATGTCTATCTTTAGTTTTCACTTGCTGAAGTGACAGGTTCAGCCTCAATCTGCAGATAACTATTATCCAAACCATTCTTCTAGAATAGAATTTTAGAATAGAATAGAATTTTTATTGGCCAAGTGTGATTGGACACACAAGGAATTTGTCTTGGTGCATATGCTCTCAGTGTACATAAAAGAAAAGATACGTTCATCAAGGTACAACATTTACAACACAATTGATGGTCAATATATCAATATAAATCATAAGGATTGCCAGCAACAAAGTTACAGTCATACAGTCATAAGTGGAAAGAGATTGGTGATGGGAACTATGAGAAGATTAATAGTAGTGCAGATTTAGTAAATAGTTTGACAGTGTTGAGGGAATTATTTGTTTAGCAGAGTGATGGCCTTCGGGGAAAAACTGTTCTTGTGTCTAGTTGTTCTGTTGTGCAGTGCTCTATAGCGTCGTTTTGAGGGTAGGAGTTGAAACAGTTTATGTCCTGGATGTGAGGGATCTGTAAATATTTTCACGGCCCTCTTCTTGATTCGTGCAGTATACAGGTCCTCAATGGAAGGCAGGTTGGTAGCAATTATTTTTTCTGCAGTTCTAATTATCCTCTGAAGTCTGTGTCTTTCTTGTTGGGTTGCAGAACCGAACCAGACAGTTATAGAAGTGCAAATGACAGACTCAATAATTCCTCTGTAGAACTGAATCAGCAGCTTCTAACTGCTAGTCTAACTAGAAACTGAGGTACATGGAGGGCCTGCTGTCACTGCTGTTTGTTTCTTTCATCTTCTCTTTGAAGGAAGATGGTTGCTGCATTTCACTTCAGAGAAAAATATAGGCCAGGCACATGATAGCAAAGTCTTGATCTGCATGGTAGCAGTACTTCACAGCTTGGCCAGAGAACATGATCAGATGGCAAGAATCAGCAACAGGTCCTTTTCGAGATAGCCATGTCTGAGAAGATAGGT
Organism: Ahaetulla prasina; assembly: GCF_028640845.1. Taxonomy (NCBI): domain Eukaryota; kingdom Metazoa; phylum Chordata; class Lepidosauria; order Squamata; family Colubridae; genus Ahaetulla; species Ahaetulla prasina. Next base: position 267,099,607 of record NC_080540.1, on the reverse strand, counting down.
ACTCCTCTTTCCCAATCTGTTTCCTAAGATTAATGTCACAGAGTAGAGCTAGACTTCTTTGATAGTGCTTGGCTCACTTGTCTCTCCTGAAGAGGAGTTGTTGCAAAGAATCGTTTTATTTGTATGGCAACCTATATTACAGCAGAGTGATAGATTATAGACATGTGAAACACAAAAGCCTTGAAAAGCTATCCTTGAGGAAAACTTATAGTATACATCAAACTGCTGCACTATGTTAAATTCAATTTAATCACAAAACATGAATTCTGTTATTTTTTTTTATCAAGAAAGCGGTGAATGTACACTACCAATGTTCGGCAGGGCTTGGATGTTATTTACATAACGTGCAAAATAAGTTAACAAAAATATCCTTATCTTTAATCCAGCTTTTGGATTTAGAGATATGAAATAACTATTGAAAACAAAAATAGCAAATATTGATGAGGATGAATCTATACTGCCAACTTGTAAAAATATAGCTACTGAACATCATATTTTTAAAACAGAAAACTTTATTAAAATAATTTGATGAATTACTGATAATAATGCTGTACCATACCTTATCTTTATTTAAATGTTGTATAATTGTAAGTAGGTAAATGCTATAATGCAAAATCACCTCTATCAATTCTTATCAGGGAGTAAGTGCTTCTAAGTTAACAAAGACTTACTTCTAAATAAATATACCTAAGGTTTGTAATTATTGTATCTGAATAATAAATCTTTTGTTTTTCTTATAATGTACATGATGTTTAAAATAATCCAGCAAAAAGATTAACTTTAAATGTTTAAAGGTTCAATTTAATACATCCATAATGATGTCAACTAAACACAGGGTTAAAATGGCATTTTTTCCAGCCTCTAGAGTCTAGTATATCAACCAGCTGTGTGAAGGTGAAACCTGAGTCAGCTCTGGACAGTCACGATATTCCTTTCTTTGTTTTTAAAGGCACATGTGCACAAACAGCTAGAAGACAATGAAAAGTGCACAAATCTAATGTTAGAAAAATCATATGAGAACATTTTTGCACATTTCTTGCAAAACTCATGGGATTGTCTTAGGTTTTCGGGGTTCATAAAAATATCTGACTCAATAGCACAAAAATGCTGCAAGTTTGCAGGTATTTTCTGGCACAAATATAAAAGTGTTTACCCAGCAAGAAATTTCCCTTCTTGCTGAAGTGATAAAGCATCTATTAAATATCTAGGAACTCTGCCCATTGTTCAGTGGAGACCCAAGTGATCCAAGTCATCTGAAAATATCTGAAAATGCCCTAAGACTCTGCTGTTAAAAACATTGGCTGCCATTTTGTAAGGTACACTAATACATTGTTACCAAGGAAACACATACTACTCTTTCTCACACTATTTTTGTCTTTCCTTCTTTTAAAGAAAAATGCAGTTAATTCAGACAGACACTAGAACTGTCTTGAAATGGATACAGCAAATAAACAAAAATGCTTTGCTTTAGTTATTTATGAAAGCCATTAATTTAGCTATAGATTTGCCTGAACAGAATCTCCTGAGTTACAGCCCACATACGTCTACTACCTTAAAGAGTTGGAGAATGCTTCCTTATAAAAAGGTAATTTTTGAAGTTGAAAATATTAAAAATAATAATGTTTTCATGTATTAACTGCAGTATGTTTTTCAGGAGGAAGATGTAGAAACACAGTGTTTGGAATATGACATATAAATCTATTGTTTGAAAAAGGAAGCTTGGAACCTTGTAGCAAGGTAATGTAATGATTTAATTGTGATCCTTTTCCTTCCATTCCTAGCATCAATTTTACATACTACTGCTATTTAATTATGCTAACTTTGTATTAAATTATATGACCACCAAATTTAGCAAGGTGACTAAGGGCACTTGACAAAAGTAAACAATAACAACAAAATGCATACATTACTTTAAAAAACCCAGTCAAACAATCCAACACCCAAACCTGGGAACACAGCTGTGTCTTCTGGACTTTGCAAAAGGCTAAGAGGACTGTGGCTAATCTGACCTCTCAGGAGGCGGATGTTCCACATGGCAGGTGCAATGACAGACAACGGTCTCTTAACAAGTCCCACCAGATGATATTCTTTAATTGACAGGACTCATAACATGCATCTTCTGCCAGATCCAACAAAGCAGCTTTTTATGTTACTTTCAATTTTTTGGACTTCTTAAAAAATTACAGAGTTCTTTTTCTACTAGTATGCTGGGGGATGAAAATTCTTAATTCACCAAGGTAAAATCCTACATTGAAGATAACAGAGGGTGCTCTCTGAGCTTGTTTGTTTTCTTGCAGATGTTTCATTACCCTAACTAGGTAACATCATCAGTGCTAATGAGGAGTGCTGTTTGCTCTCAGTTTATATTCTGGTGACTTGCCTGTGTGGGTGGGTGGAGATGGTCTTAGGAATTCTTAGACATGAATATTGGGTGCTATCTAACAAAATGAAATTCAATGGTGAAAAAAAGTAAGGTTCTACAGTTAGGCAAGGCTGAAACACATAAAGAACAGTTGTTGGAATTGGGTATGCCTATTTAATGAAAAGAAGAACCAGAAGTGACCTGATAGCAGTGTTCCAATATCTCAAGGCTGCCACAAAGAAGAGGGAGTCAAGCTATTCTCCAAAGCACCTGATGGCAGGACAAGAAGCAATGGGTGGAAACTGATCAAAGAGAGAAGTAACCTAGAATTAAGGAGAAATTTCCTGACAGTTAGATCAATAAATCAGTGGGACAACTAGCTTCCTAGTGTGGATGCTCCAACACTGGAAGTTTTTAAGAAGAGATTGGATAAACATTTTTCTGAAATGGTATAGGTTCTCCTGCCTAAGCAGGGGGTTGGATTAGGAGATCTCCAAGGTCCATTCCAATTCTTCTCTTCTCTTCTCTTCTCTTCTCTTCTCTTCTCTTCTCTTCTCTTCTCTTCTCTTCTCTTCTCTTCTCTTCTCTTCTCTTCTCTTCTCTTCTCTTCCCTTCCCTCCCTCCCCTTCCCTTCCCTTCCCTTCTATTCTGATTTTTTGGTTGGGCTGTTTACTAATGGCTCTTTGGCAATTTCTTGATTGGCATACCTGATGCTTACCTGATTGTTGGTCTGAACTCTGAAGTTGACCTTGGAGTTAATTTATGCTGATCTGAGTGCTGATTACTGGTGGAGAGCTGCTGGAGTCTTTTTCTCTTTGGGGTTGGTTGATTGTCTCTTTTGCATAGTCTATAGATGTTGTTAATGTCTATGTGTCTATTGATGGCTGATTTGTCAGAATGCCAGGCTTCTAGAAATTCCCTGGCATTTTTGGATTTGGATTTATATTATATGTTATAGATGACTCCTGTTTTTTTTTTCTGGGGTTGCTGGGTCTTTTGGTTTGCTTAGGAAGTTTTGAAGGGCTTTAGTTGGCTTGTGTGCTATGTGGATTCCATGTGGTTGTAGTGGTTCCTGAGATATTTTTGATGTATGGAGTAATTCTTTGATTCTTTTTAGAGTTTGTGTTGGTTATGCTATATTAGGTTGAGTGACTTTTTGATAAAGTCTTTGATAAAGTTGTGTAGGTATCCATTTTGTTGGAATGTGTTGTATAGATACTCCATGTCCTTTTCTTGCTGTTCTGGGTTGCTGCAATGGGTTTGTGCTCATTTAAGTAAAGTCCTTGCACAGCTTCTCTTGTGGGAGGTTGGGTTGTTGCTTTGATAATGGAGCACCTGGTTAGTATGGGTAGTTTTATACCTGGTTAGTATGGGTAGACTACAGAAAAACCACCCGCTCCTTGCTAGCTGATGTTACCTAGTTAGGGTAATGAAACATCTGCAAGAAAACAAGCAATCTCAGAGAGCACCAAGGACCCCTCATTTCATCCTTGAGCTACAAATATTCTCTTTCATTGAAGATAACAGAAGTTGTGAAATATCCTAAGTCAATGATTCCTGGGAGAAGCACATGTAATTTCCTTCTGTATTGCCTTCATAGCAGCCCCAGAACTGTGCAAATAATTATTTCCCCATTGCATTCCTCCAAGACAGAACATTGGATATAGCACTAAAACTCAGCATCAATTCAGAGCATACCATCCTATCTTTCATGTTTAAAAAAAATCTAATGAGATAACAGAAAGGCAGTTTTGTCTAGTGGTTAAGGTACTAGATAGACTGGAAACTTGAGTTCTGAGCTTGCCTTAGGTATGAAAACCAACTGAGTAATTTTAGGCCAATTTTAACCCTAGGGAAGGCAATGACAAATTAAAAACCACAGGCAGTTGCCATGAATCAAGATGACTGAAAGCCAGAACCCCCACACTTCCCCTTCACTCCAATCTTAATGTGGATGGTCTTTTTGACCCCTCTTTCAAATTCTTGATCTTCTCTGTCCAGAATGTGAACTTTGAGTGGACATTAAGATTGAACAGCCCTCTCTCAACAGGGGTGGGAGGATGGGGGGGTGGAATATGATACCTATCTCCTGTTTACAACAGAGCCCCTTCAGCAGTTCCAAGAAGGTTCAATGCCCATTTGCACTATTCAGATGACTCTGAGGGCACAGATAAACCTCCAAGTGGCCACAATTACTCTCAGAAAGAGTACTAATGACTATAAGGAATACAAGTCTTCCATTCTCCACAATTCTTTCAGAATTGAAGAAGCTTCTTGGATGAGAAGTGAAATGTCTTCAAGCAAAAATAAAGAAAGTCCAGTTGCCTTTTGAAAAAGCACATTTGGGACAACCGTGACCTGGGTGACTGATTATCTCCATATACATTTAAAAATCTGAATATTTATATGCAGTGGTGGGTTTCAATTTTTTTTTACTACCGGTTCTGTGGGTGTGGCTTGGTGGGCATGGCTTGGTGGGTGTGGCTTGGTGGGTATGCCATGGGAAGGATACTGTAAAATCCCCATTCCCTCCCAATCAGGTGGGACTTGGGAGGCAGACAATAGGTGGGGGTGGGACCAGTCAGAATTTTTACTACCAGTTCTCCGAACTACTCAAAATTTCTGCTACCGGTTCTCCAGAACTGGTCAGAACCTGCTGAAAACCACCTCTGATTATATGGGAATAGAATACTCCATATCATAAACACATACTGTCCCATTCCATCAGAGACCTATTTTATACTTACATTTCTTGATTTAGGAAATATTGACTTACTGAATTTTAATTCTTTTAATTCAATGTAGCCCATTTTTATATGCTGTATTTCAACAGAGGATTTTTCTATCATGCTATAAAATACCTCTCACCACATTTTTGTCTTATGAAAACAAACAAAAATTCAGCCTGAAGAATCTAGGAAGATTGCATATTATACTGACTATAGGGTTGCTCCTAATAAAGACTATTATCTTCTGATGGGATTTGTTCGTTTTTTCGATTCTAATAAATCAGAGTTGCCATAACTGTTGCACTGTTACACCACTGTATTTTATAGTTCTGTTTTTCTGTACTTCGGGTTATGAACTCTGTCGACAAAGCTAATTTGTTCTGCAAATACATAATCAACAAACAGCTGAATTTTGAACATGTTGTGGGATGCTACAATCATAAATGTGAAAAATGGTCATGTCACTTTTTTCAGTGCTCTTGTAATTCCAAATGGTCATTAAATGAAATGCTGTAAATTGAAGATTACCTGTACAGGAAAACATGATTCTGTCTCCCTCTAAAATCTCAATCTTGGCTAAACTGCATAAACAAAACAGTCCAGAACAGAAATATTGTTTGCTTGGCTACCACAAGTGTGTTTGTGTGTGTGTGTGTGTGTGTGTGTGTGTGTGTGTGTGTATAGACAGTCAAGATATGTGTATTCTTACCAGAGTATTTGGACTGTTAGCCATCTTTGGCCTTCTCAGTTCTCAGTTTTAATAAACTATGCCCTGTCAGATAAATCTCCATGAAACTATTAGGATCTGATTGTTTCTACAGTCTTGTTTAGCTATAGCACCAATCAATTAGAAAAATACATTAAACATTTGCATATTGCAGTAACAAAAATATGATTTGCCTAACTATTTCATTGAGAAAAAGATTTAGATTATTATTATAAATCCCAAAGTGGGGTAGGTCTTGTTGACCTTTTGTGATTTCCATGATTTATGTATGTTCTGGTGCTTATGGTATAAACCTGTTCATATTTATTCAATAAACTATGATTACAAAAACCATATCTTTCTCTCTGTTTGCATACTTTCAGTTATAAAGGTTCTAATAAATTGGTTTTATTCTGTATGACTCAAATCCTGTTAATGCCAAAAATGCCTTATATGTTTCATAATAGACATCTTGCTCAGTTTGAGCAGAATCGAACCATAATTGATGTTCCAAGCGCATTATGGTGAAATGGTGCCAAATAATAAATAAGCAAACAAACTGATAGTATTAGTCAGTCATTCACTGGAAGCTTTTGGAATATAATTAAAATATGCTGCAAATGTACACATTGAGAGGCTAGCTAGAATGTACTTGGGGTCAGGAAGAATGCAATAACTTTATACAAAAGCTTGAAGGAAACATGACATGTCTAGGAGTTATGAAATGTAGTAACTTTCTAGAAATTTTTTTTAAAAGACTAGGTTAGAGTTACCTGCAAGAGAAATGATTGACTATAGAAATTCAATAAATAATTTTTCTCTGAGTCAAATTACGCTGGTCTTTCTAATGAGTTCTTCTTTAATGTGCCTCATCTGCTCAACTATTTTATTAATTATTATTTTGCTTTTATTACTTATTGCTTATACTTGAGGCAATTTAACTTTTGGTGACTTACAGAATATATACTACAACTATAGTTAAAACATCCACAGTAGAATTAAAGCCTCCAGTGAAGATAGAAAAACAACATCAGAAACCAAAAAATAAAAAATAAGAGGAGGTTAAAAACAATGGCTAAGAGAATTCTTCTGTAAAAATTTCAATTTTCCTGAATACCAGCACAAAGAGAGGAACCTGATACCCATAAGGAGTGTATTCCAAAGCACTGATGTATAAAAGCTATGTCTCCTACCCTCTGACTCCATTTCAGAATGGTGGGATTAAAAACGATTACAAACTCTAGTGAGTTGGCCTTCTGGTTGGAGAAAGTGACCCTGCTAGGAACTTGGCATCAAGCCATAAAAAGCTCTGTGGGTCAATACCAACACTTAAAATTCTGCCCAGAAACTAATCAGTAGCCCATGCAGGCTTGCAGAATTGATCCTATACATTCCCAGTGCCAGAATCGGATGGGTATGCAGCAATGGTGGGTTGCTCCCGGTTCAGTCCAATTCTTGCGAACCAGTAGTAAAAGTGGTGGGAGGCTCCGCCCACCTGCAGATTGTCATCATGGACAATCTGCTTCTGTGCATGCGTAGAAGCATGCACTCACGTTGCGAACTGGTAGTAAAGATAAGTAGAACCCAGCCCTGGTATGCAGGCCACTACATCTGGATTTGCTATAATTTAAGAGTAATCATTAAGGGCAACTGCATCTAATGTCTACTGCAGCTATCCAGCTGGGTGGTCATGAAGGCATGAGTCCTCCCACATCAGGTATGCCTGCTACTGGCATGCCAGTTGAATTTGAGGAAAGGGCCTCAAGCCTTATTTATTTGTTTTATATATGCACATTTCAAGAACAAGAGATTCTTAGTGGCTTACAACAGGTTAAACCAATGAATAAATACCTAAAAACCATTATAACTATTAACAATGGAATTAATGGAATATTACATGGAATATTTTTGTTCCTTTCTGCCCTGTTCATTTCTCATGACTCTCTGATTTGGATTGATTAGACTAATTTTAGAGGATCAATCAATTATTCCAATTTGGGTAATGAAAATTATTTTCATAAAAGTAAAGGTAGGCTCAGTACACAATCAAAATACTTTTAAAATTGTTATTAAAGAAGTGTATTTTAAAAACCCAAACAATTGACCCCCAAATGACCCTGTAATATATATAAAACCATTGAGCAGAAGGAGCAGATTTATTTCAGCATCATCTTTAAACTTCAGAAATCCATCAAAGTAGTATGGATCTAAACTAACAATATTCTACAGCCCATAGTGATTTTAGTGGGTTGAAGGAAACTTTAAACGCAGCAATAAATAACACAAGAATAGAACAAAATTCAGTACTCAAGCATTTTCCAGAAGGCAAAAATAACAACACAAATTGTGAACTACAATGTAATTCTTCCAAGTACAATCACTGATGAATGCCTTGCTGCTTTTTATCAGAGACACAAGGAAATATCACAGTGTTACTCTGTCCCTTTGATCTGAGTGCATTTGACTTAATATATTTTATGACTGTTTAATATCCCCATATTTTCAGCATAGCCATAAGGACTTTCCTCATGTAGAATTGCCAGTTTGATTCTGCATTATTCTATAAGCCTAATTCACACTTTGTATAATGGAATTTTTGTTTTTAGCATAGGGCAGTGATGACTAACCTTTTCTGGACTGAGTGTCCAAAGTATGCACACCCCCGTGTGCCCAAACCCCCAAAATGCAATGTGCGTGTGCCCCTGCGCATGCGCCCTGCCCCCTGCGCATGCACGCATGGGCCCTGGCACACACACCCCTGTGCACGCACGCATGCACACCCCTGTGCACGTCCTGCCCTCGCACATGCCCCCCACATACACACGTGGCCTCCCTGCACACGCCCCACAACCTGCACATGAGCAGCAGAGACACAACAACCAGGTGGCTGGTGGGAGACGCGCGTGAATGCACAGCAGATGAACTTGAGTGACGGCTTGCATGCCCACAGAAACGGCGCTGCATGCCAGATGTGGCAATGTGCCATAGGTTCGCCATCATGGGCTTACGGTATTGAATGAACTTGCTGTTGTAGCACCTTCAACAAATCAGCATCTTCCTCTGATGTATCAATAAAGCTTCTATCACATTTTGCCTTAGAATCATAGAACTACAGAACTGAAGCAGCCATTTAAAAACTCAACTTCCATTCAGTGCAGAAATCCAGATTAAATATTCCTTAATAGATCTAATCTAGCTTCTGCTTGAATACCTTCAGCAAAGAAGAGCCCAAGATCTCTTTGGATAACTAGTACATTATCCAGTGCTTTTGCTGAAGGGTCCCCTCCCAAATATTCCACTGAAATCTGCCTTGATAAAATTTAATTTTAATATTCCATATCCTGCATTCTTGAATGGTAAGGAACAAGGTTTTTTTTCTTTCAGAACTCTCTAAACCAGTGGTAGTCAACATGGTCCCTACTGCCCACTAGTGGGCGTTCCAGCTTTCATGGTGGGCGGTAGGGGTTTTGTCCGATACTGAAGCACTTTCCTTTTTTAAAAAAATTTAATTGACTTTTTAAAAAATTTTCATAGCATTATTTAAAAACATTTTGTTAGATTTTCATAAAATTCCCCATGGCAATTTAAATTTCTGAAATTATACTATTTGTATCACTCGCGCATAAGTTTAGTTCACGTTATCTAAGTGAAACTAAATGGCGCTATAGTGCGACTGCAAACAAAAGAACCTCGTCCCAGAATAGCTCACGCATCTCCCCCAACACCACCCAGCTGTAACAGACAAGCAGAGTTGGTAGCCGGTGCCCACCCACGCCCAAACCCAATCCACGTTGTGCGAGAGGCATGCGCAGACGACGATACACGGCACATTACTGTGGAACCGGTGGGCGGTTAGAAAATTTTACTACTAACTGGGCGGTAGGTATAAAAAGGTTGACTACCCGTGCTCTAAACCAATTGGTGTCCAGTTCACATTAACCTGTTGCTAAAGATCAAGATGGGGACTGTAGTAAAACAACCTCTTAATGATAACCTCTTTTTCATTCTGCAGTTGATAGAGTAAATAATCACTCTTCCATAACTTAGCATAAAACAATGCCAGCATAAAATTTGCTGACCCTTTGCAAGTCTATACCATGCCTAACTTGCCTGTTCTGAGACACTGCCAAGTTGCACTTACCATCCTGAGTTGTGAGTGTACAGACAAGATGGTTAAGCTTTCTGTCAAGGTGACACCAGCCAGCAGAGAAAATAACCACTACCAAAGGCACTGCAGTATGATGGACTGTAGGTTTCACTAGGCTGATTTTTTATAACTGCTTCACCATCTCACTTGATTATTTCCCATATTAAAATAATCTGAAATAAAGAAAAATGGAAAAACAAGACTTTGGGGGAAAAAATGGGGGGGAATAAAGAGTTCCAAAATGAGAGAAGCAGATTTTGCCATGACTAGAGAAATAACTGAAATTACTCTTAGTTCAGTGGGAGAGGAAAACTTCACACAGGGAAACTATAAATAAGCCACAAATACCCAGTTTAGCATCCATTGTCATTTTTCTAGACACTACAGTGATGGAAAAGTTGCAGCTGCTGCATTTGAAGGTAAAGATACATTCCACAATACTGTTAAAGTGCATTAACACAAACATTCTTCCTTGCCTTCCCCAAATGAAATAGTGGCTGGCTGCTCTCCTCTCTCCTTTCTTTTGTTGGAAACCTGGAGAGAAATTGGTGTCAAAAAGAGAGATGGGGCAAGGGGAGATAATGGGCATGAAAAGAACTCTGAAGCCAAGTGCTAATGGGTAGGGCAAACTGTGGGAGAGAAATGGCTGCACTAAAAGGTTGCCAGGAACCTGTATAGCTTATGACTTAAAATTGTCTCTCTTCTGAGCTGAGAACAACAGAAGGGCAACCTCATGGGGCAAGAGGGACAAATTGTGTTGCCAGAGCATGTTTATATTGTTTTTGAGTCAAGGGGAACAGGTCCTTTTGTTTCAATACTCCCAAAAGTACCTCTTATCTTCTGTCTTGTCTCCAATATTAGAAAATTGTTTGATATGCACGATGCATTTTTACTGCCAATACCAAATTGATATAACCTTTAGTCATATTAGTTGCTCTTCTTTGCACTTTTTCCAAAGTCTCAACATCATTTTTGTAATGTGGTGACCAAAACTGGATATAGTATTCCAGGTGTGGCCTTACTAAGGCTTTATAAAACAGTACTAACACTTCACATGATTTTGACTCTACGCCTCTGTTTATACAACCAAAGATTGTATTAGCTTTTTTTGCCTGCCACCACATACTGCAGAATCATGTTTAAGTGATCGTCCACTAGGACTCCAAGGTCCCTCTCACAGTTACTGTTTTTGAACCAGGTTTTTCCTAATCTATACTTGTACTTTTGCTTTTTCCTGCCCAAGTGTAAATCCTTGTTTTTTGGGAGGGGATTAAAATTCATGTTGCTGGATACGGCCCATTGTTCAAGACTATCAATATCTTTTTGGATCCTGAGCTTGTCTTCTGGGATGTTGGCTATTCCTGCCAGCTTAGTGTCATCTGCAAATCTGATGAGTTCCCCTTCTATTCCCTCATATTACTCATTTATGAAGATATTGATAAGCCTAAGATAGAACCTTATGGTGCCTCACTGCTAACTTACCTCCATGTAGATGTAGTACATCTAAGGACTACTCGTTGAGTACAGTTTGTCAGCCAGTTATAAACCATCTGGTGGTGATGCTGTCTATCCCACATTTTTCTAGCTTACCAAGAAGTAGGTTATGATCTACTTTGTCAAATGCCTTGCTGAAGTCTAAATATACTATGTCCATAGCATTTCACTGGTCTACTATGTCAAAGAATGAAATAAGATTGGTTCAGTGGTGGGACTCAAGCAATTTAACAACCGGTTCTCTGCCCTAATGATTTCTTCCAACAACCAGTTTGCCAAACTGCTCAGAAGTTAACAACTGGTTCTCCTGAAGTGGTGCGAACTGGCTGAATCCCACCACTGGATTGGTTTGGCATGATCTATTTTTAACAAACCCATGGTGGCTACTAGTTATAACTTTATTTGTTTCTAGATGTTCACAGTTCTGTTTTTTGATTATTTTTACAAATATGTTCCCAGGTATTGATGTTATACTGATTGGTCTATAATTTCTGGGGAGAGTCCCTCCCTTTTTTTTTTCTTTTTTGAAGATGGGAACCACATCAGCTCTCTTCCAATCCTCTGGTAGTTTAAGAGAACGTTAATAGGTATTACTTAAGAGAATGTTAAAGTAATCTTTCTGCTTAACTATCAAAACTATCAAAGGGAAAACTACAATGTGCATGACATCAGAAACATGTAGTAAAAAAGGAAGGTCAGATGTATCCAGGTTTAGATATATTCCTGAAAAATTCTGGTAATATTATGAAAAGATACAAGTATTTGGTACATACTGAATATAGAAAGATCAAATATAAGACCCAATAGGAATCAAAGGGAGAGAAGGTATAACTTAATCTATATTTAACACTCACTTCAGTTTCACAACTGCTAATTTATGATACAGGCTTATCTGCACTACTAGGCCTGCTGTCTGTAAGATAAATACCAAAAAGTTGTAAGGTGGCCATATCTTATAGTATTGTTTAAATTTGTTTTGCTATAAAAGACACTTCATAACAAAATGTATTTGGTTCATAATACACATTATACTCCAGTGGGAAAAAAAGAGCCCCAGACAACATCCAATGGTTATAATCACTATTATGTCTAGAAAAGTGATGTCAGCTATAAAGTATTTGTCAGAAATGACAAATATTGTGTTGGTGAAAGTATTTTAAAGCACAAACAATCTTGCAGTGCAATATAAGTAACTATCAGCTATTTTGGTAAAACAGGAAGTTGGACAGTGTGTGCCAAAAAGTAATGTGGCATGAACTTCTTGTCTTTTGTTCTTCACAATAGTTGTTGGGAGAAACTAATAAAAGAAAGGACCTCTAGCTTGTGAAGTGTTCTCTAGTTCTTGTTTAAGATGGCATTTGCTGCTTCTTTAACACACTGTGCTGTCAGATTTGGATTGCTTTTCTCCAGAGATAGAGTGAAAAAAGTACTATATTTCAAGTCCCCAAGCAGTAATGGATGGAAAGACTGAGTCAGCTAAAAATAAACCTCTGAAAGAAGAGGATAGAACTGAACATTTTTAATACTACAAATGGAACAACAAACACCACTGACATTTAGGCACGTAGAGTCTCAGCTTCCTACAACTAAGGACAGGTAAGAGTGCAGGGTATAATGGCTTTGAACAAAGATAAAGCACATGCAACTTCGTCAGGAAACAGTGCCACTGGAAAGGGGTTAAGTATAAACTTAAATATTTTTTCTCAGTTTATGTTCTTTTGCATTACCAGTTTTATAGTCATCATAAGTTGTTAAATGTATCATGTTCAGACATGATAATGATGGAGCATAATTTGATCAAATTATTCTTGACAGAGAACAAAGCAGCAAAACAAACATTTTTAAATAGAAATCAGTGCCAAATTCTGGTTAACAGAAACTAATACCACACCTGATGGAAATGGTAAAATTATTGGATCTAGAGACAAAGCTTTCATTTTATTTCAAAATGTAGGAAAACTATATCGTTCAGAACAGCAAAGAATTAAATGACTAAACAAGTAACTGTTAGCTAATACATTTCCCATTAAGGAAAATTTTGCTTCTACAGTTAGTTATTTTTCCCATAAAGCAAACATTGCATCCATCTGCTATCCCTTTCCCCACTTCTTTTGGTGGATTGAATCTGGAACCAGGAATGTATCATGAATAGCTAGAGGGTAGGTTTTTTTACATATGAAATATATGCATATGAATTTATTTGTAAGCTTTGCTTTACAAATTGCTTTGAGAGCCAATTTTAGTTGTTGAATATACTATAACAAGAATGAATGAATGAATGTAAATGGATAAGAAATGAAATAGAAGCAGAATTTAATGTAAAACCTTAACATAAAATGTTATGTTAAATAATAATTTCATTAGTTCAAGAGCGAAATATCAGAATAAGAACAATTATGAGTTGGCTACAGAACTAAGCCACACTTTATAGAAAAAACATTTGCTTTGTAAAATGTTTTGTTTTATCTTATGGGAATGTTATAAACAAAATGTTACCAGGATTTGAACTAGAAACCATTTTTGTACTTTACTATAACATTAAATATTTTTTTTTTGTTTCTGCTTTTCTGTTTCTGCTTCCATAAAGTCAGTTTAAAGGTACTGGACAAAATAAACATTTTATTATGCAGATCTAGATGCCAGCAAAAATATATGTTACCAGTATTGTAGTATCATTATTTTCTCTGAAGAAAACAGATAGAAAGTAGTTTGTGTCTGTGCCTGATTGATAACAACATCTTGTGAACATCTTGTCATCTTGTGAAACTGATGGGAGATTCAAGCAGAAGAAAGGAATTCAAAACCTGTCCAGATGGCCAACAGTGAAAAAGATACTTTTAAAAAAGATTATGCAATTCATGGGAAACAAACTATATCATAATAGCTAAAGGCACTTTTGTAGATTCAGAAGCATTTTGACTCTACTTACCAGGAAGGAACAAAAGGGAAAGGAATTTATTACTTTAATTGTGAACTTCTTTTAGGTGTTTGATACAACACTGAGGAATATTGTTTGATGTGGCAGTACTCCTTCTGTGTTCTTATTCATAAAATCCCATAGAGGGACCATTTTATGCCCAGCCCAAAGGCAACACTGAATGATCCATCATTTCTTTATTTGCTCAAACCAATGGATAAAATTTTCTAGACTAAGATTTTATTATTATCACCCTAACGAATGTATCTGAAAAATTCTAGGGAGTGGTAATCCTGTCTTCCACTGTTCCTATCCAGTTTCAGGCAGTGTTGTCTCTTATCTTACTCCTGTCCTTAGAATGTGCTCTGTCCTTCCATCACATCATTGTAGTTTATCACACCATTGTTAAATGAAGACCGAATCTGGCATAGTGTTCAAAGCTACTTAATAATATCATAAGAAATCAAGTAGTACATCCACCCAAAATTAAATAAACCCTTCTATTTATTGATTAGAACTTTTGATGCCACTGATTACTGGCTTCTTTATGACATGAAATAATATCAATTCAGCAGGGAGTGCATTCTAAAATTTATTTTCCAACAGAAATCAGTGGGAACTAAAAATCAAACACAAGAACAATGTATCAGCCCAAACTAATTCATCTAGTCCAGTGTTTAACTTTGGTAGAATTGTGCTCCGAATCTGAAACTAGAAGTTTTTGAATGAACATCACTTTAAGACACCATCGCCTCATTCTTTATACAGGATACACAAATGAGTATAAGGCTACAAACTACTGAACTCAACAAAAGTTGCTTCTCAAAATTTTAATAGAATTTTATGAAATTGCAAGTTGGAATTGTCTTAACGGACATGCTCACTGAATTTTATACACCGGAGTGTTAAATTGCTGAGTATATTTTAAGTTGATATTATAAAAATGTCACTAATTTTGAAAATAAAATTATCAGCAAAGCAAATATCTGCAGATGTAGTATAGCTATTAATAGCAGTGAAGAACTTAGTAAATATGAAGGCAAAGACGAATTAAGTGGAAAGGACATGATCAGAAATAAAAAAAGCCGATAAAGATCCTATAAATCCATCTTATTTTAAAAGCCCAACATTAATTCTGATTATGTGTCTATATAACCAGTTCTTAGGAGCAAAATAAGAAATGAGTAATGAAGTTTAGAAAATATTTCAGATCATAGAATGATGTGGATCAACTTAAAGATTGCAACTTAAGAACTGAGCTCTACTAATCAAGAATGCAAAGCCTAATTTTGGATGAACAGAGCTATGCTTGCCCTGAAGATTGTTTGGAAATAAGCAGTGATGTAATTAACTATATTTTGAATACATTAAAAACAAACCATTAGTTAAAAAATACAAATGTGTGTCCTCATGATGTCTCCTATCTTTATATCGGCTTTTTTCAACTTTTTTACCCTGGAAGAATCCTTGAAATAATTTTCAGATTATTTCACAAGGGAACCCCTGGGTAAAAATCACAAAAATTATAAAAACTTCACGCTAGAATTCACTTTTAATCGACACAGTCCACAAGTTGCAATGTTTACAACAGCTAACAATTGAATCATGGTGCTTAAAATACTGCATAAGGCCAGATTAGTGAAGGAACTGGGTTCATCCCATTCCATTGACCTGTCTTACCTTGTCAGGCAGGGAAGGTATGTTGCAGATCCTGTCTGTTAAAGAACTCTGGCTGGGTCTTGTTGGAAGAAATATCCATCTAGGTTCAGTTCCAAGTGGGGGACAAAGACACTGGAAACATGGAGGCTGCTTGGAAAGATGGTTTAATGGTGGCCAGGATCACATGGCTTGAGATCCTGAACAGAAAAGGGCTGAGATCCGGTGTGCTCCCTGGTTTTATGCTTTTTCTGAGCTTTGAACTTTCTGGGGCACAGGAAGAGTATCCTGATTGGCTGTCAGACTCCCAGGGGGTGGGGGTCTTAGCTAGCCTTGCTGGCTGATGTAACCTTCCCAGGTGCCATGTGGTGAAATGGGTAGAGGCTAATCCTTTCATGTCCTGAGGGCCATGTCTTAATCCCATCACCCTGGAGCTGAAGGTCTTCTGTGTTGTAGATAAGATGTCTTTTGTCTTTCTGGGGCTATTAACAAATGTGGGGGCCGCTTTCCAAGAGCATGTTTCTCCTTTTCTCATCCAGGAAGGTATAATATTCTGCTTTTTTAAATATTTCCTAGAATATGTCATTCTTCTAGGAGGGGGGTGGGTGCTAAATTCCTACAATCCCTACTTTTTTTTTTTTTTCAAAACGTGAGTTTTGGAACATGCTCTTGGCAAAAAATTAAAATTGATCAAATCAATAGGTGCTTTTAGTTTTTCTGATGCAAAGGAAGCCATTGATAGAGACAACAGAAAAAAGATTCCTTCAGTGGCTCCCAAAAGCTTTCAACCATGAAGGTCTAGCAGCCAGGGGAAAAGTTCTGGTAAGAATTTTACAGTATCCAATTTTCTATGCCAATTAATTTCAGCTGTTAGATATCACTTTCTGAGAGCTTCCAGTCAGATTTCAAGCAAGCACACATCCCAAAATTTTCACAGCCATGGTTTTCCTTTAAATTACAGGCTGTCCATTTCCAAGGGTTGGTTACTGAACCTGCCCTAGCTCTTACTTAAGTCTATCCAAGATTTTTTTTTTCCAGTCCAAATTGAGGTTAATCAGTGTGCAATCCAGGCTTTTTCCTTTCTTAACAAAATAAATTACACAATGAGCCCTGGGACTTCTACTCATGAGACCACCAGTGCAACATACCTTGCTTTACTGGGCAACTGGGCAGCATCATTTGTGAGTCATTCAGGGCTTGGGTTTTGGATATCACTTTTTCTGCTATCTCTTCAAGAGAGGAATTGCCTGAGGGGAATGCCCCTCCCCCATGGAATTAGCAGGGAGATCTGACTCCTTGGGCTTTTAGTGCCACAGAGCAAAAATCAACCTAAAAGTCTTGTGTGGAGGTAAGTGAAGGGAATAGACTAATTCTGAATGGTGTGTCTCTCTGTGTGTGCCTGTGTATGCAGCTACTTTTACAATACAGGCAATACAAACATTTTGGACATATTTCCCTCCCACCAGACAAAAATCAGAACTTGTTCAGAACTTGCTGTGGTAGCCACTCAAATACAATCCTTACATGAGTACTTTAGACTGATTACAATGTAAATGAGACAAGACAGAAAACCTTACAAGGAATTTCCACCCTTCCCCATAGTCTTTCCAGTTGTCTTCTGGGAATTGAAAAGAGTCTTTTAGTCTTTACTTGTACATCTCAGGGTCCTTTCTTTCATATCTTTTGGGTGGCATGCTTGTTGGTCAATCAGGTTTGGAAAGGTCTGCTCCAATCTGGTTGCTATGATGACTTTCAGTGGGGGCTGGATTCAAACTCAATTCCTGGCTCCAACAAATGGAAGGTCTCCTCTGGGGGCAGCATCTGGAACCATGTGCTCTGCTTCCACAGTTCAAGAGTCATCTTTTCAGGGCTGAAAGACATTAGAACAGGATCTCCTCCCCACTTTTGTGGGTAATCTTCTCAGGAAAGGCATTGTAACAGGATTAAAAAAGGAGGGGGGTAGATATCTTGCAGGCAGAGTTTGAAAAGAAACAACACATCAATATTGCAGTTACTAAAAGATAATGCAGTTTCAACAAAATGCAGTTTCAACAACTGATGAGAAAGAAAAAACTTCACATACTTCAGGAAGAGGATGAACAGGTAAAATCATTTAAATACACAGTAAATGCAAGACTGAATTTTTTTTTTCTCTTGTAAGTGAACGTAAAACGTTTCCTCATAAACTTATCTTGTAAGTGAACTTAAAATGTTTCCTTATAAACTTGAGTTGTTACTTTAAGATAGAGAGGAGAGAAAAAAACAGAAATAGGATGAAAAGTCCTTTTTACTATTTTGTTGGCCGGACAAAGACAGGAAAAAGGCTCTTTCCTTTTTTTTTCTCTCTCTCTTCCCCATTTTCATTGTTTCAACCTTTTGTTTTTCTTTTCCCCTAACAATTTAAAATTCTTGTCTCTAGAGATCAGATACATTTTACAGTTACAATTACTTCAAGGGCCCACAAAGACAGACATACACACATAAAAACAAGGAGGACAGAGAGAAAAACAAAA
Organism: Ahaetulla prasina; assembly: GCF_028640845.1. Lineage (NCBI taxonomy): Eukaryota > Metazoa > Chordata > Lepidosauria > Squamata > Colubridae > Ahaetulla > Ahaetulla prasina. The sequence continues at coordinate 267,081,083 of NC_080540.1, read as the reverse complement.
CTCTGAGATTTACACACACACTGATCATTCCCATAAATCTCAGTTAAATTAGGGAAGGCACAAATCCTAACAGACAGACCACGTGGTTCCATAGAAGACAGAGAAAGAGACAAACAAGCAAACAAAACAAAAACCCAAACATTCCTATTTATATATTTCCCTTTTCTTTTAAGTACCTTTATTTAGCCAAATTTGTTCCCCTGGTGTTATCTCTTAGCAAAGCCCATTTTTTTACACAATTTCTTCAATTTCTATTCTCGCATGCCAGTCAACACTGGCACCTGCCTGGCGTCCCAGGCCCCAAGCATGTCTCTCAGGGGATTTCCCTCTACCCTCGAGCTTACGCTTCCCATGATCCTCGGAATGTGAGGCTCACTTTGTCATAGCCGGGCACTCCCGCAGTTTCGGAAAAAAGGTATCCGCGAAGGACTCCGACTCCCTTCTGTCGAAGTATGGGCCCCTTCCTTAAGGGAACTCTTATTTGAAGATCACCAATAAAAAAAAATAGTGATCCCGGAGGACCTTGCTGCTCCTACAGCAGGTACGAGCACCTCCTCTCACTCCACATGCACCACTTTAGGCTTTGCTTTCCTTTTTAGATACACCGATAGTTCCTATATATTTCTTTTTTCCCCCCTTTACACTTCTTTTCCTTTTGCTCAGCTTCCGTTCCTCGAAAACACAAAGTTCCACATTTGGCTTCCCCCCCTTGCTTTCTCTAGCCTACCGGTCACGGCTCGGTGGAGCTAGCAGTAGGCAGAGGTGCGGCTAGAGGTTGCTCAAAGAGGTGGAATCAGACTGTTTCCTTAGGTGGAATCCCACTATCACACACTTCTTCCTTCCCTAACAGAAGGTCCTGTGCTCTGGCAAAACCCCCATGCTCTCCAGACTTTTGGTCTTTCTGCGGTTAGGAAATGCACAGAGAAAGCAAGATCCAGCTATGATTGGGAGAAGGGCTCTCTCATTCACACACATGCAGGCATACACATATTTCCCATACTTTTCCATGCTTAAAATTAAAATTTAGAGGTACTCACCTTCTTTCCAAGCAGTCTTTGAGCTCAACACTCAAAACCCCTTTAAAACCTAGTTCCAAATGGCCAAGGTCCAGGAAAACTTACCCACAGACTCAATGGGTCTGCTGCTAGCAAGGGAGGCTTACCTGGGCCAGGTCCATTGGTTAGGTTAGCTTGGAGTCCCATCTGGGGTGCCAATTGTTGGAAGAAATATCCATCTGGGTTCAGTTCCAAGTGGGGACAAAGACACTGGAAACATGGAGGCTGCTTGGAAAGATGGTTTAATGGTGGTCAGGATCACATGGCTTGAGTTCCTGAACAGAAAAGGGCTGAGATCCTGTGTGCTCCCTGGTTTTATGCTTTTTCTGAGCTTTGAACTTTCTGGGGCACAGGAAGAGTATCCTGATTGGCTGTCAGACTCCCAGGGGGTGGGGGTCTTAGCTAGCCTTGCTGGCTGATGTAACCTTCCCAGGTGCCATGTGGTGAAATGGGTAGAGGCTAATCCTATCATGTCCTGAGGGCCATGTCTTAATCCCATCACCCTGGAGCTGAAGGTCTTCTGTGTTGTAGATAAGATGTCTTTTGTCTTTCTGGGGCTATTAACAAAGGTGGGGGCCGCTTTCCAAGAGTATGTTTCTCCTTTTCTCATCCAGGAAGGTATAATATTCTGCTTTTTTAAATATTTCCTAGAATATGTCATTCTTCTAGGAGGGGGGTGGGTGCTAAATTCCTACAGTCTAGAAAGGGCATCTTCTCTGCCATTGCCCACACACTATGGAACATTCTTGCTCAGAGGTGAGACAGGGCCCCACTTTCTTGGCCTTCTGAAAAAAGGTTAAAACATGGCTGTGCAGCCTTGCACGAGGAGCCCAACAGAGCACATAATTATGGAATTGATTGGGGCCATGAGAAACCCTCCCTTTTCCAAAATTTTTTTAATGAGGTTTAATTATTCTTGCCTTAATTTTTTAAATAACTTACATTTTTAAATCCAATATTTTATGTCTAACATTTTAATTTTTATATACCTTTTAAGTATTTTAATGTTTTATTATGCACTGCCCAGAATCCCTCTTTGAGAGAGATGGGCAGTTTATAAATATGAAATCTAAATAAATATGTGCAATGCACAAAGTTTTTTTTTAAAAGATCCTCTTTTTAAAATCACAATCTCTCACAGAACCCCTAGCTGCAGTTGAGAAAGGCTGCATTAGACATTTCTTTTGATAAAATGTAACTTTTCAAAATACCTTTATTTATAGTCCTATATTACACTTTATGTATTTATTTAACTGGATTGTCAATTTTTAAAATACCGTATATACTCGAGTATAAGCCGAGTTTTTCAGCACGTTTTTTGTGCTGAAAAACGTCCTAAACTTATACTCGAGTTTTTTTTTTTTTTTTTTTTTTTTTCTTCTTTTTTTCACATTATACCGGATGGTGCAAACTTGGCGGGCTTTTGCATTAGCTGGGAAGCCCTGCGGTGCAGTGAGAGGCGGGCGGGAGCCGCCAGCCTTCTCGGCTGAGGGAGGGAGGCTTTCCCTGCTGCCTCATTTCCCTCCCTCGGCTTATACTCGAGTCCCCAGTTTACCCCAGTTTTTTTGGGTAAAATTGGGGACCTCGGCTTATACTCGGATCGGCTTATATTCGAGTATATACGGTACCTTTGTTTTTATAATTCAGGTGTAAAGGTGGGGCATAAAGCCAATAATGATAACTTTATACTGCTGATAAGAATTGAATATTGGGAATAACTATACAGAGATTAAATATTTTTTGTTCAGTCTTATTGCATTTTATCTAATTCTCTCTTGACTTGATTGAGAACTTCTTTTTCTTCAGAAATAAAAGTAACCATAGACATTGGAAGAGATTCAGAGAACAGCAATTAAAATGATTGGGGAATCAGAAATTAAGTCCTGCAAGTAGAAATTGAAAGAGCTGTATTAGGGTATTATTTAAATTAGGCAGTCCATTCTGACAATTATTGCAATTTATAATGCTAGTCCTTCAAAATGAAAAATATTAAAGCAGGTAACAATGAGGATGTAACCAATCATCTTTTAAAAACTGGTATTGTTTAAATAAAGATATAAATAATGGGAGTTACAAAAATGTTAATAAGAATATCTAAAATTTAGAGATGAATTAACTTTTTTCATTCCCTTCATATAATGGAATGGAATGTTTGACGTGTTTCTTTTATATATGTGTGTGATCGTTTTTTGTGTTGTTTTTAAAGACAAACTGTTTAATAAAAAATATTTTTTTTTAAAAAGAGTATCTCAAAGTTGCAATGTTACATTGCCCTAAAATTTAGAGATGAATTAACTTTTCTCATTCCCTTCATATAATATATTCAGAAATCTGCTTTACATAATACAATTTCATTTAAGGTTAAATTGAAACCCTTGAGAAACACATTGGTTTTGGAGGCTAAGATTGATAGAAAATATTCTCCATATAAAAAATTCCTTCTGAGCTGGAAGGCATTTTTTGGTAATAAAAAATTAGAAAGTTTAATTCCGGTTACTTTATTCAGAGAATTGATGAATAAGAAAAATAAGAATAGCAATAGCACCTAAACTTATATAACACTTCACAGTGCTTTACAGCCCCCTCCAAGCAGTTTACTTTAGAGTCAACATATTGCCCCCAACAACCTGGGTCCTCATTTTATTGATCTTGGAAGGATGGAAGGCTGTGTCAACCTTGAGCCTAGTGAGATTTGAACTGCCAATTTGCAGTCAGCTGGCAGTCAGCAGAACTAGCCTGCAGTACTGCATTCTAATCACTGTGCCACCATGGCTTTTAATGTTGAATTAAGAAGAAGAATCTCCTTAAGTTGGACAGACTTACAAATTTAAATAAAAAAATAGTTTGAGATCTCTCTTGTGTATGTATGTTAAACATATGAGAGTTTAGACGTTTTCTCCTTACTAAACCCTCATTCCTTTCATATTGCTGATATGATATATTGTTTGATAGTTAACAATTTCAGAGTCATTAATCATTAAGAGGCATCAGCAACAATCCTAAAATCCTGCTGGCCTCACTTTTGTTTAGAAGAGAGCTGAGGTAACACCATTTTGTTCTCAGACTCATAGTGCACTAAATAATTATATATACAATCCAGTGAAATATTTAGAACTTTGTTCGACAGGATATAAAAAAGACATATTTCAAAACAATTACAATAAATTATGTAAAGAAAGAATACAAGATCTCAAAGGATGGAAAAACTTAAAAACTTTCTTGGCTACAGTTTATTGTAACAATAAAAATGATGTACTTATTTTACTAATTCTAGTCTCAAGACAAAAACTTGATGGACTGCAAAGACCAATCAACAGATTCATGTGGGGTGAGGAAAAAAACAAGAGTACGTCTCAAAATTTAAAGAGTCAATAGAAGTGAACTTGCCTTTCCTAATCTTAAATTACATTATCAAGCAAGCTGTCTATCATGGATAATAGAATAAAGAAATCTCTAAATAACAAACATCAATTTGGAAGGAGCTGACATAGCCAATGGACTTCATTGTATTTATGGTACAAAGAAACAAAAGAAGATAATTTGAAGGGACATGCTATAAAACAAAGTTTATTAAAAACATGGAAACTTAGAGTAAATCTGGTAATTTTATTGTTAGTCTCACCGTCAAATTCTTTTTACTTCAAGGATATCCACAGCAACATTGTGCTAATATGGTATATTCAGGCTCAGAAAACAGATTAACAAGAAAATAAAAATCACATAATAAAAGTAGGAATTTATCATAGTTATGTATTATAAATTGCTTGAAGAATAAAGAGACCTCAAGAAAAGAGGGCCTGATTAAAAATGAATAGAATTCAAAATACATATACAGAATTATGGTAATTTCTTGGAACATATTTATAAATTGCTATTGAAATATCACACAGAAGTTGTGGAAATACTTGTTAGAAAAGCCATAACAAAGAAGCAACTTTTTAACATGTGATGATTGCGTAAAAAGAATCTCAAAAGGAAGGAAAGAAATACATCAAAACATTATTATTTGTTTATAAACAAATAATAACCATCAAAACTTATCCATCAAAACCATCAAAAAATAAAAATAAAATTTGAACTGAAATCCATAAAAATCCATATTTGGAATAATTCCAGAAAATGTAAACAAGTAACATAATCATTTACTAAAATATATGGTGATAGAGTAAGAATAAATTTGTACAACATTGGAAAATTAAATTTTGCTGAAGATACAAAATTGGGACACAAAAATTGGGGAATATGCAACAATGGCAAAAGTGACAGTATATATTCATAATGAAAGTGCAACTAAATTTAAGCAGCAATAGCTCTTTATACACGGTAGGCAAATTTAGACATTGGAATATGGTTTCTAGGAAAGACTAATTTAAAATAGCAAATGGAATGACTTAAACGGTTATAAGCGATAATCTCCAATTTTTAACGTTCAACACAAACCGCTATTTAAGAAGAGATTAGCAGTTGTGGAGAATTGGAAGGGAAAGGAAGAATAGTCACTGAAAACATCTTTCATGTGCTTTATTATGTTTATTCTTTGTGTTTATTTTTTGTTTCTTTGTCTTCTAACTATGTTTTATTTCTGTGCAATTTTTGGTTAAGCTTATGTATTAAATTTTTAAAAACCATAAAAAAGCTATTTGTACACACAGTAATTTGGGAGGAAACTCATCCATAATTATGCAGATCAGACTCAGTTAAAATGGAATCAATAGAAACTGGAGGTTTCATTAGATGTTTAACACCCATTATTTTCACAATTACAAGTAAACCAAACCTAATTTTTCCTGTTCTGCCTGGCAAGCTGGATGTCTAGATGTCTGGAGGACAATCCTGCCAAAGCTCAGACTGGTAACCATGCAACTTGTGGAGCAGTGTTACTGGGGCATGCTAGAGATGCCCAAAATTGCCTGTGCTGCTGCACTGTGTAGCTTCTGAATGCTGTTCAAGGGTAGTCCCTTGTACAGTTTTATAATAGTCCAACCATGAGCTGACCAGGAACTGAACAACTGAGCACAGAGAATCCTGATCCAGGAAAGGCCACAACTGGCGCACAACATGAAGTTGTGCAAGATTCTCCTAACCACAACTGTCACCTGCTTCTCAAGTAGGAGTTGCAAGTCCAGGAGAACCCCAAAGTTGTGAACCGGATCTTTCTGGTGCAGTGCCACCCCATCCGGAGTCAAAGATGACAAAGTCCCGGATCCAGGAATCCTGTGTATCCAAAGCCATTTGGTCTTCCCAGGGTTCAGTTGAAACCTGTTGTTCCCCATCCAGGCCCCCATAGCCACCAGGAACTGTGATAGGGTAGCCTTAGCATATCTGAAGATATGTGACTGTATATCTCAATATCTGAAAGGATGTTACACAGCCATTTGTCTGAGACTTAATTTTGATTTCTGCAATGAGCAGAGGGTTGGACTTGATGGCATAAAACAGCTTTATGGTTCATTTGACTGAAGTATTTTGAAGTTCATTTTAATCAGACTTATTTTGGAATCAATAGTTCCTATACTATACATCAACCATTCGGCAACAATTTCTTTCTAGTTTAGAAATGTTTCAATAGCTTCAGGTGAAGACATTGTACAATACCTGATTCAAAACCCAGGGAAGTCTCTGAATTTCTATCAGCCAAAACTAAAAGCTTTTTTAATCTTATTTACAGCTGCAATTTAAAAAGTAGGTTTCATCAAAGCCAGTAAATCTTAACTTAAAAGGAAATATGTTAAGATGGGACCATAAATGCACAATATCTTATTACTGTTTTTCAATATATCTAACAAGAGGAACAAATCTTGACCTTGTCTCTCAAAATGAATCTGCTTCTTGTACAACTTTTGGGGGGGTGGGGGGACCGCTATTGCATATTGTTTATAGCAATTCATCACAGAATCATCTACCAAGGATTAAAAATATACAGAGGTGACATGGGCTGAACAAGTACATTGTTCTTAACTATTCCCCTGTATGTATAGAGGGAAGAAAGATGGCTGCTTCCCAGGCCACAATCAAATAAAAGAGGTCTGAGTCTAGGGGAGGAATGAAATGGGAGTTAATGTCTTAGACAAGCCCACGCTCTAGTTGTCACAAAGATAAAAGATCTAGCTCCACCCACCCTACCCCAAAGCCTGTGAGAACAGTCAAGTGTTTGGAACAGATATTGTGTTCAGACATGTTTGTCAGGAAATTATTATTTGCCTAACTAGTTGGCCAGGCAATATATAAACTAACTATTTATGTTTGTAGAAAGGCATGATATTGCTTTAAGGCTGTGCTGCATCATGCAAGCATCCTGATTGGTTGAGCTCTGTAGCCAAAGGAATACTAAATTATAGCTTGTTGGGAATTACAGGGATGCTACAGCATCGTAACCTGATGACATGCTGCAACTGTATATTTGAGCTTTATGATTGTTGCTTGATCATGGCTAGTTACTGATTCCTCAAGATACTGACTGTTGTGAATTGAACTGTGTTTTGCCGAACTGAAAGAAGACTTTGTTTGTTTTGCAAGTCTGTGTTTGGTAAGAAGACTGACCTTATATGTGTATGACCTGGATTGATTTTGGACTATGACTTTGCCTTTTCCCTAAAAGTAAAGGAATATCAAACCCCAGTTTGTCTGCAAGTGACTGTTATTGTATACAACCAGTCTCAGTTGTTTTCATGCGTAGGGTACTCTGCTCAACAGTTCACAACCTTGGTTGTGAACCCAGATTACCCTTAACAATGTTTAACCTAGTTAGCTAAAAATCTATATTTCTGAACAATATACTGAGCTTAATTAATGTTAACTTTGGTTGGGAGGCTTTTTGTGACTTACTTATTGTTATTTTTTATTAAATAAAATAAAATATATATGGCTGCCCAGCTCATTCACCATGACTCCAAGTGGTTTACACTCTGGGTGACTTACAACACATTCCATGTGGCTTACTTTGTTGTGTGAATCCAGCACATTGGGTTCAATACATTATGGTTCAGTAGATTACCGTATATACTCGAATATAAGCCGATCCGAGTATAAGCCGAGGTCCCCAATTTTACCCAAAAAAACTGGGGTAAACTGGGGACTCGAGTATAAGCCGAGGGAGGGAAATGAGGCAGCAGGGAAAGCCTCCCTCCCTCAGCCGAGAAGGCTGGCGGCTCCCCCGCCCCGCCCTCTCACTGCACCGGCAGGGCTTCCCCGCGCTAATGCAAAAGCCCGCCAAGTTTGCACCATCCGGTATAATGTGAAAAAAAGAAGAAGAAAAAAAACTCGAGTATAAGCCGTATATACTCGAGTATAAGCCGAGGGGACGTTTTTCAGCACAAAAAACGTGCTGAAAAACTCGGCTTATACTCGAGTATATACGGTATACAGATTCAGAAAATGGATAATTCAGTAACAAGGATATGCATGGTATGTAAACATAGTGATTCCCTGAAGTGCTGAGCCATACTTGACATTGCCTCTCTGGCCAACACTGAGCAGGCTAGTAATGTAATGAAGCCTTGCCAACACTTTCTTCTTTTAAAGAATTCTGGCATTTCCTTGAAAAATCAGCAAGGCAGGGATACTATATTATCATAATGCTGATTTTTTTTTTTGAGCAAGATAGTGTGATCCTGTATTTCAGAACTTCTAATTAAGAGATTTGGCTGTATTAGTGGCTTACATGAATTGTGGGAACAGAGTCCTCCCCCCCTCCCTTTAAATCCCCAAGTTCTCAGTGGGAGTTAAGCATCTGCTTGCTTCTCTGTCACCTGGATTTTCAATTGGTAATTTCATTTGTGTCCCAAGATACTATATTCAAATTAAAATATACATGACATAATTCACCATAATTGAAATGTAAAAGGTTTGGATTCAGCAATTTAAAAGAATCATGATCTACTAGCCAAATATAAAACCAATAAAACCAGTTGCATTTGTTGTCTCTATATCCATAGGGCATACGATATATCAACATTTTGAGTCCTGTTTTGGGAAAAAGGATTTTCTTTATGTAGTAATCTCAAGGCATTGTTAAGATTGTCAACTTTTAAAGAGGACCTGACAGATTCACAAAGTATCTGGAGGGATTATAGACATTCATTCTCCTATTAGAAATGATATGGAAGAAAGGAAATCACAGTATTGCACCTACATCTTTCTGAAGCTTCCCATAAGTATTCTGTGAGTCACTATGGAAAAGAATGCTAGAGAAAAAGGGCTTTTTCTCATAGCATAGCTTTTCCTTGATTCTTACTTGCTATCCACCTTGGTTTTTTTCCCCCCCATCCTGAAAGAAATAAAATTACAGTGTGAACATTTTTTGAGTATTTCAGTTGATCTTTCCCCCATGTGGCTTGTCACCACTCAGCCCTTTCCTCCAAGTACTTTCCCAGCTTTCCTAATAAAAGTCCCGTATGAATCATTGATCCATTTCAATATTCTTTTTTAATTGGAGAAGTGTGAAAAATACACTAATTTCTTAGAAATCGAAGAAAGCACTGGAAGAAATACTTTCAAATTGCAGAACAGTAGCTTGACACTATTCCAGTATTAGATGTTTTCTTGCAGAGCAATAGTGCAAGATAGTGATTTTATATAATTTGAGAATATGGAATTCCAAAAAGGGAATCCCAGAACCAAAAGAAACCAAACTTTGACCACATAATTGCTTATGGCAAATCCATATATCTTGCAACCCGCAGGTTAATTGCTGTGGATTTAATGGTATCATATAAGTCTCTTTAAATGGCAATGGGTAAATCTCTTTAAATGGCAATGGTTATGTTCTCAAGGCATGCTAAGCCAAAAACAATAAGCCTTTGCTTCAGGTTCCAATTTTCACAATCCAGTATGATGGGCAATTGGGGTTTGGCCTGTATAATATGCCTACAATTTTGATTTTAAAGATTTGCATTCAGTAGGGAGAAGAATCGTAATATACATCCATTTGTTAACAGGCCTTTTTGGCATAGCAAAATATGAGAATGTGACTAATATGCATTAATTATGTGGTAATCTAGTCTTGCTGTCTTTTGAGGTTGTTCTGATCATTCTGAGTTGGCTCTTAGATTTCTGCCTGATGTTCTGCTCAAACAACTCCCACATTTCAACCATTTCATAAATTTTATAAAAAACGTTTCCAGTTTTGCTCATATAAAGACTAGCTTTTCTGCATTATTGTTCCTTGCTTTGCCAGTCTTCTGATAAGCAAGAACCAAGAAGTAACTTCAGTTTTGATCATATTTGCCAAGGGAAACCAGCTGTGCTGCCCAGTTTGTGATTTTTTTATGCTATCTGTAGAACAATTAGTTAAACTTAATTATGTCAGTTAATAGTTACATTTCCATTTAGAACATTTTCCAAACTCCAAAGCAGAATCAGGACTACCAAAAATGTATTTTCCCTGCATTCCTAATTCCAGTCAGAAGAATTTTGAGGAATTACAGATGGGTACTGAGCAGTGGCTCAGTAGCTAAGACGTTGATCAAAAGGCTGGCAGTTCAGCGGGTCAAATTCCTAGTGCCGGGTAACAGGGTGAGCTCCTGTTATTTGTCCCAGCTTCTGCCAACCTAGCAGTTCAAAAGCACATAGAAAATGCAAGTAGAAAAATAGGGACCACCTTAGGTGGGAAGGTAACAGTGTTTTGTGTGCCTCTGGTGTTTAGTCATGCCAGCCACATGACCACAGAGACGTCTTTGGACAGCGCTGGCTCTTTGGCTTTGAAATGGCGATGAGCACCGCCCCCTAGAGTCAGGAACGACTAGCACATATATGCAAGGGGAACCTTAACCTTAACTTCTTTATCATTTAGTCGTTCAGTTTTGCTTCTGCTGCTTTTGTGCTTTAAGAATGCAAGTATTTTTTTGTGGGGGGGGGACATAAAATAGTATATAGAAATAGTATAGTGCTGAAAAGCACAACCAGAGGTAGATAGGGCAGTCAAAAATGTTATGCATAAGCAGTTCCCAGTTGCTTGTCAATAATATTGAAACACATTAGGCTTTGGGCTCCAAAAATGACTGCAACTCAACTAAGCATCTAAGTATCCTCAAAGATGATTGTAATCCTATTACAACCTACCAATGTTTCCGCAAACCTGCAGGCAAATCAGTTCTTGAAAACTATATTTTCTCCACCGCTCTTAGGGGGGCAATTACGTTGCTTACAAAACCCATTTAGCATTGCAAAAGTCACGCAAGGCTTAAAATGCGGGGAGACAGCGACTGCCTTCCTCTTGGGCGCCTAACTAAACTGAAAGCGAGGGCCGAAGTTTTTTGTTTTCTTTCTAGGTTAAGCTTACGTCGAAACACAAACTGCTGCTGCCACTTTTAGACAGCGCAGCGAGGGTAGGTTTAGGTAAAAACCGGGGCCTCCGTGAGGCGCACAATTCTGAGGGCAAAGGCACGTGGGTCTGGGGTGCCTTGCGAGTCCAGGCGCCCGCTTGCTTGTGCAAGGAAGCCCGTCCATCCGCTCCAGACGACCCGCCTGCCCGAAACTAGCAGGCAAGGGCATCGCGTGTGCCGGGTCTTTCGCCCTCACTTTCTCTTGGCAGGGCGCAGCCATCCTCCGAAGTGGGAGGAAGGAACATTAACTCCAACAGCTGTTTCTTGACCCCGGCTGTCAGTCTGCCCGAGCACACATTTTTAGAGAGTCCTATTTGGGGAAACAAAGGAGGGAGTTTTTGGGGTGGGTGGAGGGAGGGATGCGAGAGAAGAGAGAGCCGCGGAAGATGGGTTAGGCTCCGGGGTCTGCGTTGCCTTTAGCAGCCTAGGCAGCCTCTGTCTTGCCCCAAAGGCTGCCTGATCCGCTTTTGCTACGCGAAGGGCTAAAAGTGAAGTAACTTGAAAGCTCCCCGTTCGGCTCCCTCGCCTGCCGCCTCCCCCTCTTTCCTCTCCCGACGCACGCGCTCGCTCCCTCACATACACACGCACACACAGAGCCAGCGCCAGTGCTAAGAGCCGTAGCTAGACTACAGTAATTCCCTAGCATGGGCGGCTTGAAACTGCTCAGGCTGAATAGCATTTGCTGTTCCGTCCCCGCGGCCGCCTCCCGCCGCCCTTACAAGAGCAGCTCTCTCATTCTCCTGGAAGTTGTGCTGACACAGTCTCACTGCCACAAGAAGTTTGTCAACATCAAACTTCTCGCGCGCGCAAAGAGCTTTCGCTTTCCGCCTCGCTTTTGTGGCGAGGGGGCGCAGCAGCGCTGCTCGCCAGAAACCCCCACCTCCCCCCATCTCCGACATACGTTCACATAAGTTCAAACACGTGCACACACACGATCCATGCAGAAGATGGGCTGCTAAATTGTGTGAACAAGCACATGCTCCTGATCTTTTGGCTGATCAGCACCGCTGCCACACCGGTGCTCTTCACGGCCTCATCACGCACAGGAGAGAGCTGAGGCAATACGTTACACTGGGTCAACTTCTGAACTCATCTAGGAAAGAAGGCCAAAAAGAAGGTTCTATGATAAAAGTTAATAGAGATTCAAAGTAACTGACTATATTGCAAAATCTAAAAATCAAACATTTGTTTCCCTCAAAAGAGTAAAAGTAACACCAGTTGAACGTTATGTGTAGCCCAAGAAACAAAGTGTGGTGCTTATGGAATAAATGAGAAAGGGGAAAAAACTTTGCAATTTGATTTGTTATTGTTAGAGAAAATTAGGTTAGCAATCCCTTTTTTTAAATTCACAGGTCTTGTTCATATTGCAGCTAAATATTTCCTCCATAGACTTTTTTTTTTGAAACTAAGATTTAACACACTTGAAGTTTCTCTTAAGGCTTTTGAAGCTTAATGAAAAGTTAACCCATTTGTTCCATAAGGAATTGGGAAGTATTATGTAATAGTCTAGAAAAATTACTGTAATCTTTTACAACCAACCTCAAGAGTTCTATGTAAGACTGTGTAATAGGTAATCTTTTTGATGGGAACAAGAGGCACATACCTACAATCAGCCAAAACATTAGCCTACAGCAACTTTGACTTCTTCTTGGAACCTAATTTATATGGCCTGTAATACAGATTTACCAACTATCGTTCAGATGCCTCAGAATACACACAGAGAGGAGATTGATTATTATTGTTTCCTTTACTCCTATGCTTTATTCAAGTTCAATATAATGTTTGAAAGAAGTGACATGTATTTAAACCTGTTTACGTGTTTTGAGACCCGACCATCAAAATCCACTGATTGCGCTAATTCTGTCATATACATCTGAGCTGTTTCAGACAATGAACTGGATTTCTGTAGAAAAAAACAGGCAGCGCAGTTCTATCCATCTCTTTACATTATTCATTTAAACAGAATTATATAAATAGTAATGATTTCAATTAAGCATATTCAGTTTTGTTTGCCAGTACATTTGTGATTCAATTGGCCTGAGTCTTTTTAAAAAATGTAGTATAAAATACAGGAAATAAATAGAAATACAGGAAATAGAAAGGAAGCTTGTTGGGCACCACTGGAAATGCATTTAAAAATGAATCTGAGTTAGAAGAAAACATGCACAGCTATATCTATTAAGATGGTGAGCTGCTATGTTGTAGTTCAATGAGTTTAGCATTTTTTAGAATTAACAATTATTTCTTAATTTTGTGGAATAGTAAAAAAAAAAAGCCTGTAACAGTTAAGGAGATAAATTTGGATAGAAGTGGATTTTTTATAATTAAAACCTAAACAAATAGACTGTTGTGGAAAGGAAGTAAATGGAAAATTGTCCTTAGAATATCTCAGTTTTTAGTTGGGATGGGAAAATTGGTCAATTTTGTTTCCTTCTGCATTCATTTATAAAGTTTTCCTCATCTCATTTATGAATATATTTATACATTTTGATTAGTTCTTATGAAACAATGATTTTTTAAATCTCTGGTCAACTTCAGATAGTGCCAGAATTCATAAATCAAGTACCAAGCACACATGACTCAGTAACTCTGTTCTATGATCAAGTCAGTCAACACTGCATAATGAGCATCTCGGGAGCATCCTTTGTTCATAGTTGTGCCCCTTTCTAGACTAAGAGGTCCTTCAGGCAATCACACATGTCCTAGCATGCGCTTAGTTACTGTAACAAGTGCTACACAGATCTTGAATACCACTCAGAAGTTTCAAGTGATCCAGACTGGGTATGCCAAGCCATGCCCACATAATTCCTCTGCTTTGTGTTCAGGGGTATGATTCAAGATGCTGGTCCCACTTATAAAACAATACACACCAAAAGACCAAGATATTTGAGGGGCTGCCTACAGCCATGGATCTGCCCAGCCTAAAAGTGCAACTGAGTTAGCACATTTTAGGTCCCTTCATTTAAACTATCTGAACCTGTGAAGCATGCCTTTGCTATTGCAATCCAAAGCCTATGAATGAGATTCTGCACTGCAATCTGTAGGCTACCACCCTATTGGGTTCCATCAGGTCCTGAAGAACTCATGATTCTCCTATCTAGACTATAGGTTGAGGTGTACGAGGGAGTTTTTTGAGTCTATGGTTTGTACTGAAAGAACAGATTCCATCTTCCTTTGTTCTGCATTCTATTTGTATTGTTAATTATACTGTGAATTGCCCAAGTCTGTTTGGAATCAGGCATGGAATGGAAATAAATAATATTTGAAATTTATTTTTTATACATGGAAAGCCTAGAAAAAAACACTACAATATTTATTTTATATCACTACACAGGTCATATTAAATTAATAAATGTAATATGACTTAAATTTTCAATTTTATTATTACAGAAATAGCTGGATCTTTTTTGCATTGTAGTCATATATATGAGTTCATAAATATAATTTTATTATAACTTTTAAAAGATAAGATAAAAACTAACACAAAGTAATATAAAGTGAGGAAAAAGAGAAAGCAAGGAAACAAGCACATTTAAAAAGTTAAAGAAAAAGTAGAAAAGGAAAAAAATACAAAAAGTGTTTCTAATGATGTTCACAGCAGTTATAAGTACAACTGCATTTTAAGCTCTGTCTAAAGTTCCATGATACTGTTCTTTCCATAATTTGTCTTGTCTAATCATCAAAACATAAATTCTTTTTTTTCACTTTATGCAAAAAGTTTGTAAGAGGTTTCCAGTCACCAATAAATGTAGGTAGTATCTGTTTTTAATAAAAAAAAATTAGTTTATCCGTCTCAGCATGATCTGTCAATTTCACCATCCATTCCTCAATATTGGATACTACAGTATCAAATATTTCCATCTCTAGGGCTCTAATAATCTTGCCACAGTTAATCATTCATTGAAATAATTTTCTATGGCTGTATATAATCATGATGGTATTGAAAGTTTTGCTACTATTTTAAATTCATTGGGTTTCTGTGTATTCCAAAAAAACCTGACAGGTCTCAGTGTTGGTTGAAAATAGTTTTCTGACCAGAGTTGTGTGTCCTGTCTGCTCTAGCCTAACCTAGCCAGAAACCCCAGATAGAAAGCAAGAGGGGCTTATAAGATCTGTGTGCCTCAACAGGCTAGGTGTGATGAATGACCATTTGCTGAACCTAGAAGGGCGTATAACACACATAAATTCTAGACTAAATCCTTTCTCAAGAATCTTCTAACCTGAAAACAGGTCTGCCACTCATAAATAAGGAAACTTGATTGGGCTAGGCAAAACTAACTGCAAATGTCATAGCCTCATAGTGCCTACTAATGTGCCATGCAGCAGCAAAATCTACTAGGAAGGTGCATGTTCAACAACTGAAGTTGAAGCTGAAGTTGAAGCTGTCACTTGTTAACTTGTTTTTTGGTCCAAAAAAGAACCACGAGTGGCTGTATTTAGTCCTTAGAGTGGCTTTATGAGACCACAAATGTGGATGCAAACATAAAAAAATAATGTACTGTTTAGAAATTGTGTATCCTGTATCTTTTTTTAAGAATAGAGAATAGAGGTGATGCAGTATACTCTTCTGATAAGAGAGGAATATAAAAAATGAAGTTTCTCAACTGCATTCCATAATGATGCTTGTGTTTAGAATAGAATAGAATAGAATAGAATAGAATAGAATAGAATAGAATAGAATAGAATAGAATAGAATAGAATAGAATAGAATTTTTTATTGGCCAAGTGTGATTGGACACACAAGGAATGTGTCTTGGTGCATATGCTCTCAGTATACATAAAAGAAAAGATACGTTCATCAAGCATCATAAGGTACAAGTTACAACACTTAATGATAGTCATAGGATACAAATGAGCAATCAGGAAACAATATCAATATAAATCGTAAGGATACAAGCAACAAGGTTATAGTCATACAGTCATAAGTGGAAGGAGATGTGTGGTGGAAACGATGAGAAGATTAATAGTAGTGCAGACTTAGTAAATAGTTTATAATAATAATAATAGTAGTAGTAGTAGTAGTAATAATAATAATAATAATAATAATAATAATAATAATATCAGAGTTGGAAGGGACCTTGGAGGTCTTCTAGTCCAACCCCCTGCCCAGGCAGGAAACCCTACACCATTTCAGACAAATGGCTATCCAACATTTTCTTAAAAATTTCCAGTGTTGGAGCATTCACAACTTCTGCAGGAGAGTTGTTCCACTGATTAATTGTTCTAACTGTCAGGAAATTTCTGATTAGTTCTAAGTTGCTCCTCTCCTTGATTAGTTTCCACCTATTGCTTCTTGTTCTACCCTCAGGTGCTTTGGAGAATAGTTTGACTCCCTCTTTGTGACAACCCCTGAGATATTGGAACACTGCTATCATGTCTCCCCTAGTCCTTCTTTTCATTAAACTAGGCATACTGAGTTCCTGCAACCGTTCTTCATATGTTTTAGCCTCCTCATCTTTGTTGCTCTTCTCTGCACTCTTTCTAGAGTCTCAACATCCTTTTTACATCGTGGCGACCAAAACTGAATGCAATATTCCAAGTGTGGCCTTACCAAGGCATTATAAAGTGGTATTAACACTTCACTTGGCCTAAATGTAGAATCTTACTTTTTTCACTGTTGAATTTCATTTTGTTAGATAGCGCCCAATGTTCAAGTCTGTCAAGATCTTTCTGTATCTTGAGCCTATCTTCTGGAGTGTTGGCTATTTCTGCCAGCTTGGTGTCATCTGCAAATTTGATGAGTTCCCCATCTATCCCCTCGTCCAAGTCATTGATGAAGATGTTGAAGAGTACTGGGCCTAAAACAGAGCCTTGGGGTACTCCACTGCATACTTCCCTCCATGTGGATGTAGTTCCATTGAGGACTACACATTGAGTGCGGTTGGTCAGCCAGTTATGAATTTGTTATGAGTTATGAGTTTGACAGTGTTGAGGGAATTATTTGTTTAGCAGAGTGATGGCTTTTGGGGAAAAACTGTTTTTGTGTCAAGTTGTTCTGGTGTGCAGTGCTCTATAGCATCATTTGGAGGGTAGGAGTTGAAACAGTTTATGTCCAGGATGCAAGGGGTCTGTAAATATTTTCACAGCCCTCTTTTTGACTCGTGCAGTATACAGGTCCTCAATGGAAGGCAGGTTGGTAGCAATTGTTTTTTCTGCAGTTCTAATTATCTTCTGAAGCCTGTATCTGTCTTGTTGGGTTGCAGAACCAAATCAGACAGTTATAAAGGTGCAGATGACCTCAATAATTCCTCTGGAACTGTATCAGCAGCTCCTTGGGCAGTTTGAGCTTTCTGAGTTGGTGCAGAAAGAACATTCTTTGTTGTGCTTTTTTGATGATGTTTTTCACGTTAGCTGTCCATTTTAGATCTTGTGATATGGTAGAACCTAGAAATTTGAAGGTCTCTACTGTTGATACTGTGTTGTCTAGTATTGTGAGAGATTGAAGTATGGAAAGGTTTCTCCTAAAGTCTACCACCATTTTGAGTGTGTTCAGTTCCAGATTATTCAGGTCGCAGCACAAGGCTAGTTGTTCAAACTCCTGTCTGTATGCAGATTCATCATTGTCTCGAATGAGACCAATCACTGTTGTGTCATCTGCGAACTTCAGTAGTTTAACAGATGGATCGTTAGAGATGCAGTCATTGGTATACAGAGAGAAGAGAAGTGGGGAGAGCACACAGCCTTGGAGGGTGGGGGGGCTGTGCTAATTGTACAGGTGATTCTGCTTAGCTTCATCTGCTGCTTCCTGTTTGTTAGGAAGTTTATTATCCACTGGTTTAGCTTAGTTAGAAGAGTGTCTGAAATGATGGCATTGAATCTTTGGAGATTCAAGATACTGTAGGATATAGTGCAGAGATATTAACAGCATCATCTGTTGATCTATTTGCTCAGTATGCAAATTGCAAGGGATCTAACAGCGGATCCATGATGGTTTTCAAGTGGGACAGTACTAGCCTTTCAAAGGTTTTCATGATTATGTTAGAGCAACTGGTCTGTAGTCATTCAATTTCTTGATGGTGGGTTTCTTCAGCACTGGGATGCTAGTAGAGCATTTGAAGCAAGAAGGAACATAGTACATCTCTAGCGATTTATTGAGGATACGAGTGAAGATGAGGGCCAATTGGTCAGCACAGACTTTTAAGCAAGAAGGAGTTATCTTGTCTGGGCCTGAAGCTTTTCCTGGCTTTTGTCTGTGATCACTAGGGATTGTGAACCAATGGGATGAGGTCAGTTGTAGGAGGCTTGGCTGTTGTTTGGTGTGTCTGAGACACACAACAACAGTAAAATAATAAAATTCAGTAATTAGAATAAAATGTCAAATTAATGGCAATACCTCTCAGCCCAGCAGCCTGCTCAAATCACCAATATATTCTCAAAATATAATTTTCATAGCTTTGTTGAACAAACACAAATGGGTGTTTGCTGAACTTATGAGGGAAATTTCAGAGAGAAGCACCTCAGAGAAATACTGCTTTCATGTTCTCAACTGCTTTCATCTTCCCTACCACAAAATTCATGAATAGTGGGACCTTGAGCATCCCTTTGTTTGATGAGCATGCTGGACAGTGCAGTTCAACTTGGACAAAGCGGTCCTAGAGATAAATGGAGCCAAACCATGTATGGCTTCATAGGTTATTCAAATTATTTATTTTTATTTTTATTTTTTTTAATTTATTTATTTATTTTTGTCATAACAATGTATATAAGCATTAACATAATAATAATAATAATAATAATAATAATAATAATAATAATAATAATAATAATAATAATAATAATAATAATAATAATAATAATAATAATAATTATTTAATTTTTATACCGCCCTTCTCCCGAAGGACTCAGGGCGGTGAACAGGCAGATAAAATAATACAATACATTTCAATAAAAACACTATTTAAAAAACTTATTCCAAAAGCCTAAATTTAAAATACAATACAAAATATAAAATAAACCCCATTAAAATCCATGTTTAAAAACCCTATTAAGCCAGTCCTGCTCGGAAGAATAGATATGTTTTAAGCTCGCGGCGAAAGGTCCGGAGGTCAGGAAGTTGTCGAAGTCCTGGGGGAAGCTCATTCCAGAGGGTAGGTGCCCCCACAGAGAAGGCTCTGAAATAACATGAAATAACTATATAACATATAAGCATATATATGAGCATAAGTATGTAATAACTGTATTAATTGGATATAATGAAGAGGAACAATAGGACAGGGAACGGTAGGCACGTTTGTACTCTTATGCATGCCCCTTATAGACCTCTTAAGAATGGGGTGAGGTCAATAGTAGATAGTTTTTGGTTAAAGCTTTTGGGATTTTGAGAAGAGACCACAGAGTCAGGTAATGTGTTCCAAGCATTAACAACTCTGTTACAGAAGTCATATTTTCTGCAATCAAGATTGAAGCGGTTAACATTAAGTTTAACTCTATTGTTTGCTCTTGTACTGTTGTGACTGAAGCTGAAGAAGTTTTCAACAGGAAGAACATTGCAATAGATGATTCTATGAGTTAAACACAGGTTCTGTCACATGCGGTGGAGTTCTAAATTTTCTAAACCCAGGATTTCAAGTCTGGTGGCATAAGGTATTTTGTTTTTTATTAAATTAAATTAAATATTAAATTAGGCTTTAAAGCCTATTGAAGACAGCACATTGTGTGCAAAACCAGTGTTACATGACTTTAGAGACTTTCATAGTCTCTAGAGACCAATAACTACATTCTGTATCAAGTGCAGCTTTTGAGTTGTCTTCAGCTGCCATATAAAGTACACTGCAGCCATCCTGTTTCATGCCAGTAAGACTGTGGTTATTATCATTGGGTCCTCCTATTCTAAATAATGCTACAACTAATTCCAAACTGAATTTGGGTAAAAGCTCTTCGGAGCATGATCTCTGGTCTTTATGTACAAATACAGTAATAGCTGTGAATCTAGAACTCCACATCATCTCCTCTAGAGAGAGCGCCATACTTTCTAGAAACAAAATAGGATATGACAAAAAGGTAAATGGTTTCGGAGGAATTGTATTCTAAGGGGTCAATTTCACTTTATTTAATCCTATTTATTTATTTGTCTGATTTCTAGACCACCCAATTCCAAAATTGCTCCAGACAGCTTCATAAAGTTTAAATACATATCAGTATGTAGATAAAAACAAAAATCATCTGAGCAACCAATATATTTCCACATCACCTCCCCAAAACATCCGGATATGTGGATATTAAAGAGCTGGGATGAAAATGCCAGATTCTGCAGCATTGGAAAATGGAACAAACACTGGGCTATCTATGCTAACAATTGAGCTTGAATACAACCAAGAGTCTAAAAGGACAGGCACCACTCACTGAATTCAGAATAAATATTTAGTGTGGAAGTAGTCATAGAGTTTCAGCTGTTACCTAAGATGTGGAATGGAATGAAAGAAGTTTAACTAATTACAATTAGTCCTAAATTTACGACTGTAACGGCAATTATGGTCATAGGTCATGACAGTCATAAAGTAGTTCATCATGTGACCTATCTTCCTTTGTGGTGGTCATTAAGTGAATGCTGTGTTATATAAGCCAGGTTTCTTTTTGCCAGAAACTGGAGGTAAATGCTGGTTTCCAGCAAAAATGTCATAAATCCTGGTCACATGTCTGTAGGATACTCCAAATGGCTGTAAATTCAGATCAGTTGCTGAGCACTCAAAATGCAGTCAGATATCAGTGGGGAGGGGCTGGTCAGAACTTTGGATGCTGATCAGAACTTTGGAGCTTTGGGGGGTCCAATTGTAAGTCAAGCACTACCTGTAATTCAAAGAGGACTTTCAGATCAATTTTGGGATGAACTCATATGTCAGTGTTAACTTAGGTCTGCTTGGGAATAATGGAAGATTTGATAAATTGTGACAAAGTATGTCTTGGAAAAACAGTTGTCACTTTTTTCCCATTTATTTATATTCCCTGCAACACTTACAAATTAGACTTGGAAAGTGAACCCATGCATTTATGAGACTACTGCTATTTGCCAAGGAAAGTTGTGCATATCACGTAAGGAACAGGAGGTTGGGGGGAAACTTGGGCCAGTCCTGGAGTCTGGGGGAGGCTCTGATGGATGCTCTGCGTTGAAAGCAGAGATAGAACCAGGGCCGTCTAACATTTCCCAGCAGCCTTCAGAGTCTGTGTAAGACTCTGAAGGCTAGAGTAAGTGGGAAGGCAGAGTAAGTGGGAAGGATTAACAGCTGGGGCCTGTTCCAGATGCGCGTATGCACAGAGCTGTTAGGAGTGGAGAACAACTGAGGACGAGAAGCTGACTTGGGAAGAAAGGCACATGTGGACGCTGAATGCCCCCTCCCTGGGTGGGGAATAAATAGGAGGAAAGGGTGGTTGCAAGAAACAACCATTCGTATTTCTTTTGGAAGATTTGCTTATCGTAGTTTATGCCTCAGAGACTGGAAGCTCCCAGCCTGGCAAGTATCCCAAGGAACTGATCAGGTCTGTTACTGCAATTAACCCTTTGAAAGATTATTGCCTGGACTTTTCAGTATGTGAATGCCAGTAATTCACAGGAGCTAAATAAAGGGGTTTTTTGGAACAAGGAGTCTGTTTCTTGGTTCTGCTAAGGCTGGGTCAGAACCCTGAATACCTAATTCCCACAGTCCTATGTTTTATGTCTAAATATTGTCAGGGTTCCAATGAAATCAAACTCCGAGGCTTGCAATTCCTCAGAAATAACTTTTATTAGAGATGTCATATTGGCACATCGGGGAAAACCCGAATCTGAGAGCCTCTGGGTTTTCTTCACCCAAAAGAAAGTTCAAGACCTTGTCCACTTCTCCCACATGTCCACCACTGCTCCAATCAGTTCTTTCATGTACAAAAGACAACTTTCTTCTCAGCACAGCTGTCAGACACCATGGCCTTGAACTCCTCTGCAAAGTTTTATTATGGCTAATTCTACTTCACTCATGCAATTCCCCCTCCCAACTTCCCATGGTAGGATTGTGGCAGGCCTGGATCCTGAAGGCACCAAGGTAATATGGCTTCCAGGCAGGGGTGAAATCTAAAAATTTTTCCTACCGGTTCTGTGGGCATGGCTTAATTGGTGGGCGTGGCTGGTGGTCAGATGACTGGGTGGGCGTGGCCAATAACAATAAATAATAAAAATAATAAAGTATAAAAAACAATAAGAGGTATCAAAAACCAACTTTCACACTTTACACACACACAACACAACACAACACAACTGACTCACACACAATGTAAAAGCAGCTGCACTTCACACTTCACACAGCCACAAAAAACTCAAAAACCAACTTTCACACTTTACACACACATAACTCTCTCTCTCTCTCACACACACACAAAATGCCACATACAGCTTTCTGAGATTTTATGTGTTTGTGTAATTAGAGTGAAACACTACAGAAACACACCAAATCTCAGAAAGCTGCACAAATATTTTATTTTATTATTTTATTTTATTTTATTGTGGACTTCAAATCCCAGAGTTCCTCAGCCAGCAAAGCAGGAAGTCAAAGCAAGCTTTTTTTTCTTTCTTCAATAGCTGAAGAAAGCATAGCATTGCCAGCCCGAAAGAGCAGTAATTATAGGTAAGTGAGGAGGGGGAATTGACTGGGCATGGGTGGGGGCTCTTGTAAGTGGGGGCTGTTAAAAAGTAAGTTTAAAAGCCTGTGAGGATCAGGAAACTCCTCTGGGATCGCCAGAAGAGGCTTTTAAATCCTGGGGTTTTCCCCCCCCCACCTTCGGCTGAAGAGGGTTTTTTAAAAAAAAAACTTTTAAAGGGTTTTGATCTTTGTTCAGCCCTGCGATCATCAGAGGTTTTTTTTTTTACTTTTAAAGGCATGTTTCGGCTGAAGAAAAACTTTTAAAACTAAAAGAAAAACCCTCTGCTGATGGTGCAGCTCACCAGAGGTGGGGGGGCGGGGCCAGGGATTTTTGCTACCGGTCCTCCGAACCAGCAGCTGCCATCGCTACCTAATCGGGGGAGCCAGTGCAAACCGGGACTATTTCACCCCTGCTTCCAGGCCTGACAAGTATATTTATCCATATAGTATGGCTATGTTAAAATTATCCTCATCTTTTCTACTACCTTTTACTAATATCTTTTCTTATTGGTATCATTATTATTGTAATGTATTTTGAACTTTGAGTGGGAATTTTGGGCGGGAAAATTGCACGTTGCTGATTGGTTGAAGCCTCAACCAAAAGAGTATTTAAAGAGGGGTTTTTGCCAGTTGTCTTTTGCTGGGTCACAATAAACTAAAGAGCTGTTGCCACTCATCGGTCTCCTGCCTCTTCATTGCCCGAACTTAACATTGGCGACGAAGGTGGGATGTTGAGGCAGTGAGATCGAAAGAAAGAGCTGAAGGAACCAGGAATTCAAAAAACCCAGCCAGTTTGCGAAGGCGGAAAATAGCGATGTCCAGCTACACGCCGCCAGCGCCATTCGACCCGGCCAAGGAGAAATGGGGGTCATACATGGCTCGCTTCGAGTGTTTCCTCGAAGCGAACGAACTACAGGGAGTCTCGGACAATCGGAAGCGAACATACTTCCTGAGCCACTGCGGTCCAGAGGTCTTCGATACGGCGGAGTCACTCTCAGAGCCAACGCCAGTACAATCGGTACCGTGGCAGACACTACAAACAACACTTCGAGCGCACTACGCACTGGTACCCTCAAAGTTCGTCCAACGTTTCGAATTGAGGCAACGGGTACAGCGAGAAGGCGAATCAATAAGTGTGTACATGGCCGCATTGAGGAAAGCCGCAAACCACTGCGAGTACAGAGATTTGGAGGATTCCTTACTCGAACAGCTCATTTGTGGGGTCAGAGACATCAGACTACAAAGGCGGCTGCTGTCTAAAAGCAACCTGACTCTAGCAATAGCCCTGGATGAAGCCAGAGCTCATGAGATGTCCACCAAGGCGGTGGAGACCTTGCAAAAGCCAAACGCGCAGGGTGCCGGGACAAAGACTACACCGGTCCACAGTGAGGAAGTCCAGGCCGAATCGGAAGGTGAGGAAGAGGAAGAGGTGTTCCACACTGGGAGGCTGGAGAGAGGTGACCGGGACGAATGTGTGAGTTGTGGGGGGCAACACCAATGGCAAAACTGCAGATTCAAGGACACGGTTTGTCGGCGGTGTGAAAAAAAAGGACACATAGCTCGGACCTGCCGAGCCCCCCAACCTTCCGCCAAAAATTCAAACCGACCAATCAGAGCTGGAGCAGCAAGCGGCCATTGGTCCATTTAAAAAGGGCGCGAAGTTAAACCAGACCACTGTGAGAGTGGGCCACGCATCGACACGACTAGAGAAGAAAATATTTACCCAAGTCTACATTGAAGGGGTGCAGTGCCCCATGGAAGTAGACACTGGGTCGTCAATCACAATTATGTCCTGGGACACCATCGTGAGAGACTTGCCAGCGATCGCTAAACGTCAGCTACAAACCCAGAAGCTGAGAGTGCAGGACTACCAGGGGAATCGGATCCCTGTTCGAGGAGCCACATCCGTCCAAGTCAAATATGGACAATTCACAAAGACCCTGCCGATCACCATAGTAAATGGAACTCTACCGAGTTTGCTAGGGTTGGACTGGTTCCGAGCTTTGGGCATGGGAGTGACCGGGGTCCACAGGAGCGACGTCATCCTCAGAGACGAACTACTGAAGGAGTTCGAGGACGTATTCAAGGATTGCCTGGGCAAGTACGTGGGGACCCCTATTTCTTTCAACCTCGACCCCCAAGTCGCCCCCATCCGGTTAAAGGCTAGGAGGGTCCCATTCGCCCTAAAGCCTAAAATTGACCGAGAATTGGACAAGTTAGTAAGCCAGGGAATATTAGTCCCCGTCGACCATGCAAAATGGGAGATACCCATAGTAACCCCAGTTAAACCGAACAGTTCGGTCCGAATTTGCGCTGACTACAAAGCAACGCTTAACAAAGCATTGCAGAAAAGTGCATACCCCGTTCCAGTGGTGCAACATTTGCTACACTCATTAGGGCAAGGGCAGGTCTTCGCCAAACTCGATTTGGCCCAAGCCTACCAGCAGCTACCTGTAGATAGCAGCACAGCTGAGGCGCAGACAATTGTCACGCACCGTGGGGCTTTCAAATGTACGCGACTCCAGTTCGGAGTTAGCGTGGCCCCAGGGCTCTTCCAGAACCTAATGGAGCGATTATTACAGGGCCTGCCAGGAGTGGTACCATACTTCGACGATGTATTGGTATCAGCTGAAAACTTAGAGGAACTCGGGGTAAAACTAAGGAAGGTGTTGGGCATTTTTAGGTCTGCGGGGCTTAAAGTTAAGCTCAACAAATGCCATATTGGGGTGAAATCTGTAGAATTCCTAGGATACAGAATAGACAGGGAAGGGATCCACCCCACAGAGAGCAAGGTACGGGCCATTAGAAAGGCCCCAGCCCCCAAAAATAAAACAGAATTACAGGCATTCTTGGGGCTTGTGAATTTCTATGTGGTATTCTTGAAGAATAAAGCAAAAGTAGCCGAGCCGCTACATAAGTTGCTAGCAAAGAAAGCTGTGTGGTCCTGGGGCAGAGAAGAGGCTAAGGCATTTGAGGGGGTAAAAAACCTTTTGTCCAGCGATAGCCTCCTCATCCAGTACAATGGCACGTTGCCACTAGTGCTAGTTTGCAACGCTTCACCATATGGGGTGGGGGCGGTGCTCAGCCATAGGTTACCGAATGGAACAGAAGCCCTTATAGCGTATTATTTCCGGACTATGTCCTCTGCGGAAAGGAACTACAGCCAGTTAGATAGGGAAGCGTTGGCCATAGTCTCCGGGGTTAAGAAATTTCACGAATACTTGTTTGGACAAGATTTCGAGATAGTCACGGACCACAGACCCCTTCTAGGGCTTTTAGCGGGTGACCGCCCAACACCCGTGGCACTTTCTCCCAGGCTGACCCGATGGACTATTTTCCTAGCAGCATACTCCTACAAATTGCCCAGGAAAAGACTTAGGGCATGCGGACGCTCTGAGCAGATGCCCTCTACCAGAGACAATTGAGGACCCCACCCCGGGGACACCCGTCTTACTAATTGACTCTTTGGACTCTGGCCCAGTCACATCCAAGCAGGTGGCTAGGGCATCGTATAGAGACATTACAATTCGGACTGTGATCGGTTGGGTGCAAAGGGGTTGGCCCGCTGCGCCGGCGGCGTTCAAAGACTTTGAAAAACAATCAGAACTGTCTGTTCAAGGGGGGTGTCTGTTATGGGGGGATAGGGTAGTTATCCCAGAAAAATTACGCGAAAATGTGTTGGAACTGTTGCATGTGGGCCACCCAGGGATTGTGCGGATGAAGAGTTTAGCGAGGAGTTATGTATGGTGGCCCTTAATGGATAAGGACATCAGCGACAGGGTAGGGAAATGCCAATCCTGCCAAGAGTCGAGGTCGCTACCCCCTACAGCCCCAGTTAGAGAGTGGGAGAAACCCCAGGGGCCTTGGTCCAGGATTCACATAGATTTTGCGGGGCCATTCCATGGGCAGACCTTTTTAATTGTGGTAGATGCCTACTCAAAATGGTTAGAAATAATCCTCATGAAAAGCACAACGGCCGAAGCAGTAATCACAGTCCTAAGGCATCTATTCGTAACACACGGCCTGCCCGACACCCTAGTCTCTGACAACGGCCCGCAATTCATGGCAAATCAGTTTGAGGGGTATCTAGCGGGCGAGGGCATCAGACGTCCTCTCGGCGCCTTTCCACCCGGCGACGAACGGACTTGCAAAACATTTCGTTCGGAGCACCAAGAAAGCGCTATCTAGGATAAGTCCAGGCGACTGGCAAACGAAAATAGACACTTTCCTGGCCGTCCAGCATAGGACCCCTTGTGTAACAACTGGCCGCAGCCCAGCAGAACTTTTAATGGGCAGGAAACTCAGGTGCCCGCTAGACCGACTAAACCCAACTTATACCCCAGACGGGTACAAGGGTATTCAGGAAAAAACCAGGGAAATGACAGTGGGTGACCTAGTATGGGCACACAACTATAGCGAGGGCCCAACATGGTTAAAGGGGGAAATTCTGGGCATAACCGGACCCAAATCATACGTAGTAGACATGGAGGACGGCCGGGTATGGAAACGCCACATAGACCAGTTAAGAAAACGTATACCAAACAAACTAGAAACCAAACAACCAGGCCCTGACTACCAATTGTTTGAATCTGCAGCTGACTCAAACCCGAGGCGAGCGGAGGACTTATCTGATTCCGATGAAGTCCAGCGACGCCAACCGGTTCCTCCTGAAGGCAACCGGAACGATTCAGCCAATAATCCAGGGCCGGAGGGCCTAGAGGAGGAGCTGGGAGGAACAAACAGTCCCTCCGACCAGCTCGACTCTCTCCCAGAGAATGAACTGCGCAGGTCAGAAAGAGTTAGGAGACGCCCTGTCTACCTGCGTGACTACGTAGAGAAATAGCATGTAAATATTATGTAAATAGAGGTACAAAGCATTCTGGGAGGGAAGGAGTGTAATGTATTTTGAACTTTGAGTGGGAATTTTGGGCGGGAAAATTGCTGATTGGTTGAAGCCTCAACCAAAAGAGTATTTAAAGAGGGGTTTTTGCCGGTTGTCTTTTGCTGGGTCACAATAAACTAAAGAGCTGTTGCCACTCATCGGTCTCCTGCCTCTTCATTGCCCGAACTTAACAATTATGATTGTATTACTTTGTTGTTTATATGTACACTGAGTGCTTATGTACTGGAGACAAATTCCTTGTGTGTCCAATCACACTTGGCCAATAAAGTATTCTAGATTTTGAATGATATTTTCTAGAGTTGTTAGGCAATTTTTATTGTTTATCCATATGATTTGCTGGCCGAGAATTCTGCCCAGATTGATCAGGCTTGAGCAGGTTTTAAGTGCCTTCATGAGCATAATCTCTATTGTAAGATATAGAAATGCAGCTCAGGCATTCACTTCTCAATCCATTTATTATTCTTTGAGTCCCTGTTTGTCCCTGTTTGTACCAGCTTAGACTTCTGATTTCACCTTGGGAGCTGTACCTTCACAATCCAGTCCAGAGTTTAACAGCAACCTCATCTTCTATGCATATTTTCAGGCAGTTCCTCCAGCCAAAAGAAGCTATTATGTTTTTAATAAAGGGTTTTTGCCATTAAAGAAATTTATCAGCAGTGGCACCATCTTCTTGAAAGTGCAGAACAGTGTTCCAAAATGATAACAAGAGTTGGAACATATACGAATTTCTCATAAGTGGACTTAAGGACAGGTCAGGTGATTTCCACCCCCCCTCCACCCCCAATTTTATCTTTTACATCTCTTATACTCCTAGCTTTGCAGAACAAAAGGGTGATACTTTAGCAGGTAAGCCAAAGTATTTTCTCTCTTTGAATCTCCTCCAACTTCATTTTGGACTTCCTATTAACATCTGTCCTGTCCTGAGAGTCTCTGGATTTTAGTGGTGAGTCTTCTCCAGTTTATCAAACCACACTCATGTACATAGGACTGGAGAGATGACCTTCAGAGGACCTTTTTTTGGTTTTTTTTCTTAGTGATGGGGACAATAACCCTATAATGACCAGTGATATATCCCTCCTTCCTTGAGAACAGTGTTGCAGCTATACCATGTCATTTAGTTATATCGGAATATTTAAAGCTATTCATCTTATTCTCCATGACTTCTGGTTGTCTTGTGTTACAGTAGATATCAAACCTTCTGTTTCTTCTTATACTTTGTCACCATGCTAAATATTGACCAGAAAACCATCTGTGTTATTGCATCCTCTTCCTTCCTCACCTGGCTCTTGGGATGTAGTTTCCTGGGATTTCTAATTGACTCATATGTCAAAAGCCTGACTGCCCTTCTAATGATAGTTTAGCTGTTTTCTAAAATGGCCAAATTCATTTCTGATCATGGCCTTCAATCTGACATTATTTCGACAGATTTTCTTGAAATTTACCTTACCTAAGCCCCTGTTCCCTCATCCACAGTCATACAGAGAAATGAAATGCCACCTTAGAACAATACCACAATTGGCCTGATATATTTATGGTTGAATTTGCTTCAAGTGACTCTGTTCATAGTTCTATTCAGACGTTATCTTTTTAGGTCACTTATGCCTAGTCCTGCTGCTTCCTAATCTTTCCTTCATTCCAGATGATTGTTTTTCCTACGAATTTCAAGCTGCTAAGGACTTCCTTAAGGATTAACTGGATCATGCCATTATATTCTCCAAGTGCTCTGCAGATCTTACTGTTGCTGAAGATCACATATGGCTTTTTATCAAATTTCTCTCCACACAAATGTGCAAGAAACTGGACTATTCTGTTATACACAAATTAGTTTCCTGATCTTTCACCTAAATCTTACAGAAAAACTGAAAAGAGTTTTCCATCATTTTCTCATGGTCCTGCAAACCCCTTTGCCCTTTCATCAAGAACTTCTTTGTCACTGAGAAGAATAAAAAATAAAATGTATTTTGAACTCCCAGTGTAGTAGAAACAAACTGGAACATTTAATTTATTAGATGAATGGGGGTGGGTAGATGTCTATTTGTAGGATATAGCAGATAATGTTCGTGAACTAGTCTCTTTTGACAGTTACATTTGCAATATAAGACCAATTGCCTAGTTGGCTGTGTAATCAGGCTTTGGCAGAAACCAACACTGAGAGAAAGAGAAGGTCATTTTTATAACAATTGGAATTTACAGTATAATTACATTTTTATGTCACCAGACCTGGGGGTCTTAGGGAACCTGGAACATTTTTAGATAGCTCCATTGTAGGTGATCATTTACTCTGTATGGTTTGTAGATTTTAAAATGTTTGTAGTGTCTTTTCATTTTTAAAAATGTTTTTATATTTTTAGAATGACTTTTTATATATTTGTGCTTTATTGATTGTTGTACGCCACCTAGAGTCACTTCTGTGAGATGGGTGGCCATATAAATGTGATAAATGAATAATTAACAGGATCTGTACCATCCAAGGATGAGGAGAAGAGTTCTGGAATGGTGGAATTTTGGACTAAAAAGAAATAATTCTGCTTTCCTAATGTCTGATGTTAGGAGAAGTGAGTGTTAGGAAGGTCCAAAAGGAAGGAGATAACATCAACTTTAACAAAAAATATATGCATATTTCCTTCTGGCCCATCATCAATCAGGAGGAAAAAAAGTGAAGGAGAAGCCTAAAAGTGGGGGAAACTCCAGCTGAGAAAGAAATAGAATTGAAAGGAAGGACATAATGTTATCCACTGTTAGAAGGACAATGCAGAAGAACCACATGATGTCTCCAGATGCAGAGCAGAAAACGAAGGAAGAAATAGGGAAGGAAGAGATTTAACAAATTAGCAGAGTTGGAAGGGACCTTTGAAGGTCATCTAGTCCAAACCCCCCACCATTAGCAGGAGACCCTACACCATTTCTGACAAATGGCAGTCCAGTCTCTTCTTGAAAGCTTCCAGTGATGAAGCTCCCACAACTTCTGAAGGCAAGCTGTTCTATTTGTTGATTGCGCTCACTGTCAGAAAATTTCTCCTTATTTCCAGCTTGAATCTCTCCTTGTTCAGTTTCCATCAGAAGTCGGTTTTAGCAGATTCTGACCAGTTCTGGAGAAGCAGTAGTGGAAATTTTGAGTAGTTCAGAGAACCGGTAGTAAAAATGCTGACTAGCTCCATCCCCATCTATTCTCTGCCTTCCAAGTCCCACCTGATTGGGAGAAAATGGGGATTTTGCAGTTATCTTCCCCTGGAGTATTGTGGGAATGGAGATTTTACAGTATCCTTCCCCTGCCATACTCACCAAGCCATGCCCACCAAGGAATGCCACACCCACCAAGCCATGCCCACAGAACCGGTAGTAAAATTTTTTGAAACCCAACACTGGTTTCCATCCGTTATTCCTTGTCTGACCTTCAGGGGCTTTGGAAAATAGCTTTTTTTTTAATTTATTTTTTATTTTGTCACAACAGTATACACAAACAATTGTCATAGATAAAACAACATGTATTGAAGAAAATATATAAGTAAAAATATGCATCAATAATAATTTGATATAATGAAGGGAACAATAGGACAGGAACGGTAGGCACTATTGTGCCCTTATGCACGCCCCTTGACTTGCTTGACTTCCTTCTCTCTGTGACTTGCCTTGACTTGCTTGACTTCCTTCTCTCTGTGGCAGCCCCTCAAATATTGGAACACTGCTATCATGTCTCCCCGGGTCCTTCTCTTCACTAGACTAGCCAGGCCCAGTTCCTGCAACCGGTATATGTTTTAGTCTCCAGTCCCTAATCATCTTGGTTGCTCTTTTCTGCACTCTTAACATCTTCTTCTTCTTCTTCTTTTTGTATGTGTCGGTTGTGTAAGGAATGAAGCTGGTGACACAAGAACCTGTAGTTCCCAGTGAACTGTTATGTCTGTTTTTCAGTGCCATACAGAGAATGGCCAAATATATGCACTGAATCAGAAAGGGAGGGTGAAATGTCTAGATATAAACCCTGGAGCACATATCTATATAAAGCCTTGATTTCTTCGTACTGCATTCTTATATGTATAATGGCTTCATTTTATACTTAATAAAGCTACTACTCAATCCAAGCTATGTCTCAAAGCCTTTTGCCAAATAAAGTCAATTTCTGAATAAAATGTTAACTATCTAGAAAGCCAAGATTTTCAGCCAGCTTCATGTGACAACAATAGAGATGGAGCACTGCTGGGAGAAGCTCCAAACAGCTAATGGGAATTAGGCAATGGGAATAGGCATGTCAAAAGAGCTGTCCTTCTCCAACTCCAATGAATTTCTCCCAGCCAGATGGTTCCTTCTGCAAAACATTTAGACAGTTAGAATATTTGGCCCTTTTCCCTTGGGGAGGGATGCCCAGAAGTTGAAGGCTAAGACTCATCTGCCTCAACACTGCCCATTAGAGGGACTGTCTCTGATAGGTTAACCTCTTCACTCATTGATTCTTCTTCAGGCTCTGGGATTGAAGCAGGCCTTTGCTTGTCTGGGAAGATTAGAAGACTTTCAAGGTTCCTTTCAGCTCTGTTATTGTATATTGTATATATTATTTCTTTGTGGAGTATTCAACACTATATAATTGATTTAAGGATTGAGATAGTTATTCCATATATGTATACTTGTTCTTTTACTGGTAGATATTTGCCTTCTTTGTCTTTTAGTGTGTTGAACTTTGCTTAAAATGTTCCCTCAATATTTGTACCTTTCTTAATAACATGGAAAGAACAAGAGATTTATTCGTCCCGGAGGAGCCAAGATGACGATACACTAGCAGCTTCTGAAATGAACTCCCAGCTGGCAACTGGCCTTACCACTTTTGGCTTAACCCAACAGCCCCAAAATGCCACCCAAGGGCAAGAAAAGAATCCGAACCAGCCCCACCAACTTTACTGCGACCCATAAATCTTACAAGCATAAAAACAGACAAGGATAAATTCTTACCTTCCCACTGCAGAGGGAACTTAAAATGGGTCTCATATTTAGTTTAAGTTCCTCATATCTTTGTGCTTTTTTTGAAACTCAATGTTTAATTGGCAAATTTCTTCTGTCTCTTGTTGGTCTACATTGCCATATTTTCATCTTTGGAATCCCGGATTGTGTAAAGGAATTCTGAAGTTTGAAGAATCTGCTATATTTTAAAAAAATCTTTAAGAATGTATTTCAATTTCTTTTACAGAATTGAAATATGAATATACTCAGCTTATATGATCCTAAACCTATTCGCAACAAAACATACCTTTAGTATTCTCTGGACTTAAAATTGAATAAAACATGTGCACTTTTTAAACTATTTGACTGAATTAATATCAAGAAATCAACTCAGAAAGGTAAACTGAAAGCTATTGGCCTTATTCTGGCCAAACATATATTTTGTTCTAGAAGTTTGTGTAAATGTTAAGTATATCATTTCTAAGTTAATTGTTTTTCTGGGGGCGAGGAGAGTAGATTGGATGTTCATAGTTACTACTAGTAAGATCCATCGTTCTCCAAGGTAACTTTATATAGGTATTCGGAAAGATGATGAAATTCCAAGTCCTACAAAATATGTTTGGCAGGAATAGGGATTTTTTTTTAAGTAGTATTTTACTAATTTTCTGAAAGTACAAATAAGAATGCTTTAAAAACAGAAACCACAACTTATAAACAAACTTGCATTATTCAAACAATGAAACCTAAATTATTTATTAAAAAACAAAAAGTAATTCAAATTAACAATTAATATAGATACAAAAAATTGAATAAAAAAGAAAAAAGCAATACTGTACAGTAATAATGTAATGTTTACTTTTCTAAAGTAAACACTAGTTAAATTTTCCTGCAAGAATACTAGAGTTAAATTTTTAATGATGAGTTGAACCTGGACCATGCAGAATCATTCAGTCCATTTTTTATTGATGCAGAATCACTTCAAAGTTAACAATTTCAGGATTACACAATCACCTTTTTTTGCTACAATCCAAGCCTGTCATATCCAAAGTTCTGATCAATATACATGTTCTATGTTTTAGTGATGCTGGTCTAACATAGAATTAGTGTCTAACAAAAAGAACTGCTAATGGACAAGACAAAATCATGTACCTTAAAATATATTTTATCTCCAACGTTAAGGATGATTGCCAATCTTTTAAAAACTCCTGTTGAGACTTCCATAAACTATGCAACCAGCTGTTCATTTCTAATAAACAGGCTATCATAATAACAATTTTCCCAGACTGAAAAGTTCTTACTTTTATACGCTACCATAGAAACCTTATTACCAATTGGCAAAATATTTGAATTACTCCACTTTATTGTATACCAGAGTATTCACCAGATTGTATCTCCTTTTTGCAAATTGTAGTAAGCTTTAAAAGGCTCATTCATATGAGACACAAAATGGGAATCCATAGGGAAAGGTTTAAAAAAAGTCAAGACTGCAGTTAGCACTTCAGGATTAAAACTTTATCACTTTTGGACATGTATCATAAAAAGGGACAGGGCTTTGATCATGTGAACATCTTGATCTCTTTGACCCCAGCTCTACTAGATACATAGAAAACAAGTTGTTTTACTACTTGTTGACTATCATCAAGGAGTTCAGATAGTATTCCAACTTAAATATTAAAAGAGAGGAAGCATCTTTCTTGATATATGCATTTCATTTTAAGAAACAATCCCTCTGGTAATATCAATAGCACTTAGACTTATATACTGCTTTACAGTGCTTTACAGCCCTCTCTAAGCAGTTTACAGAGTCAGCATATTGCCCCCAACAATTTGGCTCCTTATTTTATTTACCTTGGAAGGATGGAAGGCTGAGTCAACCTTGAGCCTGGTGAGATTTGATCTGCCAAATTGCAGTCAGCTAAGTCAACCTTGAGCCTGGTGAGATTTGATCTGCCAAATTGCAGTCAGCCGGTAGTCAGCAGAAGTAGCCTACTGAATTGCACTCTAACCACTGCACCACTGTGGCTCAATTATTTAAGCAGAAGAATTTATGCAGTTTATTGGATGTCTATTTTTATCATAGTTTGGTGATAGGTACAAAGGCTACATCTACATATAACGAAGCCATTACAGTTGATTCTTTATTATCAGAACTTGATGCTTAAATATTTGCCAGTAATTTAATACAATTTAATCTATCATTATTATATCATATGATATCTATGACACACTTTCAAATATCCAGATAACAATGGATTATTGATGGTAATTGTTATGTCCTCATAATAACGACTGCATCTCAGCTGGATAGTTGCCTATCGCTCTCATTGGCTGAGATGCCAGCAACTATACTAGCTCCTATTGGTTCGCATGTTTTGACAGTTCTTTTTAAGCAGTTGTCAGTTGGGTTTGTTTTTCTCCTTAGGTCTGGAGCCGGTGCGAAGTTGCTCATTACTTGTTCTTGCTAATAAAGTGTTATTGTATCAATAACGTATCAAGCCGATACTTAACTCGCAGACATATTACTGGCGACGAGGATAAAAGTGAAATTTGACAAGCCGTTCATCCTGCTTTCGCATCACTGTAACTTCCTGAGGTAAATTCCTGAGGCAAAGGCGAGAGTGCCTCTGACTGATTGGCCATGGCTTCTCTGCTCCCTGCATTCTCTCCCTTTCTCCCGCATGCCGAAAAGTGGGACACATACATAGAATGATTTGAATGTTTCCTTTTGGCTAATGACCTCCAAGATATCTCCTCTATTCATAAGTGGGGTTATTTCCTCAGTTGTTGTGGGAGTGAGGTATTCACTAGCTAGGGCTCTTGCTGCCCCCCCCCCAAAGTTTTCGAACTACCATGGGAAGTTTTGCTCGAAAAACTGAAAAGCCATTAAGCCTCTGCGCCTTCGCGAATTGCCAGGCGGCACGCTTTCTGTCGCTGCTCACAACAGGAGGGCGAATCAATGGCCAGTTTGAGAATGGCCACATTACAATGCGAATTCCGCGATTTGGATGACATGCTCCTTGACCAGCTGGTCTGCGGTGTCCGGGACATGAAACTTCAGTGCCGTTTGCTTGCCCGCAAGGATCTCAATCTGCAAACAGCATTGGATGAGGCGAGGGCTGCTGAAATGGCCAAACGATCTGCGTCTGAGATCCAGCGGTCTTGGATCGAGGCGACACCCACCAGGCAACCCCATTTATCCATTAGGGCAACTCGCACCCGGATGTCTCATCGGGAGAGGAGGAGGACGTGAGGCGCCTTAAAGCCACCCACCAGCGGAAAGGAGTGCCCAACCTCAAATCCTTTCCAGGTGCCTGTTTCTGCTGCGGCGGGGACCATGTCAGGGCCGAATGCCATTTCAAGATAGCCGTTTGCCGCCGGTGTAAGAATAGGGGCCATCTCTCCAGAGTCTGTAGGGTGGCTTTGCCTGCTGCAGCACCATCAGATGAGCCTATTTGCCGCCAGAAAATTGGGAAGAAGTCGGCTACCCGTCAGGTGACTGCTTTGCCATCTCCCGTGCCGCCAGTCCCCCCGAGATTGCCGTGAGCCATGCCACATCCATGACCACAATGAACAAAATTTACATAACGGTCGAGTTGGAGGGAGCGCCATGCCAGACGGAGGTTGACACGGGCTCCTCCAGATCGCTGATCGCCTGGGCCACCTTGAAGCGGCTACTGCCCGACTTCCACAAAAGCCGCCTGAGGCCATGCTCGGTTGTCTTAAAAGATTATCAGGGACAGAGTATCTCGACGTTGGGGGTCGGCTCATTCCACATATCATATGGATCCTTCGCTGGCCAGCTGTCTCTTATAGTTGTCATCAACAACTTGCCCTGCTTACTCGGACTAGACTTGTTCGCTGCCCTGAAGATAAACATCACTGGAGTCCATGAGACAACCCTCGACCTTCCCTCAATGCTGGCTTTAGAATTCTCTGATGTATTCGATGATAAACTTAGTAAATATAAGGGAACCCCCATATCATTCAATTTGGATCCCCAAGTGATGCCCATCCGGCTTAAGACTTGGAGGGTGCCATTGGTGCTTTGCCCTAAGGTAGATCACGAATTAGACAAACTCATTGCACAAGGGGTGCTAGTTCCAGTTGACCACTCCAACTGGGAAACCCCCATTGTCATTCCTCTAAAAGCAGATGGATCCATTAGGATCTATGCCAACTACAAGTGTACTATAAACAAGGCACTGCAGGCACATCCTTACCCTGTGCCTGTAGTGCAACACTTACTTCACTCCTTGGGGTACGGGCGAGTGTTCGCGAAGTTGGACCTTGCTCAGGCCTACCAACAGCTCCTGGTGGATGAGGCTACCGCCATGGCTCAGACGATAGTCACCCACTGGGGAGCTTTCAAGTGCACTCGCCTCCAATTTGGCGTTTGCATAGCTCCTGGCATTTTCCAAAGTCTTATGGAACGTTTGCTCCATGGGCTTCCGGGGGTGGTACCTTATTTTGACGACGTTCTGGTATCTGCCATAGATATGCCAGAACTCGTCAATAAGGTGAGAGCAGTGTTGGCCCATTTCTGGCAGGCTGGTTTAAAGCTAAAGAAAGGAAAATGTAGAATAGGGGTGCCCCAAGTGGAATTCTTGGGGTTCCTACTGGATGCCCAAGGCATCCACCCGACTCTAGCTAAAATAGAAGCCATTAAAAATGCCCCGGTGCCCAAAAATAAGGCAGAGCTCCCAGCCTTCCTGGGCCTTTTAAATTTCTACGCCATGTTTATTCCCCATAAGGCATCTGTGGCAGAGCCATTGCACCACCTGTTAGACTCAAAAACACCGTGGGGATGGGACCAGACTGCTGCGGCTTCGTTCGAAGCTGTCAAAGGACTTCTAACCTCTTCGGCTGTCCTAGTCCAATATGAAGACAGCCTGCCTCTATCATTGACTTGTGACGCCTCCCCATATGGAGTCGGGGCTGTCCTTAGTCATATCCTTCCCAATGGGGGTCAAAGCATCTATTGCGTTTTACTCACGTACCCTATCTTGAGCTGAGCAGAACTACAGCCAGCTCGGTAGTGAAGCATTGGCTGCCGTAGCTGGAATCAAGTGATTCCACGATTACCTTTACAGAAGATTCTTTTATTTGGTCACAGACCACAAGCCTTTATTGGGACTGTTGGCCGGCAATTGCCCAACTCCACAAATCCTGTCTCCCAGGATGTCCCGGTGGGCAGACTTCATGGCTGCTTATTCTTATCAGCTCTTATATAAACCGGGAAAGGCTATTGGGAACACAGATGCCCTTAGCCAATGCCCCTTGCCTAATATTGTTAATGATCCAGCTTCCACGGAATCTGTGTTGCTGATAGAGGAATGGACTTCCCCTATTTCAGCTGATGATATTAGAAGGGAATCTGCACAAGACCCATACTTTCCCAAGTTCTGGAATGGGTGCGTAGGGATTGGCCACAGTAACCAATGCCCCTAGAATGTTTATCGTACTACCAAGGATGACTTGAGCTGTCCATTCAAAAGGAATGCCTCCTATGGGGAAATAGAGTCGTCGTTCCCCCCATGCTGCGGACACCAGTCCTCAAATGCTTTCACGAGGCCCACCCTGGCATAGTTCGAATAAAGAGCCTCAGTTGCAGCTACGTATGGTGGCCCAAAATGGACCACGATATTGAGGGATGGGTAGCGCAGTTGTGTGTCCCACTCCTCCGCTGACGGCCGGATCAGGGAAATCCGAATCAGGCTTGCCTCTGCAGCTCTGCCCAAAGTCCTAGCAAAGTCCTCAGAGCAGGCAGGAGACCAGAAAGTGACTTCAGCAAGATAAGTTCGACTTTGCCTGACTCAGAGACTGCCAGAAAGCAGATCCTTTATATAGGCCATGGGGTGTGGCTCCATGACTCAGCACTCATTAAGGCCTGCCCCTCCCTTCCTTCTGTTGCCTCCGCCTATCCAGTCTTCTGATGCGAGGGTCACTCCAATCAGCAGCTGTTGGAAATAAACTTTCCTCAGGCTCACATGCTGTGGAGGAGGGGAGGTCTAGCTGCTCCGTTTGCCTGGGCATGGAGCCAGGGCTGGGGCCGGGGGGTGCTCCCTCCTCTGCAGCCTGCTTGGGCATGGAGCCAGGGCTGGGACCGGGAGGTGCCCCCTCCTCTTCAGCTTGTCTGGGCATGGAGCCAGGACTGGGGCCGGGAGGCATACATTCCTCCGTGTTCGGGAGCAGATAAGAAGGCCCCGGCTGCTGTGAGAGCGGGCAAGACACAACAGCAGTGTCAGTTATGTCAGAATTCCAGAGCAGCACCCCCGGCAGCACCGACCCAGGAGTGGGAGAAGCCGCGAAGCCCCTGGGCAAGGGTCCACGTGGACTTTGCTGGCCTCTCTCTAGGTCGCACGTTTCTCATAGTTGTTGATGCATATTTGAAGTGGGTGGAGTTGACCTTAATGCCGTCAACCACTGCTGAAGCTGTAATAAGGGTGCTTGAGAGTCTGTTTGTGACCCATGGGTTGCCAGATGTTTTAGTAACTGACAACGGGCCTCATTTACCGTGGCATCATTTCAGCTATTCTTGGCGAAGCTGGGAATTCGGCACGCCCCCCCCCCACAGCCTTGTTCCATCCGGAGGCAAATGGCTGGGTGGAACGGGCCGTGAGGTCAGCCAAAGAGGCTTTAAGCCGCATGGGCTTAAAAGATTGGCAACATAACATTAATAGATACCTATTAGGTCAGCATACAACACCATGTCCAATAACTAAATGCTGCCCAGCAGAATTGTTAATGGGGTGGCATCTGCGAACAGCCCTGGACAAGCTACACCCCACATATGCCCCGGAAGGTTGCTACGAGCCACACAGGAGGGGCCGGAAATTCGAAATGGGGGATTAGTGTTCGCAAAGAGTTATGGGGGAAATAATCAATGGATGCCGGGGCACATTCTGCAACTGACAGGACCATACTCTTATAGGGTTCAACTGGCCGATGGAAGGATATGGAGGTGATACATAAACCAATTGTGATGATGGGTGGCGGCTGACACGCCCGCTCCGCCCACCAGTCCATCCACTTCAGAGCTCCCTGTTGACCTGGCATATCCCCCACCCGAGTGTTCCAACCCTGCAATTCATCGGAACAAACTATAGAAGGAGTACGATTACCTGCATCTAAAAAACACACACACACAACTCACCAGACCATCCTGGGGGCCTGGCTGGGCCACCACCTGGCTCGCCACGACCCAACGCCTCGACAGCTCCATCCACAAAAGGAGTTCAACAACCGCTACCCGGACAGCCCACGGGCCCCACCGGAGCGTTCTCGGCGAAACACTTACCTTCAATCCAAAGGACTCCTGATATCAGTGGGTCACCCTCTGACCCGAGGGCCCGGCCAAGAGAAGTTCCCCTGCACGTGGGTTCTCCTTCTCCTTCTCCTACAACTGTTCCGGAACCCAGGCGCTCTGAGCGAATCCGCAGGCGCCCTGCGTACTTAAATGAGTATGCATGTGCCATCATAGGGGAGAGGGGTGTTATGTCCTCATAATAACGACTGCATCTCAGCTGGATAGTTGCCTACTGCTCTCATTGGCTGAGATGCCGGCAACTATACTAGCTCCTATTCGTTTGCATGTTTTGACACTTCCTTTTAAAGCAGTTGTCAGTTGGGTTTGTTTTTCTGCTTAGGTCTGGAGCTGGCGCGAAGTTGCTCATTACTTGTTCTTGCTAATAAAGTGTTATTGTATCAATAACGTATCAACCTAAGCCGATACTTAACTCGCAGACATATTAGTAATACTGGTATCATCTGTAATCTTCATGCCAGAGTAGTTGGCATCTATAGTTATCAAGGACATCAGGTGATAAATCATACAATGTGTAGGAACCTTTCCCATTTTCAAAATAATCATTATATAAAGCTGATAAAATGATAAAAGATGGGCTCCTTCCTCTCTCTGTTCACCCAGTACACTGAACTACAAGAGGTCAGTCGTGCTTTAGTGTTTTATGTTGTGCAAAGCATGTGCTCTGTTTATGTTTCAATGTGGAAGGTGAAGCTATGAAATTGATTTTATTTGTATAACATTTTGTTAAGTTAATGTCCTATTTTAAAACACACCTTGGCCCCTTATTTCATCAGCAACAAGCTTTTACTCTTCTGCTTTATTATTTTTATTCAATATCTTTGTAGTACATTTCTGAAACAATCATATTTGGTAAATACATATATCTCTAAGTGAATATATTTAGTTTAGCATGTAAGTCTCCATACTATGGGAATAAATTCACATTGTTTACTCTTCTGTGTGAATAGATGCTTTTCCACAATTTTATATCCACATATGTGTGCATTTATACATGTTTTGAATTTTAATGAGATCAGAATAATTTCCCAGTACTTAGGAATGTGATTGTTTGTTAGAGCTAATGATTTTCATTATTTGAAG
Source organism: Ahaetulla prasina (assembly GCF_028640845.1). Taxonomy (NCBI): domain Eukaryota; kingdom Metazoa; phylum Chordata; class Lepidosauria; order Squamata; family Colubridae; genus Ahaetulla; species Ahaetulla prasina. The sequence continues at coordinate 267,039,861 of NC_080540.1, read as the reverse complement.
TAATCATTTTTAAAATTTGAAAGTAGTGAAACATGAACACATAAAGCTGTATTGTGCATGGTACACCTCTATAAAAAGGTCCAGTCCAGTTACTACAACAAACTATCCACTTATTATATTTAAGTACTCTACATACATAATGATAGACATGTATTCTATATGAATAAATTCACAGCTTACAATGATGCACATTTATCCTTTACAAAATGTACATATTTCCATATAATATATACAGTATGTGAATTTATTGAATTACATTGAAAACCTAGGATATATACTAGCATTATTTTACATTAATTGCATTAAATTTGTCATAAAACTGAAAAGTATATGAAACTCAAAAAAGGGAACATTTTTTGATACAAAATGTGTTGAAAGAAAAATGCATATAGATTGCAACATATTCCTATATCGTTAAATCTATAAAGACTCACTGGAGTTTATAACACTCTATTAAAGCATTTGAAATAAAAATAATTAAAATGTCAACAGTAAATAAGTTAATTAAAATAATAAAACATAAACTTAATTACATTCAATGATAAAACATTAACTAACCAAAAAGTATAACAATAAAATGACAAGAGTGGAAAAGTCAATCCCTAAATTTGTTCAGCCTTTATCATGTTCAGGATAGACATTAGAAAAGGAGCCAATCTTCTGTATAAGGGAAGCCTATTCCTTATTGTGGCAATTTCTTAAAGAGATGGGAGTACCAGACCATCTTATTTGTCTCTTGAGAAACCTGTATGCGGGTGAAGAAGCCACAGTGAGAACTGGACACGGAACCACTGATTGGTTCAAAATTGGGAAAGGAGTCCGGCAAGGCTATATTTATTTTATTTTATTTATTTATTTATTTTGTCACAACAATATATGTAACTATCATACAGAAAGGTTATATAGTATATAAAGGTATAAAAGAAAAGAAAAACAATAGGACAGGAACGGTAGGCACGTTTGTGCGCTTATGCACGCCCCTTATGGTCCTCTTAGGAATGGGGTGAGGTCAATAGTAGAAAGTTTTTGGTTAAAGCTTTTAGGATTATGAGAAGAGACCACAGACTCAGGTAAAGTATTCCAAGCACTGATGATTCTGTTACAGAAGTCATATTTTCTGCAATCTAGATTAAAGCGGTTGACATTAAGTTTAAATCTATTGGTTGCTCTTGTATTATTGCAATTAAAGCTGAAGTAGTCTTTGACAGGAAAGACATTACAATAGATGATTCTATGAGTTAAACTTAGGTCTTTTTTTTTTTTTTTTTTTATTCAAAAAGTTTTACAAAAATTTTTTCCCCCCCTTTCCCCTCCTCCCCTCCTTCGCAACCCTCCCCGACTTCCGGAACGAGCACAAGGTATAGTTAAAAGTAAAACAAACATATGCTAAAAGTTTTCGTCCCAACTTAATTATACCCTACAATCATCAATTCCTAACTTCCCCAAAAGCAATCAAAATAATACATCATAATCATTCAAAACAGTCTGATAACTCTTAGTCTGATATCTACGTTGAATATAGTCAATCCATTTTTTCCATTCCTTTAAGTATCTTTCTTGCGTATTGTCTTTCAAAAAGGCTGATATCTTCGCCATCTCAGCCAAATTGGCAACTTTCAATATCCATTCTTGTATTGTTGGTACTTCTTTTTTCTTCCAATATTGTCCTATTAGTAATCTTGCTGCAGTTATTAGATTTAAAATCAATTTAGTCTCAATTACTGTACAATCCGTAATAATTCCCAACAAGAAAAATTGCGGCAGGAACTTTATCTTCTTTTTCAGAACATTTTGTAAAATCCACCAAATTTTTATCCAAAAGGCCTTTATGTCCTTACAAGTCCACCAAATGTGAAAATATGTAGCGTCATCACAATTACATCTCCAACATTTTGCTTGCATTTCTGGATACATACGATAATTTTTAGGATCTAGATGCCATCTATAAAACATTTTATAAAAATTTTCCTCAGATTCTGTGCCTGCGTGAATTTAACATTTCTAACCCAAATTCTTTCCCACGTTTCCAATAATATTGGCTCCTGAAAATTTTGTGCCCACTTTATCATACAGTCCTTTACCAAGTCCCTTTCAGAATCTATTTCAAGTAACACATTATACAATCTCTTTATATGCTCCTGAGACTGATTTCTAATTTGCTTTACCAAATTTTCCTCGTTCTGCTCTATACCAATTTTTGATCTCCTTCCATCTAGCATGTAATTGCTCATATTGAAACCAAGTATAATTTTTCCCTTCCTCTCTTAATACTTGCAGAGATTTTAACTGCAAATTACCTCTTTCAGTATACAAAAGATCTTTATATGTAATCATTTCCTGATTCTGTTCTATGTTTATATTTTCTACTGTATGTCTAGGACATGCCCATATAGGAACCTTATAATTTAGTTTATAAGAGTATTTTTCCAAACACGCAGAAGGGCATTTCTTAGCACATGATTTTTAAAGGCCTTATCCACTTTTTGTCATAAATTAAATATGCATGCCATCCATATAACAAATCATAACCTTCTATATTCAAAATTCTGTCCTCTGTTAAATTAAACCAATCACTTATTGCAGAGAGAGCAGCTGCTTCATAATATAATTTAAAATTAGGCATTTTAAACCTCCCTTTCCGAGAATCTTGAATTATTTTCATTTTAACCCTAGCTTTTTACCTTCCCATATAAATTTGTTAATTCCTTCTGCCATTCCTCAAGATTCTTATCTTTCTTAATTATTGGTATCATCTGAAAGAGGAATAAAATCTAGGTAACACATTCATTTAATAGCCGCAATCCTTCCCAATAGGGATAACTGCAATTTTTCCCAAACAATCAACTCCTTCTGAACTTTTTGCCATAAAACCTCATAGTTATTCTTATACAATTTCACATTTGATGACGTAATATAAACTCCTAAATACTTAACCTTCTTTACAATTTCAAATCCTGTTACTTCCTCTAATTTTTCTTTCTGTTGTCTGTCCATATGTTTTATTATCACTTTTTGTCTTTTCTGATTTACCTTAAACCCTGAAACATTCCCATATTGATCAATTATTTCCAACAAAGATTTACTAGAATTTATAGGGTTTGTTAAAGTAATCACCAAATCATCTGCAAAAGCTCTTAACTTATATTCATACTGTCTAACTCTAATTCCCTCTATCTCCTTTACTTCTCGTATTTTATCCAATAATGGTTCTAGAGTTAAAATAAACAATAATGGTGATAAAGGACATCCCTGTCTTGTTCCTTTCGCAATCTTAAAAGGTTCTGTTAAGCTACCATTGATTATAATCTGTGCTGTTTGCTCTCCATAAATTGCCCTAATTATTCTTAAAAAACCATCTCCAAATTGCATCTTTTCTATTAATTTAAATAAAAAATCCCAATGCAATCGATCAAAAGCTTTCTCTGCATCGAGAAAAATAAATGCTGCTGGAATAAAATTTTTCTTTTCTAAGTACTCCAGTAAATTAATAATCTGCCTAACATTATTCCTCATCTGTCTCCCTTTTATAAATCCAGATTGATCATTATGAATTCTTCGCTGCAGAATCAACATTAATCTATTAGCTATTATTTTAACAAAAATCTTATAATCATTATTTAAAAGTGAGATTGGCCTATAATTCCCAGGTTTAGAACAATCCTGTTCCTCTTTTGGTATCAATGAAATAAAAGAGGTTCTAGTTGTATCTGATTAAATAATTCCTTAAGTGGACCTAACATCTCATCCTGTAAATTCCTATAATAACTAACTGTAAGCCCATCCGTACCAGGAGTTTTCCCCATTTTTAATTGTTTAATTACCAAAATAATTTCTTCCGAGGTTATAGGCCGATTCAATTCATCCGTTTGTTCTAAAGTTAAATTTTTAACCTTATATTCCTTCAAATACTTATCAATATCCCTATTCGATATATTATCTTTAAGATATAAATTTGTATAATATTCTAAAAAGCTTTTTAATTTTATCCTGTTGATATCTCTCTTTACCTTTGTATTCTATTTTTCTATAGTACGTTGTTTTGTCTTTTCCTTAAAGTGTATGCTAACCACCTACCAGGTCTATTTGCATTACAAAAGTATTATGTTTGGCATATTGTATATTTGTTGCCACCTGATCAGCCATTATCATATTAAATTGATTCTGTAGTAACTTTATTGCATCTTTAAGTTTTTGATCATGTGGTTATGTATTAATAATTGTTGTTTCTTATAAATTTCCTCTTCTAAATACCTCGCTGTCTTTGTTGCTTATTTCTCTGTCTATTATTAAGATATATTAATACACCTCTCATAAAAGCTTTACTGCAGTCCCAAACCATTTCTATCGATGTTTCATTATTCAAATTATAATCAAAAAATTCTTTCATCTGCTTTTTACATTGATTTACATTATCCTGATATCTAAACAAATTTTCATTTAATCTCCAAGTTCTTCTACCCTCTTTTCCATATTGCAATTCCATCCAAACAGGACTATGATCAGACAAACATCTTGGAAATATCTTAGTTTTCTTCACCCTAAAAAGCAAATCATTAGAAATTAAAATAAAATCAATACGTGAGAAGGATTGATGCCTATCAGAGAAAAAGTATAGTCTCTTTCCTCCAGATTCCAGTCCCCATCCATCTCTTACCTCAAAATCTTCTATCATATCAAAAAAGGATTTAGGCAGCTTTGCATGTGCAGGTATCTTCTTGGAAGAAGTTCTCTTGTCCTTTCGTGTATCTATTACTCCATTCCAATCTCCCAATATAATACACGATTTATAATCCCATAGGATCAACTTATCATATAACATTCTATAAAATTTTTCTTGTTGCTGGTTGGGTGCATATATACCAAGCAAGAGAGTCCTTTTTGTTTCTATTGTAAGTTCAATAGCAATATATCTTCCATAAATATCTGCCTCTATTAACTTGGCTGGTATATCTTTTCTCAAATAAACCACTATGCCATGTTTTTTCTCCAAAGCTGAAGCAACAAAATGTTTACCTAACTTTGAGTTTATTAGGTACTTTTGATCTGATAATTTAATATGCGTTTCTTGTAAACAAATAACATCATTTTAAATTGTTTCAAATAATGAAATATTTTCTTCTCTTCTGAGCTGAGTTCAAACCATTGACATTCCAAGTCAAGATTTTATTTGCCATTACTGGGCTGCTGAAGCCTTTGGGCAATCAACTGAAGATCGTCCTCCCGTATCTTGACGTGCTCCTCCACCGCTTCTGTAGCAGAGTCCTGAACTTTACTTTGAGTTTGTTGCTCCTTTTCTTTACGCTTAAGGGCTCCCTCGTCAGTCTTTGTTCTTGTGGTTGTTCCTCTGATGGTAACATCACTGGAATCACCTCAGCTTCCACACCCATTTGAGTCTCTTGAATTCTTTTTTCTATTATTTCTATTTCAAATTTCAGCACTGTAGAAAGAAAATCTTTGGCCTTAAGCACTGTGTCAATCGATATCTTCTTCCCTGATAATACACTGTCAAGCCAACTGGAACCTCCCATCTAAATTGAATCTGGTATTTCTTAAGTTCTTGTGTAAAAAATGTAAAGTCTTTTCTATCCCTTAACATCTTGGGAGGGATCTCTTTCAAAACCTTCAACTCCTGTTCCCCTATTTTCAAGTTTTTCTGAAAAGCAACTTGCAAAATTTGATTCCTCACTGTTCTTTTCAAAAAATAAACCACGATGTCTCTAGGAAGTTTCTTTTGCCTAGCAATCCAAGAATTAACTCTATAAATTTTGTCAATTTGATAAGCAACCTCTTGTGGATCAAGTTCAATAAATTCAGCCAGAGCTTCTGATAAATTTTTTTTTAAATCTTCCCCTTTGTCTTCATTCAAACCTCTAATTCTCAGAGCTCCTTCCATCATTCTATACTGCATCACCACCACTTGATCTTCATTTTTATCCAATTTGATTTGCATTCCCCCCATTCTATTTTCTATTTGTTGATTTGACTGAACAATTTCTTGCACCTCCTCCTCCACCACCTCCAGTCTTTTTGCCAAACCTTGAAAAGCCATTAAGATATCTTCTCTTATTTTTTTATTATTCTCTTTTATTTCTTCTCTTATTTTCTCATTATTATCCATAATCTCCTTAAACCTTTCTTCAGACACTTTCCCTTGCTCTTTAATCAGATCTTCTAAAGCTGCTTCAGAACCCCTTCTGCCCCCAGTCTTAGGTGGTTTAGTAGCCATTTCAGTTTTAAAATTCACAAAATATAAGTCTAGAAACTTCTCTTCTCCCCTTTAAGTATAGGAGAGCTCAGTTCACTTCATTAAAATCCACACATAACATTTCTTATCTTCTTAGTTGCACAGACTGTTTAAAATTCCATTCATCATTTTCACTCCCGTTCAAGCGCCATCTTAGAGTCAATTAGAACAAAGGGAAAAAAAAATTCTCTTTTTTAGAAAGTAGAAGTCAGGAAATCAAAAATACTTGCAATCCAATAATCGTCCGCTTGCACTCATTCCGTCTGCTTAAAGAGATCCATAAAGATAAGACAATTAGCAGAGATGGACACCTTCTTCTTTTCCTGCTTTTGCAGACACGCACTGAAGTCGGAGATGGCAGAATTATTTATGGGACCCATCGACCCTTCGAAGCTCTGCTTAATTAAAACAAAGCCTCTGGGGAGGTCTACCAACATTCCTGCGCTCTTATCTTTCCTCTTTCATCCAGAGAAAAAGATTAAAGCCGGCTTTTCCTGGCTTTTACGATGTTCAGTGCGGAGCCCCTTTAATTAGGGCTCAGCGAAGAGGTGGAGCCACCCGGAAGTCCGTTAAACTTAGGTCTTGTCGAAGGCGACGGAGTTCCAAGTTTTCCAAGCCCAGGATTTCAAGTCTAGTGGGATAAGCTATTTTGTTGTTTACAGAGGAATGGAGAACTCTTCTTGTAAAATATTTCTGGACACGTTCAATTGTATTGATGTCAGAGATATGGTGAGGGTTCCAAACAGGTGAGCTGTATTCTAGAATTGGTCTAGCAAATGTTTTATATGCTCTGGTTAGTAGTGTAGTGTTTTTGGAAAAGAAGCTATGCAAGATTAGGTTTACAATTCTTAGAACCTTTTTTGCTATGTATTTGCAGTGGGCTTTGGCACTTAGATCAATTGACATGAAAACTCCAAGGTCTTTAACGGGATGGAGGTCATCTGTAAGGTAATGTCCATCAAGCAAGTACTTTGGGTTTGGGTTCTTTTTTCCTATATGTAAGACTGAGCATTTGCTGGTTGAGATTTGGAGTTGCCAAGTTTTAGACCAAGCGGTTAGATGATCAAGGTCTTTTTGAATGATAGATGTATTATCAGTGGTGTTAAATAGTTTGACATCGTCAGCAAAGAGAACACAATTACTTGAGATATGGTCACAAAGATCATTAATGTATAGTATGAAGAGTGTTGGTCCAAGGACGCTGCCTTGAGGAACACCACTCTTGACAGGAACAGGATTTGAAAGAGCATTGCCAATTTTGACCACTTGTTGTCTGTTAGTCAGAAAAGCAGATATCCATTTGTGAAGGGGTCCTGAAATGCCATAGGATTTTAGTTTTAGGAGAAGTTTATCGTGTACTACTGAGTCAAAAGCTTTGCAGAAGTCTATGTAGATTGCATCTATTGTTTTGCCTTGATCAAGATTTGTAGTTCATATGTTTTTACAGTGGATAAGTTGTAAGTTGCATGATAATTTTTTCCTGAAACCAAATTGTTTATTGGAGAGTAAGTTGTTTGCTTCTAAGTGTGAGGTAATGTATTGGTTGATGATTGATTCCATGACTTTGCAGGTGACGCAGCATAGAGAGATTGGTCTGTAATTTTCGACTAAGCTGGGGTCTCCTTTTTTGAAAATGGGGATGACTGTGGCCAGTGACAACAGTTTGGGAAGGGAACTGGTAGTGAAAGCTTTATCAAAGATTATGCTTAGGGGTTCTGCTATATTAGTGGAAAGTTTTTTTAAGAAGTATGCACATAGTCCATTGGGTCCAATAGATAGCGATGGTTTTATATTATGAAGAGCTTTTCCAACATTTTCTTTTGTGAAGTCTATATGAGTTAAGTCATCATGTTCATTGCTGGTACGTTTGTGGAATGTCGGATATGTGTCATCGCTGTTAACAAAAACTGAGCCAAATAATATGTTGAAGAGGTTGGCTTTAACTGTTTCATCATTGCATTCTTTGTTATTAGAATCTTTTAGTGGTGGGATAGATCTTGTGTCTTTAAGTTTATTGTTAACAAAATTATAAAAGGCACGATTGGAATTTGTGCGCAGAAGGTCCTCTTCTTGTTTGGTGTGGTAATTTGTGCATTCAGTTTTTATTTGGTTGCATATATTTCTGTAGCGGTTTTTGAAATTTGCTACAAAGCCTTTTTGTTTCTTTTCAGAGGATTTTTTTGATTGAAGCTTTTTTATTGATATGGGTAGTTTGCTTTTCCTGATCATGGTTGTCATTTGTGGTACATATAGTTTAATGATTCTATTGATTTCAAGTAGGAAAACTCTATAGTGGTCTTCAGCAGTTATGCAGTTTGCAAACAGATTTTGCCAGTCCAGAAATGAAAGATCGTTGTTTATAAGGTCGTAGTTGGCTTTTTTGATGTTGTAGATGGGGATACTATTGTTATGACGATTTGAGTATGGACGTATATTGAGACGAAAATCAATCATGCAGTGGTCACTGTTGGAAAAAGGTTCTTTAATTTGTAGTCCATAAATTGAGTTTGGGTTGTTGCAGAAGATGAGATCAAGGCAGTTGTTGAGTCTTGTATTGTTAGTTACAAGTTGTTCAAGACCTAGGTTTGTAACAGTGTTGTATAGTGTAGTATGGATTGGATCAGTTGTACATTCATTAGTTATCCAGTTAATGAGAGGTAGATTATATACTATCACCCTGCCTATTTAACTTATACGCAGAACACATCATGAGAAAGGCGGGGCTAGAGGAATCAAAAATTGGAATTAAGATTGCCGGAAGAAATATCAACAACCTCAGATATGCAGATGATACCACTCTAATGGCAGAAAGCGAAGAGGAACTAAAGAGTCTCTTGATGTGGGTGAAGGAGGAGAGTGCAAAAGTTGGCTTGAAACTCAACATTAAGAAAATTAAAATCATGGCATCCGGCCCTCTCAATTCCTGGCAGATAGATGGTGAAGAAATGGAGCTAGTGACGGATTTTATTTTCCTGGGCTTCAAGATCACTGCAGATGGGGACTGCAGCCAAGAAATTAAAAGACGCTTGCTCCTGGGGAGGAAAGCTATGGCAAATCAAGACAGCATACTAAAAGGCAGAGACATCACCCTGCCAACCAAAGTGCGTATAGTCAAAGCTATGGTTTTCCCAGTTACAATGTATGGCTGTGAAGGTTGGACCATAAGAAAGGCTGAGCGCCAAAGAATTGAGGCCTTTGAACTCTGGTGCTGGAGAAGACTCCTGCGAGTCCCTTGAACTGCAATGCGAACAAACAAGTCAGTTCTAGAGGAAATCAACCCTGACTGCTCTTTAGAAGGCCAGATCCTGAAGATGAAACTGAAATACTTTGGCCACCTAATGAGAAGGAAGGACTCACTGGAGAAGAGCCTAATGCTGGGAAAGATTGAGGGCAAAAGAAGAAGGGGACGACAGAGAACGAGGTGGCTGGATGGAGTCACTGAAGCAGTAGGCATGAGTTTAAATGGACTCCAGAGGATGGTAGAGGACAGAAAGGCCTGGAGGAATGTTGTCCATGGGGTCATGATGGGTCGGACAGGACTTCGCAACTAACAACAACAACAAATTCCTTAAAACTGGGACATGGTCATGAGCAGCACTTTCTGGCTTTGGCCTGCCTTATATTGCAATAGTGAAGAGCAATCAGTACCTTTCCTAGGATGTTTGTATAGGATGGGCTGATTCAGATAGAAGATGACCCTATAGGCACTTTCAGGCCAACATATTTAGGCCAAATCCAGCACTTTGAATTTAATCCCAAACTTTATTGGTAACCAATGCAAGGTCCACAACATTGATATTACATGTTTCAAGGGTCAATACCTGCCAGTAAATGGGCACTGCATTTTGTGCCATGTTTACTTTCTGCATAACCTTCAGAGGCAGCTATCTAGAGAACTCATTGCAGTAGTCTAAATACAAGATAATAAGGGCAATAGTGGGATTCAAATAATTTAAAAACCGGTTCTCTGCCCTAATGATTTCTTCCAACAACCAGTTCACCAAACTGCTCAGAAAGTTAACAACCGGTTCTCCCGAAGTGGTGCGAAATGGCTGAATCCCACCACTGAATAAGGGTATGAATCACTGTTGCAAAATCCTCTCAATCAAGGTAGGTCTGCAACTGGCATATCAACCACAACTGGGCAATACACCTGGCCATTATTTCTACTGCCCCAACCTTTTCCAAAATGGTTCCCCTGACCACTTCTTTATAGAAACAAGGCTGGGATTATCTTGAGTTTCTTTCTCATACTCTCTTTCTTCTCAGGCTAATTTGACATTTACTTAATGATTCTTGCCTTCCTCCTTCAAGAATACTCTCTAGAACAGGAGTCTCCAACCTTGGCAACTTTAAGCCTGGAGGACTTCAACTCTGGGAGTTGAAGTCCGCCAAGCTTAAAGTTGCCAAGGTTGGAGACCCCTGCTCTAGAGCACAGGTGTCAAACTCGCTGTGTCACATTGCTGTCACATGATGTTTTGTGATGTTTTCCCATTTGCAGAACTGGAGTTGGGCATGGCCTGCACGTGACGCATCTGGCCCACAGCCCACCAGTTTGACACCCCTGCTCTAGAGGTATTATCTCAATTATCCAAATTATCTGCTGATATATACTGGTATTGTAAATAATCTTTTTCTTTGTGCCGTAGGTTTGAACCCTCAACCTTTTGTGTGGGAGGTGAGCATTTTCACTACTAGACCACTACATTGCTCAAAAATATCTGCTGTGAATTCCGCATGGTATCAGGATGGGCATCCGGCCAGTAAACACTCAGTTCCATCCAGTCATCTCTATTCCAAATTAGAGGATTACAGGGAGTTTATTATATTGTATATAGCCTAGATCAGGGGTGTCAAACTGGTGGGCTATGGGCCGATTGTATCACGCACAGGTCACACCCATCCCCAGTTCTGTAAAGAGAAAAAAACATCACAATATGTCATGGGATAGCAACGTGATGCCATGAGTTTGACACCCATGGCTTAGATCAGGGATCTGCAAACTCGGCTCTTTTAAGACTTGTGGACTTCAACTCCCAGAGTTCCTCAGCCAGCAAAGCAGACCCCTGGCTTAGATGATGCAATATATAAATCCTTAGTGAATTTATAGTAATATAATTTGTCATGTGAAGTTTGCCTTCTTTTATTCCACCACAATTTCTGTAGGTGAGAAATCTCTGTGATACTTCCCAAGTACTGTACTTTCACTGTAGGAGCATGGAGATAATAATTCTTCATATCAACAGTACAAATGTTTTATTTTAGAACTCTTATAATCTATAAAATCTCCTCTAGGTATGATACATTTGAAAATAAATAAATGAGAACTTCTTTCATTACCATGCCAAAAACAAAGAAACAAAAATATGGACATTGACCTTGGTTGTTCCTAAGAAATCTAAACTAGATCAGATATGGGTAATAGGCAGCAAAACACAGGAAATCCCAGCATTGTAGGTTATACTGAGAAATTGGACAAAAAAAGTATCCTGGAAGAAAGTAGTAATAAGAATCTTTCAAACTGCTGCCAAAAGTTCCATGGACTTGTCTGGATTTACCAGAGTTTTATCTGAAGTTATGTGTTTTCATCAGGGAAATATATTTAGTAATTTGACTAGTTATATTAATTACTTTTATTTCAAATTATAGAGTTAATGGGTACCATTCTATAGGACTGGTGAAGCATTCAAAATTTGCAATAAGTGAGAATATGTACAAAAGCATCCTTTTAAACTGTTAAAGCGGCTATAGCATTTGTGAGAATGATGCAGCTGTTCTGGAAGCTACCCAGAATGTCTTTGCAAACTCTGATTTTAAAAAATCCTAGGTTAACATTATGTGTAAAAACAATTCTGTGTTTTACCTGGAACATTTTACATGCCAGCTCTCATGGTCATTAAATAAAACAGTAATAAGCCCGCCAAAGTTTTGGACTATAATCATATATTTTTAATGGTCCATGTTGATTGTCTTGGTTCTGGACATATTGCTAGACCCAAAGTATGAAATTCTTCATGGAAGAGGCATTAAGATAATATCCCCCTTTAGTCAAACAGAGATTTTGGTGACTTAATGACCATATCTGCATAATTTTCTTGGCATCAGTTCAGAAATAGTCTGCTTTATCTACTTCTAAAGTTTGACTTACCTTCTAAATGTCCAGTTGGGAACTATAAATTTAATCAGGGTATTTATATTATAATATCATAATACATATGAAGGTCAATGTAAGAGAACTTTGGTTTGGAAACTCATAGGTATAGTCTTCTTAAGTGAAATCTGGTGTCTGACCTTCACAATTAATTTATATATGAAAAGACTCCATTTGGAAAGAAGACTCCATTATTGTCTGACTTGTACAACTCTCTGATTTTGTTCTAAATCTATTTGCCTTTAATTTTCAGGAATCTATCCAGGTATCTACTGACATTGGTTCTTAGATGAGCTAAGTGAGGTTTCTTTGAGCTGATTCTGACGTGTCTTACTATACTGTATACTAGGGGTCCCCAGCCCTCTATTCATGGACCAGCACTGGTCTGTGGCATGCCAGGTACCAGGCCATGCAAACAAGCAAAGCCCCATCCTCAGGATGCAGGCAGCACATGAAACCATGCCCCTTCCAGTCCATGGAAAAACCTCTTTCCATGGAATTGGCACCTGGTGCCCAAAAGATTGGGGGCTGTTGCTTTATACTATAGTCCCTACTGTTTTATACAAAGACGAATTTCTCTGAAACTATACCTCCACATTAAAATTATAGAATAGAATAGAATTTTTATTAGCCAAGTGTGATTGGACACACAAGGAATTTGTCTTGGTGCATATGCTCTCAGTGTACATAAAAGAAAAGATACCTTCATCAAGGTACAATACTTACAACACTTAATGATAGTCATAGGGTACACATTTGATGGCAAGAATCCTATTTTATTACTGGTTCCTGTAATATATTAAAGAAAAGAGATGCTAATATATTTGTTATTGCTATTTTTCATGTAAGAACAACAGTTAATGTAATGATTATACCAGGTCTAATTTGAGAACGGCCTTTCTTGAAGTTGAAGTCTGTGTTGTGTTGTAACTTAGAACATGTTTTCACATGTTTGTAAACTTACTTATGAGAATATATCTTGTCTTTACAATGTGACAGAACCAGATGTGTATGGTATGAGTCTTAAATTTCTCTATAATTTAAATAAAAGGAAAAAATGATCAGTCATTACTATCAACAATAACTATTTCATTAGTGATAAATTGACTACTGTCAATTTATCGTTAAAGCACTTTTCCTGCAATGAAATATAATTGTTTTTTTCCAAAAAATCCTGTACAATTCTAAATATCTTTCAAATATCTTTCAATTTCATTAAGAAATGTTCATATAGAACATTTCAAATTATGTTTGCAAAGCTTCCAGAAATCTGTTGTGGCCTGGGACATGTAGACTATGTCACAATATTCCTGGAAAAAGGTAGGCATTCTTGTATTTTGTTTATAGATATACTGACTGTACAATGCTCATAGTGTTCATTGTGTAATACATAGTTTTCAAACTTAAGCTACCTGAGATATCCAAGAATGGTTCATGGGTAGCAAAGCAAAGGATTACCAGAAGCCAAAAATCTAAAATTACTATATTTGTAAATCTTTTTCTACAGGGTAGCCTTGTACTCTTGCAGGTAAGCAGTTCAGGTTCAGACACTTTAATTAATTTAAGCCATCCTCAGTTAAGCACTAGTGGTTCTGTGATAACAGAAAGGTATGTGAGGTATGAATTCTTTTCTTCATGTGAATTCCATCTCTGTCCATTGAAATCCACTTTCTTGTAACTTGAACCCAATGTATCCCCTCTGTATGATGGTGATTCACATACCTATCATATTGCCTCACAGACTTCTCTTTTTTATATGAAGTACCGGTTTATCCAATAATTTTAACAATGCTTTACAGATTGCCCCTCTCCCCCTTTCATAAGTGGTTTCCCTTTCATAACTACTGTGGTGTACAAACCATAATAGCTGAGTTCTCACACTATACTAACAATACAAAACAAACTGCTCTGTAGTTGAAGTGACAGATGAATTTAGTTACTATTTTTCAGCCTAATCCATTTCGGACAGTTAATTAATAAATTATATATTGTTCCTTGATTATTATTTGTAAATATGAGAAATGAAATTAAGAGTATTCTTATATTGGAAAGAAGAGTTTATTCTTATATTGAAAAGAAGAGTTTATTTTATTTAGATGTTATGGGATAAGGATTGTGGAGCATCGATTATGGAAGATGATGTCATTGTGTATTTATTTGACACTTCAAAATAGCAATTGTAGAAAAGCATGAAGGTGAGGAAATGATGGAGACAAAAACCCAAGAATAGAGCAGGCTGGTGCTAAATCATTGCATAGAAAATTATCTGTGGAAAGAAAAGATAGGGAAATACAGTCAAATAAAGTCATAGCTGAAAGAAAATAAATTTAACTTTTAAAATATAATCTACATTAATTGCTTATCATTTAATAAAAAATTGTATCTTGATCAAGTTAATAAAAACAAATCTTTCAAGTTAAATGTCTATGTTCTTCTAAGTTCAAAAATCAGCTGGAATTGAATAGTCATGGATTTCAGCTTTCCTCTTAAACTGTTCATCTTAAACATACACACTTCATCATATTTAATATATGTAGAAAAAAAGTGCTGTTGTATATCGTCTCATAGAAATAGTGTGGCTGATCAAGTGGACCAGTCTTTCATGCTTAAATGGGATATGTAGTCTGAAACCAGAAGGTCAAATTGTCTGAGCATATTAGAATCCAGTTCCAAAATTCCACTGCATCTGGAAAATATTCTCAGCTAAATATTTCAGAAAGCAAGTGAATATAATAGAGAAAACAGATCTGTAGGCTTGGTATATGAAGAAGATAGTTTCAAAGGGTTATTGCATAAATGAGTGGAGAACGAGTGGAGATATGTCAATGGCCATTAGTTTCGAAATTCAATGTTATACCTGAATTGGAGGCAACATGTCTGCAATACTAGTTAAAAAATAAATAAATAAAGGCAGGAAAAGAAAACATATTGACCTCCTGCTGCTTGTGAACATTCAGAGGCATCTGGCTGCCCACTTTGATAAACAAAATACTGGATTAAAATGCCCCTTATTTTATAATTTATAAAATAAAGAGAAAAGAAGCCAGGAGGTGCTGTTTTTCAGTCACTGTTCTGGCATTACGAAATAACTTTCATTTGGAATTAAGGCTCATATCATCCCTTTTAACCTTTTGGAAGTAGTTTACAATGTACCTCTTCTGTAGACTATTGGATAAGTAGTTAATTGTCACTGTTTTTAAAATTCCAGTTTAACTGTCATCTTTATGTTGTATTTTGGTTGTGTTATTCATTTTTCCACCATTTTTGTGTATTATTGTTCTATATGGTCTCCAATTTTTATTTTAATGATAGTTACTATGGATGTTGGTAGGTCTGAATTCCACATTTTAATTATATGCTGTGGGAAAAAGTGTTTTTTTTATTTTTTGTCTGTTTCAAATGTTCTTTCAATAAATGGCCCTACATGTCCTCTGGTCCTCATGTTTGAAAGAGGGAGAAAAAGCTTTCCATGTCTACTTTCTCTGAGTCTTGCAAGATTTTACACAGCACAGTTTACAAAATCTGTGATCCTGTAATGTTGTCATATTAATATTTAATCCTTTTTATTATTTCTGCAGAGATATGACATAAAATGTGATCTGTTCTCTATACAAATCCTAAAACTAGATAAACAGAATCTAATTAAACAAGTAAGTCAAGCACATTAGAATTGTTTACTTATTGAAGAAAACTATCCAAAGCTGTATATCTGTGTGTGGCAAAAGTAAACGAACTTCTAGGATTATCAGTTAGTTTGAAGGGAAAATTATTTAGATGTTTCAGTCAATATCAGTAATATAATTCAGTAATCAGAGAGGAATGTGGGAGGTCCTACCTTATTTAAAAGCCAGAATTCTTGGTATTCACTACCAAAACCTGAGCTTCGTAATACAGGTATGTGGAAATGTGTAACAGCTTCGAATGAGGGGGATTTCCTGCCCAGGATGGTTTACTATCATTGATGGAACTCCGAATTCTGAATTGCACCAATTGATTTTAAAGGAAAAATATCAAGGCATTTGTCCATGAACTGAGGGTCAAGAGAAAGCAGGTCATGCAAAAGATAATTCAAAATGTACAAGTCATATAATGAATAGCTCAAACAAAAAATAATGTTCTGGAATGGCCAGATCCTGACCTTAATCTTATAAAAATATTGTGCCAAAACAGGCAGTTCATGCAAGGAAGCCTACTAACATCCCTGAAGGTGTATTGTAAGGAAGAATGGGCTAAAATTCACTTGAACAATTTGAAGGACCAATCAATGGTTATTGAAACATTTAGTTCCAATTATTGCTGCCCAAGGAGGCACGCTTGTTCTCGCGGTTTTAAGCACTACTGTAGACCTCAAGCATATTTCCTCTCTATGGGTAGTCCTTACTTACCAACTGTTTAACGTTGCAACAATACTTATGACTGATCCTTGAAGTTCTGACCATTGTGGATTTCCCTGGAAGAAATGGTGAAATGAAGATGGCACTGCAAAAAGCAGAGCCAATGGCTGCAGTGGAATGAAAAGCCAGCAACTAGACTGGCTCTTCGTAATCCAGACAAGGAGAAATTTAGATTGCTCACAAGTGCTCCAAAAAAATTGCTCCTTGGTCTCCGATGGCTTTAGAGCTCTTGCTCAAGCTATGGTCATCATCTTTAAAAGGACACTGGGCTCATATACTTCCCTTTTTAATCACTTTTGGAAATTGCTTGACAATTGCTTTTTAGTTGCTTGGGATAGACGAGTTTTGCAGCACCTGGTGAATTTTCTCCATACTGAGCCAAAGAAGTTTTAAAAACAAGTTTAAGTATTCAAATTTTGTGAGCAGAGATAAAAATGAAAAAGAAATCATATTCTAGGATATTATTTGAAAGGACTCAATATTGTTAAACAGAAAAGGTGTACCTTCAAAACTGCAATCAGGTGATTTCAGGAAAGTTTTGCTCTCTGTCCAGTTATTTACTTATTAAATTTATATGCTATCCACCTTTCTCTGTAAAGTGACCAGATTTCCACAGATTTCCACCTGTTAACAATGTAGGTTTATTATTACCAAAGTTGCAAAAATGTGCAGATTTTCCTCACCCTATTTCAATAAGCACTATACTACTCAGTCTAATAATGTATTCAGTGATTGTAACCACACTGTCATGCTATTTCAGCAGAAAAGTGGTATGCAGTAAAACCAGTATGCTTGCTTCTTGGAATCAGGCCAGATAAAAGTAATAAGATTTCCTTGTATCATGTATTTGCAATGACTCCCTGGTCTATAGGTTGTATTTAAAAAGAAAATTGATGCTGGCAGGGCAGAAAAAATGGGTGGTCTGAAAACCACTTAGCTCTGGAATGAAATAAGAAGCAGCAAAATTTTGCTTCCTAAATTGCTGTTATATCTACCTGGCAGAGTAACGTTGAACCATGGAGAAACTCCACAATACACCTTCCAGCAGTCCAGAAGAGCAAACTGTTGTACTGTCTTTGAGATACAAACTGCAATTTATATGTAGGCAAACAAGAAATTCGATCGTTTTTGGGGAAGCAAACTTTCCCTCCTCAGTTTGCAGCTAAACATAAAATGGAAATTAAAATGACTATCTTAGTGCTGATGAAAATATTTAAGTGTAGCTGATAATCTAGATCTTTGATCTCATTTGTTTATTATTTATAGTCATACAAATGCACAACCCTTTCTATGTTATACATACTTGTCAGTCAACTTAACATTCTGTCCATTTGATGGAGACTAAGCCAAGCCATGAAAGTTTATGCCATAATAAATCTGTTAGTCTTTAAAGTGTTACAAGAGTCTGTGTTGCTTAAATGAACATACTTTATCTTGATTGAGCAACCTACATAATTTATTCTTTGGAAGGGTCATTGGGCAGCAATTCAGTTAAGTCCAAACAGCTGGATTTAGGCCAAGTAACTCTCATTGATACAAATTAGGAAAACTGAGTGCATAATCAGTAGGATTGCTGAAAGCAAGCCACAAACAGCATATACCTACATATAGTTTTATTCTAAGATGGTTATTCTGTTTGTATTCTTAAAAAGAAAAATTGCAATTTGCTTAACATGTGTATTCATATAGCAGGGCGTGTATATGTTATAAAAAGATCTAGTATTGACGTTGTACAAAATATTAACTTACTCTTTAAAAATGTATCCAGATGTATGCAATTTATTTAAAAGTCTGTCCAGATGTTCATATTTTAAGTGGTGAGTCAGTTCTGAAACTGTGATCATGATCTGGTCAAATGGATGAAATTCTTTTAAATTGAACTGGGGAAACCCATCTTTCCAGTTTCCATGTGAAGCTGACTATGTACAATGATCTCTGGCTGGCTCCCTCTGTCCTTATGAGACTACTCACTCTTACTTTTCCAGAGCAGTTTTACTTTTCTTTTTTTAATGGGTGAGCTTCAAATCATGTGCAATGTATTTCACATATCACCGGGAAATAACTGATTTCTCCATGCTCATTAATGCCAAATGTAAGGTAGATTGTGCATTTTTTTAACATGATTCTGCATAATCATAAGTAGATAATTTTGCATGGGCTGCAGAGTCAACGAAAGTTTTTTAGAAATGAAAAAAAAAACTAAAAATCATTTCTATCTTTTGTATTTGATTGCCAGCTACAAGGCTGAATTAAAGCCAGTGGCTAAGTGTTGCAAAAGCCATGCTATTGACAGATAGATGGTGATATACAGAATGCAAAGGATCCCACAAGGACATGTCTTAACCAGTTAATCTGTTTGTAGGAAGATGCTATATGAACCAGTGCCTACTGTATGTAAGTTTATCCTATGGAGTTGTCTGACTAGTGTGGCAACTTTACATTTATTGAACTGGAGTTCTAAATTTCAGATATAGCAATGGGTTAGTTTTCGTCACAGGGTTACAAGTTTCATCAAAGTCTGGCAGGAGTTAAAGCTATTTTTTTTGGTGAATGAAAATACTCATTTGAAAGCTGCATATAAAAATCAATGTTGAAAGAATGTTATGGGGAATGTTGTCCCTCTCATTGAAGTGGGGAAATTTACATTTTAAAAATCTTGTACCATTCAGTGGTATTCTCAAAAGTTGAGGAGACCTGGATAAAATGGACCTGGTTCTTTTTACATTCTCTAATGCTGCATTCTCTCCTGAGCGTCAACTTGTCCTTTCTCCCCACTCAGTTCTTCTCTTCCAATATTTTGTCCTATACCCTCAAGTCACTCTCCATCATGCATCCTTTTATCTCTTTGTCCACCCACTTAGGATGCATTGTGCTTCTAGTTTCTATTGGAAACCCAGTAGATCTTCCCTGCAACTCCTCTATGGTTTTTCTTATCACCATGGTCTTCTTTTCTTTTACTTCCTGTTTTCTATATGAGAAGGAAAATTGGGAATTAAAATAGATGCAATTTTTATGGCCACTGTATTGCACTGTGCTGATAAGCTCAACTACGATAGCCTCCTGCCCACATAGTTCGTATTTTGTATTCCAGTTGTCTGATAAAGGCTGCGGGGACAAGCAACTTTTTCTTGCTATATCACTTATCCTTGCAGCCATTCTCAGCTCAGCATATTGTACATGCAAAATGTCAATTGGTTGTATATTAAACCATCAGGTTTAAGACTATCAGTACAGTAGGTATGATAAAATGGGATAAAAGCAGATAATTTGGTTGCTTGTTAAGATTTTTAGTAGTGTGGTTAAATGTAAATATTTGCAGCTCTCTTTCCACTCATACCGTTATTTAATTGTTTTTATCAGGATACAGGACAACAAACTGCTTCAGAAATTTTTTTTACATTGATTAATTGAGATAGCTTACAGATTAATTATTACATTTAGACAAAATAAATAAATTCCTTTAAGAAGCTAAACAAAAAATGCCCCTCATCAAATAATCCTTAAATTGTATTAACATAATTAGACTCTCATCAACAGACCCAATAAATTATAGAAATGTTTGTACTACTGTTTGTAGGGAAACACAAATACAGATGTGGAAGAACTATCCAGACATTGCAAAAGTTTCCACAATAGACTACTTCTATTAACAAATAAATACTCTGATCTTTGGCATTTTATCTCTGAGGTTTGGGTAGTTGTCATTACATAGCTAAAAGGATTGATACTGGCAACTCAGTTATATTAAAAGTCACATGCTTTCTTATTTAGCAATGTTTTGTGTAAAAGGGTCCTGTTTAATTAGGGATGAAATCTTTAAATAAAACTGCCAAAATTTGGTCTTTGAGTGGCAGCTTGGTGATAGCACCCCAAAAGCTAGGGAAGACCCAGGAAGGTTTGCAAGGTGGATCAAAAATGACAAGATGATAGTAGTGATCATATCATCAAATCCTTACCCTTTTGAGTGGTTCTAGTTGTGGGTGGGCTCGAGTTTGATTGCATAGTTGCATTTTCCATCTTGACGTTTTTGAATTCCCTCCTTCCTGCAGAGAATCCCAGCAAGGCTTAAATTTCAACTCATTTCATTTATATGTCATTATTCTTGATGTGCTGATATAATTGTCCTCTGCATATTTATATTTGGGACTCTATCTTGCTTTAAAGGTATTCCAGTGACGTTTCATTTCAAACGGCATGCTTAACAAAATGATTTTGAAAATCCATATTAACCTTAACTTTGTTATAGCATAACTAGCCATGCCACCCACTATTATAAACATTCTCATTGCATGGACAAAGGGTGTAAAGTCCCACCAGGCCCAAGGTTGACTCAGCCTTCCATCCTTTATAAGGTAGATAAAATGAGGACCCAGATTGTTGGGGGCAATTAAGTTGACTTTGTATATAATATACAAATGGATGAAGACTATTGCTTAACACATTGTAAGCCGCCCTGAGTCTTCGGAGAAGGGCGGGATATAAATTCAAATAAAAAAAAAAGTGGGATACACTTAACCTGTTACAAATGTTTGTGAGCACAAGGCTGGTGGGATTGTGAGGAATAAGAAGCACAGTACCTGTTCATGAAATTACGATGAACATACATAGAACAACATATAAAGCCTTCTACTCTGTGGTTAGAGTTGTGACATTACTTAGTTCTAACATAAAAGGACTCAGCTAAAATTATTCTGATCTATGTCTACGTTGGAATATCGTCTTCTGCACAATAGCATCATTTTATGAAAGGAATGAGCTTTTGGAGCTCATTGATATGAATTTTAAATGACACTTTTTGGCAGGATGTGGTACTTCTGGCTTTGAATTGTCAATTGCTGTTAATGATCTAAAGGTAACATTTTGTCTGATCTACAGCTGTAGCTCCTGAGGAAGGGAACTGATCAGTTTGCGTTTCCCATCTTACTTTTTTGCAGTTTGAAAATTGGTCCTTTAGTATAGTCTTTGATCATATACTGAAATTATTTATAGCATAACTGTATGGTTCTGTTAGCTCAGATCCCGTTAATATTATAGCATAAATTTACAGATGTCATGTAACTTTGTATAAGTTTTTAAACAATATGCTTTGAAAGAATAAAACAATATAGAATGCACTAACTGAAAGCAATGATCTTATCTTTCTCCCTGATCCACAACTAAATCTTTGATGTCACATCCCAATGCCTCAAATTTCCTATCCATTGGCTCGTGAATAATATATTTATTTTATTATATGTTAAAGATGGAGAAATATGCTTCTCCAGATGTTTCTGAACTATAACTCTCAATCAGAATGGGCAGTAACGATGAATATGGTAATTATTATTCAGCAAATAGTTGGGAAATTTGTTGTTGTTAGTTGCAAAGTCATGTCCGACCCATCGCGACCCCATGGACAACAGTCCTCCAGGACTTCCTGTCCTCTACCATCCTCTGGAGTCCATTTAAACTCATGCCTACTGCTTCAGTGACTCCATCCAGCCACCTCATTCTCTGTCGTCCCCTTCTTCTTTTGCCCTCAATCTTTCCCAGCATTAGGCTCTTCTCCAGTGAGTCCTTCTTTCTCATTAGGTGGCCAAAGTATTTCAGTTTCATCTTCAGGATCTGGCCTTCTAAAGAGCAGTCAGGGTTCATCTCCTCTAGGACTGACTTGTTTGTTCGCCTTGCAGTCCAAGGGACTCGCAGGAGTCTTCTCCAGCACCAGAGTTCAAAGGCCTCAATTCTTTGGTGCTCAGCCTTTCTTATTGGGAAATAGGTTTTCTATTATTAGAGATGTGGCACCACTGTTATGATTTTGCTTTTATTTATCAAGCAAATAAAGGCACTTTTCTGAACACAGACATCTATTTATATGAACATCTGTAAATTTATGCTATAATATTAATGGGATCTGAAAAAAAATGGGCCACACATATTAGTTCTTGCCCTCCTATGTTCAGCCTGAAGATTTAGAAAAGACTACATGAAGACCTAGGTTTTCTCTGAGTTTGGTTGTTTTCTCGCAGATATTTCATTACCCAACTAGGTAACAACATCAGTGCTATATTTACCTGGTTGGGTAATGAAATGTCTGCAAAACAACCAAGCTCAGAGAAAACCCAGAACTCTACATTTGAATCCAGAGCTAGTAAACTAGTAAGCTAATAAGTAAGCTACTGGAGGCTAAAACATATGAAGAATGGTTGCAGGAACTGAGTATGTCTAGTTTAATAAAAAGAAGGACTAGGGGAGACATTATAGCAGTGTTCCAATATCTCAGGGGCTGCCACAAACAAAAGAGAGTCGGGCTGTTCTCCAAAGCACCTAAGGGTAGAACAAGAAGCAATGGGTGGAAACTGATCAAAGAAAGAATCAACTTAGAACTAAGGAGAGATTTCCTGACAGTTAGAACAATTAATAAGTGGAACGACTTGCCTGCAGAAGTTGTGAATGCTCCAACACTGGAATTTTTTAAGAAAATGTTGGATAACCATCTGTCTGTCTGGCCATGAATGTATTTGGGTCAATATAAAAGGGGTGAAAAATGATATTGCCATAGGTCTATACTATAGGCCACCCAACCAAACAGAAGAAGTAGATGAACTTTTTGCTAGTCAGCTAACTAAGGTATGTAGGAAACACATCACAGTAGTAATGGGGGATTTTAACTACCCTGACATCAACGGGGAGACAAACTCTGCACCAAGCGGAAGATCCAACAGGTTCCTAACAAACCTAGCAGACAACTTTGTTTCCCAAAACGTAGAGAAGGCAACAAGGGGATCAGCCTTACTAACATTCTCACTAACAGATTCTCACTAACAGAGATGAAATGATAGAAGGTGTAGAAGCTACAGGAACCTTGGGGGCAAGTGACCACGCAATATTGGAATTCAACATTAAGCAAACACAAGTAGTAGAACAAAGTCAAACTAGAGTCTTGGACTTTAAGAGAGCTAATTTCAATAAACTTAGAGAGAGCTTGAGAAGGATTCCATGGATAAGAATCCTCAGGGGAAAAACAACTCAAGAAGCTTGGGAAATTTTGAAAAGTGAGATTATAAAAGCCCAGTCTAGCACAATACCAATGAAGAAGAATAATAGATCTCAAAAGAAACCAGCATGGATGCATAAAGAACTATCTGACAAATTGAAAGACAAAAAGGACAAATATAAAAAGTGGAAAGAGGGGCAAATAACTAAGGCAGAATATCAGCAAATAGCCCGAGCCTGTAAAGATGAAGTGAGGAAAGCTAAGGCTCACAATGAACAAAGGCTAGCGACAAAAGTAAAAATAACAAAAAGCTTCTTCCAACATGTTAAAAACAAGAAAAAGTCAAGGAAACAATTGGCCCATTGCTGGGAGAAAGTGGCAAGAAGATGACAAGCAACAGGGAGAAAGCAGATCTACTTAACTCATTTTTGCATCTGTCTTTACACAAAAGGAAAAACAATCCAACCTATCAAAACAGCACCACAAAAACAGATTAGAAACACAAGTTAAAATAGGGAAGAAAATGGTAAGTGAACACCTGTCTACCCTAGACGAGTTCAAATCACCAGGACCGGATGGATTACACCCCAAGGTTCTGAAGGAACTGGCAGACGGATCTCAGAACCACTGAACTATATCTTTCAAAGATCCTGGAGCACAGGGAGCTGCCAGAGGACTGGAAAAGAGCTGATGTAGTTCCCATCTTCAAAAAGGAAAAACAGATCCAGGAAACTACAGACCTATCAGCCTGACCTCAATACCGGAGAAGATTCTGGAAAAGATAATCAAGCAACGAATCACCGAACACCTAGAAGCAAACAAAGTAATAACCAAAAGCCAACATGGGTTTGTCAAAAACAGATCATGCCAGACTAATCTTATTGCATTCTTTGACAAAGTGACAAAATTAGTAGACCAGAGGAATGCTGTCGATATAATTTACTTGGACTTCAGTAAAGCATTTGATAAAGTAGATCATAACCTGCTACTAGATAAAGTAGAAAAATGTGGGTTAGACAGCACCACCACCAGATGGATCCGTAACTGGCTGACCAACTGCACTCAACGTGTAGTCCTCAACGGAACTACATCCACATGGAGGGAAGTATGCAGTGGAGTACCCCAAGGCTCTGTTTTAGGCCCAGTACTCTTCAACATCTTCATCAATGACTTGGACGAGGGGATAGATGGGGAACTCATCAAATTTGCAGATGACACCAAGCTGGCAGGAATACCCAACACTCCAGAAGATAGATTACAGAAAGATCTTGACAGACTAGAACATTGGGCGCTATCTAACAAAATGAAATTCAACAGTAAAAAAAGTAAGGTTCTACATTTAGGCAAAAAAACCCAAAATGCACAGATACCGTATATGTGGTATCTTGCTCAATAGTAGTACCTGTGAGAGGAATCTTGGAGTCCTAGTGGACAACCATTTAGATATGAGCCAGCAGTGTGCAGCTGCTGCTAAAAAAGCCAACACAGTTCTGGGCTGCATAAACAGAGGGATAGAATCAAGATCACGTGAAGTGTTAGTGCCACTTTATAATGCCTTGGTAAGGCCACACTTGGAATATTGCATCCAGTTTTGGTCGCCACGATGTAAAAAAGATGTTGAGACTCTAGAAAGAGTGCAGAGAAGAGCAACAAAGATGATTAGGGGACTGGAGGCTAAAACATATGAAGAACAATAATGAAAAGAAGGACTAGGGGAGACATGATAGCAGTGTTCCAATATCTCAGGGGCTGCCACAGAGAAGTGGGAGTTGGGCTGTTCTCCAAAGCACCTGAGGGTAGAACAAGAAGCAATGGGTGGAAACTGATCAAGGAAAGAAGCAACTTAGAACTAAGGAGAAATTTCCTGACAGTTAGAACAATTAATAAGTGGAACGACTTGCCTGCAGAAGTTGTGAATGCTCCAACACTGGAATTTTTAAGAAAATGTTGGATAACCATCTGTCTGAGATGATGTAGGGTTTCCTGCCTGGGCAGGGGTTGGACTAGAAGGCCTCAAGGTCCCTTCCCACTCTGTTGTTATTATTATTATTACTTCTCTTGTAAGGCTTTGTGAGTGGGATCAACTGAATGCATTTACAGGACTCTTGCTATTGGAAATCCTGATATATTAGGGAACTTGAATACATGAAGACCTAGGTTTTCTCTGAGTTTGGTTGTTTTCTCGCAGATATTTCATTACCCAACTAGGTAACAACATCAGTGCTATGTTTACCTGGTTGGGTAATGAAATGTCTGCAAAACAACCAAGCTCAGAGAAAACCCAGAACTCTACATTTGAATCCAGAGCTAGTAAACTAGTAAGCTAATAAGTAAGCTACTGGAGGCTAAAACATATGAAGAACGGTTGCAGGAACTGGGTATGTCTAGTTTAATAAAAAGAAGGACTAGGGGAGACATTATAGCAGTGTTCCAATATCTCAGGGGCTGCCACAAACAAAAGAGAGTCAGGCTGTTCTCCAAAGCACCTAAGGGTAGAACAAGAAGCAATGGGTGGAAACTGATCAAAGAAAGAATCAACTTAGAACTAAGGAGAGATTTCCTGACAGTTAGAACAATTAATAAGTGGAACGACTTGCCTACAGAAGTTGTGAATGCTCCAACACTGGAATTTTTAAAGAAACTGTTGGATAACCATCTGTCTGTCTGGCCGTGAATGTATTTGGGTCAATATAAAAGGGGTGAAAAACGATATTGCCATAGGTCTATACTATAGGCCACCCAACCAAACAGAAGAAGTAGATGAACTTTTTGCTAGTCAGCTAACTAAGGTATGTAGGAAACACATCACAGTAGTAATGGGGGATTTTAACTACCCTGACATCAACGGGGAGACAAACTCTGCACCAAGCGGAAGATCCAACAGGTTCCTAACAAACCTAGCAGACAACTTTGTTTCCCAAAATGTAGAGAAGGCAACAAGGGGATCAGCCTTACTAACATTCTCACTAACAGATTCTCACTAACAGAGATGAAATGATAGAAGGTGTAGAAGCTACAGGAACCTTGGGGGCAAGTGACCACGCAA
Organism: Ahaetulla prasina; assembly: GCF_028640845.1. Classification (NCBI taxonomy): domain Eukaryota; kingdom Metazoa; phylum Chordata; class Lepidosauria; order Squamata; family Colubridae; genus Ahaetulla; species Ahaetulla prasina. The sequence continues at coordinate 267,013,053 of NC_080540.1, read as the reverse complement.
TATTGGAATTCAACATTAAGCAAACACAAGTAGTAGAACAAAGTCAAACTAGAGTCTTGGACTTTAAGAGAGCTAATTTCAATAAACTTAGAGAGAGCTTGAGAAGGATTCCATGGATAAGAATCCTCAGGGGGAAAACAACTCAAGAAGCTTGGGAAATTTTGAAAAGTGAGATTATAAAAGCCCAGTCTAGCACAATACCAATGAAGAAGAAAAATAATAGATCTCAAAAGAAACCAGCATGGATGCATAAAGAACTATCTGACAAATTGAAAGACAAAAAGGACAAATATAAAAAGTGGAAAGAGGGGCAAATAACTAAGGCAGAATATCAGCAAATAGCCCGAGCCTGTAAAGATGAAGTGAGGAAAGCTAAGGCTCACAATGAACAAAGGCTAGCGACAAAAGTAAAAAATAACAAAAAAAGCTTCTTCCAACATGTTAAAAACAAGAAAAAAGTCAAGGAAACAATTGGCCCATTGCTAGGAGAAAGTGGCAAGAAGATGACAAGCAACAGGGAGAAAGCAGATTACTTAACTCATTTTTTGCATCTGTCTTTACACAAAAGGAAAAAAACAACCTATCAAAAACAGCACCACAAAAAACAGATTAGAAACACAAGTTAAAATAGGGAAGAAAATGGTAAGTGAACACTTGTCTATACTAGACGAGTTCAAATCACCAGGACCGGATGGATTACACCCCAGGGTTCTGAAGGAACTGGCAGACGAAATCTCAGAACCACTGAACTATACCTTTCAAAGATCCTGGAGCACAGGGGAGCTGCCAGAAGACTGGAAAAGAGCTGATGTAGTTCCCTCTTCAAAAAAGGGAAAAAAACAGATCCAGGAAACTACAGACCTATCAGCCTGACCTCAATACCGGGGAAGATTCTGGAAAAGATAATCAAGCAACGAATCACCGAACACCTAGAAGCAAACAAAGTAATGACCAAAAGCCAACATGGGTTTGTCAAAAACAGATCATGCCAGACTAATCTTATTGCATTCTTTGACAAAGTGACAAAATTAGTAGACCAGAGGAATGCTGTCGATATAATTTACTTGGACTTCAGTAAAGCATTTGATAAAGTAGACCATAACCTACTACTAGATAAAGTAGAAAAATGTGGGTTAGACAGCACCACCACCAGATGGATCCGTAACTGGCTGACCAACTGCACTCAACGTGTAGTCCTCAACGGAACTACATCCACATGGAGGGAAGTATGCAGTGGAGTACCCCAAGGCTCTGTTTTAGGCCCAGTACTCTTCAACATCTTCATCAATGACTTGGACGAGGGGATAGATGGGGAACTCATCAAATTTGCAGATGACACCAAGCTGGCAGGAATACCCAACACTCCAGAAGATAGATTACAGAAAGATCTTGACAGACTAGAACATTGGGCGCTATCTAACAAAATGAAATTCAACAGTGAAAAAAGTAAGGTTCTACATTTAGGCAAAAAAAAGCAAAATGCACAGGTACCGTATATGTGGTATCTTGCTCAATAGTAGTACCTGTGAGGGGGATCTTGGAGTCCTAGTGGACAACCATTTAGATATGAGCCAGCAGTGTGCAGCTGCTGCTAAAAAAGCCAACACAGTTCTGGGCTGCATAAACAGAGGGATAGAATCAAGATCACGTGAAGTGTTAGTGCCACTTTATAATGCCTTGGTAAGGCCACACTTGGAATACTGCATTCAGTTTTGGTCGCCACGATGTAAAAAAGATGCTGAGACTCTAGAAAGAGTGCAGAGAAGAGCAACAAAGATGATTAGGGGACTGGAGGCTAAAACATATGAAGAACAATAATGAAAAGAAGGACTAGGGGAGACATGATAGCAGTGTTCCAATATCTCAGGGCTGCCACAGAGAAGTGGGAGTTGGGCTGTTCTCCAAAGCACCTGAGGGTAGAACAAGAAGCAATGGGTGGAAACTAATCAAGGAAAGAAGTAACTTAGAACTAAGGAGAAATTTCCTGACAGTTAGAACAATTAATAAGTGGAACGACTTGCCTGCAGAAGTTGTGAATGCTCCAACACTGGAAATTTTTAAGAAAATGTTGGATAACCATCTGTCTGAGATGATGTAGGGTTTCCTGCCTGGGCAGGGGGTTGGACTAGAAGGCCTCCAAGGTCCCTTCCCACTCTGTTGTTATTATTATTATTACTTCTCTTGTAAGGCTTTGTGAGTGGGATCAACTGAATGCATTTACAGGACTCTTGCTATTGGAAATCCTGATATATTAGGGAACTTCGAATACATGAAGATTTAATAGGTGCTATATGTGTTGAGCCATTGACAGTCTGCATCCATCAGCTCAACAATGTTGCAGCCATGCCAGTTTAATGCCTGAATAGCTCTCAGTACATTATATGCTTTAGCAAGCTATATATTGTTTTTTAATATTTATTTCAAAACAGCTATAAAAACCATTTTTTCCTAGTGATTTCTGCCAGATGCACACAAAATTGCTTTTGATGTCATGCATGTGATTTTTAAAGGAGACATACTGATCAATTCATTCAGTGCAACTGAATGAATTAGATAAATAAAACTGACAGGTTTGGTATCTATACTTCTATTTCTTTCTATCTTTGTCCTATTCCCCTTTCATTTGGAAGATAGTGTTTTAATGACCACTAGAATATTTTGACAGGACCAAGGTAGTTTTCTTCAAAATTCACTTCTTTCCTCCTTAGCATGCACTCCATTCTCCTCCAAAGCCCTAGAGAAATTTTGACTGCCTTAGAGCACTTTAGCGCGTAGATGATTAGAAACGCTATCTACTTTGTTAAGCAGTACAATTTTAGTGATAGAATTTTAAAGATAAGGAGTGAAATGAATGGTTGGCTGGCTTTTTCATCTTTGACTTAAATAGCAAAACACTTAATAAAACCAAAAAAGGAGTAGAAAAACATGTATATAACATGTTGCAAATATATGCAGTAGGTAATATATTATAGTTGATGAGTTCCTCTGTCTGCAGGAACCATAATGGACTGTAAGAAGAAGTAATATGTGAAGTTGGTATTGCTTCTTTTCTTTTTTTCTTTTTATTATTCTTTCCTATCTCTTTATTTTTATTGTGAGGGGATCTAAAGTTTTAAAATTTTAAAGGTGGGAGGTTATGTATATTTTGTATACTTTAGCTTGTGATTGTTGGTCATAATACCCGGTATTTGCTCTGGGAAGTCTGGGGGGGGGGGGGGAATGGGGAGGGGGGGGGAAAGGGGTGATACATGGATTGATTATTAATGTACAGTAATTTTTGAAGATATGAAATTAAAATTTTAAATGATATTGGGGATGCTCGACTGCCATTTCAGAAAGAAAAGAAGAGAGGAGTAGAAGGAGGGAAGAAAGTAGGTAGGAAAGAGTAGAGAAGGAGGAGGGGAATAAGAAGGTTAGATAGGTGGAAGAAGGGAGGTGTGGAGAAGGAGGAGAGGAAGTAGTAAAGGGAAGGAGATGAAGGATGTGAAAGTAGTAGAGGGTAGAGAGGGAGGTTGTGAAGAAAGGAAGTGGCAATCGGGCAGGCCTGAATCAGTAATAAATAAAAATTAATGATTAATGATGGATAATAGTTTGTACATAAATATGATGTTGGAAAATGGAAATAAAAATTATTTATTAAAAAAAAAAGGAACCATTTTGTAATGGTTCCTGACCAATGTAGGTGTAGCTTGATAATTATTGTAATTAAAAGTCCGAAAAGCCTAATCAATTTAACCTCTTTCTTTCTTGAGACTTTTGCTAAATGATGTTTGCATTTGATTATATTTCTTCTTACACCAAAGTTTTTAGATTGCGGGTCAGACTTCTCAGGCAAAGCACTAGAAAAGGTAAGGAAATCCTGTAATTAAATTTCATAGTGATCCACAGTGCATTTCTTCTAAAAGATAATCTAAAATTTGTTCAGGGTCTATCACTGTACTTCTTGTAATCTTCTGCAATTTTGTAAGGTCCATTAGGATCTCAAGTGGAAATGTTAGAATCTCACACTATATAATGCAAAACATTAAGAGGTCACAAGATTTATGATTTTGCAAAATTTAATACACCTCACTGTTTTTGCTTTTTTGGGGTGGGGAGAATCAGCAAATATCATTTACAAGTGCCAAGGACCATTTAAAAGTGATATGAGTGCCCTGGCAACCAAGGGCAGCCTTTTGCTACCCTTTGCTCCTCAGAGAAATCTTTTCATATTTAACTGTACCTTTTAATATTGTTTCATATATTTTTCAGTTTTTATACAGTATTTTTACAATTATTATGAGTAACTGACATGAAGTGCCTAATTTACATGTCTCTTAACTATTCAGTCCCCAACTTTCCCCTGCTGACAGAGGAAACCTGAACTAATTTTTATTTAAATAAAAGAAGTCCTGCCCCAAATGTATTGTCACAGATTTTGCATCTATGCTATTGCTCAATCACAACTTTGAAAGTATGATCCTCCGAAATCATCAAATTATAAAGATAAATACTCTTGCTTTTTTCCTGAGAATTGCCTTATTAATGCTGTCTGATGGACATTAAAACAATACAAATAAAAATTGTTTTTACAAGTTCATTTTCCTAGTTCAGAAAATTTTATTTTTTATTTATTTCTGTCAGCATGTATTAGATAACAGATACAAGTATAAACATGATTATGAATACATGAAATAGATACGAATAAAAGGTAACATTAGGACAGGGACGGTAGGCACGGTGGTAAGCTTATGCACGCCCCTTAAAGACCTTTTAGGAATGGGGTGAGGTTGCCAATCTAAGATTAAAGTTTTGGGGGTTTGGGGAAGAAACCACAGGGTCAGGTACTGCATTCCAGGCATTTACAACTGTGATACTAAAGTCATATTTTCTGCAATCAAGTTTGGAGCGGTTTACCATAAGTTTGTATATATTGTGTGCTCTTGTATTGTTTTGGTTGAAGCTGAAGTATTCATTGACAGGTTCATTGGGTTTCTGAATTCTGCCAGGAGATTTTACTTCTCCAAAAAGATCCCAGATTCTAGTTCTGGGAAGACTTAACTTAACTTAAGGGGCATGCATAAGCGTACCAGCGTGCCTACCATACCTGTCCTAATGTTTTCTTTTATTCATACCCTTTACATGTATTTATAATTATGTTTACACTTGTATCTGTCATAAAATACATGTTTGACAAAAATAAATAAATAAAAATAAATAAATAAATAAAAACTACAGGGGAGAGTTTCTGGATCCAGAGCAGAAAAGGCTGTTTTACCGAGAGTGATGCTTTCCTTCAATATAACCCAAGAAAGTAAAGAAAACTTTCTGCAAGCGCGGTATGTTCAAATGCTGGATAATAAAATACCCTAACTTATTCAGGAAGATTTCATTGGATCTCAAAGCCGCAATGTAGAAATACTGAAAAAGGTTTTCACATGCATGTAAGCATAAAATAGCAGATCATATTGATCAATATGCAGACATCTGTTGTTTCTCCACTTTCCCCAACCTTTATAGGTGCTTATGAAACTGCCAGAACTCATGCATTGATCCACAAAACCTGAGTTTAAAATTTAAAATTTAAAATTTAAAATGATATTGGGGATGCTCGACTGCCATTTCAGAAAGAAAAGAAGAGAGGAGTAGAAGGAGGGAAGAAAGTAGGTAGGAAAGAGTAGAGAAGGAGGAGGGGAATAAGAAGGTTAGATAGGTGGAAGAAGGGAGGTGTGGAGAAGGAGGAGAGGAAGTAGTAAAGGGAAGGAGATGAAGGATGTGAAAGTAGTAGAGGGTAGAGAGGGAGGTTGTGAAGAAAGGAAGTGGCAATCGGGCAGGCCTGAATCAGTAATAAATAAAAATTAATGATTAATGATGGATAATAGTTTGTACATAAATATGATGTTGGAAAATGGAAATAAAAATTATTTATTAAAAAAAAAAGGAACCATTTTGTAATGGTTCCTGACCAATGTAGGTGTAGCTTGATAATTATTGTAATTAAAAGTCCGAAAAGCCTAATCAATTTAACCTCTTTCTTTCTTGAGACTTTTGCTAAATGATGTTTGCATTTGATTATATTTCTTCTTACACCAAAGTTTTTAGATTGCGGGTCAGACTTCTCAGGCAAAGCACTAGAAAAGGTAAGGAAATCCTGTAATTAAATTTCATAGTGATCCACAGTGCATTTCTTCTAAAAGATAATCTAAAATTTGTTCAGGGTCTATCACTGTACTTCTTGTAATCTTCTGCAATTTTGTAAGGTCCATTAGGATCTCAAGTGGAAATGTTAGAATCTCACACTATATAATGCAAAACATTAAGAGGTCACAAGATTTATGATTTTGCAAAATTTAATACACCTCACTGTTTTTGCTTTTTTGGGGTGGGGGAGGGGAATCAGCAAATATCATTTACAAGTGCCAAGGACCATTTAAAAGTGATATGAGTGCCCTGGCAACCAAGGGCAGCCTTTTGCTACCCTTTGCTCCTCAGAGAAATCTTTTCATATTTAACTGTACCTTTTAATATTGTTTCATATATTTTTCAGTTTTTATACAGTATTTTTACAATTATTATGAGTAACTGACATGAAGTGCCTAATTTACATGTCTCTTAACTATTCAGTCCCCAACTTTCCCCTGCTGACAGAGGAAACCTGAACTAATTTTTATTTAAATAAAAGAAGTCCTGCCCCAAATGTATTGTCACAGATTTTGCATCTATGCTATTGCTCAATCACAACTTTGAAAGTATGATCCTCCGAAATCATCAAATTATAAAGATAAATACTCTTGCTTTTTTCCTGAGAATTGCCTTATTAATGCTGTCTGATGGACATTAAAACAATACAAATAAAAATTGTTTTTACAAGTTCATTTTCCTAGTTCAGAAAATTTTATTTTTTATTTATTTCTGTCAGCATGTATTAGATAACAGATACAAGTATAAACATGATTATGAATACATGAAATAGATACGAATAAAAGGTAACATTAGGACAGGGACGGTAGGCACGGTGGTAAGCTTATTAAAGACCTTTTAGGAATGGGGTGAGGTTGCCAATCTAAGATTAAAGTTTTGGGGTTTGGGGAAGAAACCACAGGGTCAGGTACTGCATTCCAGGCATTTACAACTGTGATACTAAAGTCATATTTTCTGCAATCAAGTTTGGAGCGGTTTACCATAAGTTTGTATATATTGTGTGCTCTTGTATTGTTTTGGTTGAAGCTGAAGTATTCATTGACAGGATCATTGGGTTTCTGAATTCGGCCAGGAGATTTTACTTCTTCTCCAAAAAGACCCCAGATTCTAGTTCTGGGAAGACTTAACTTAACTTAAGGGGCATGCATAAGCGTACCAGCGTGCCTACCATACCTGTCCTAATGTTTTCTTTTATTCATACCCTTTACATGTATTTATAATTATGTTTACACTTGTATCTGTCATAAAATACATGTTTGACAAAAATAAATAAATAAAAATAAATAAATAAATAAAAACAATAGGGGAGAGTTTCTGGATCCAGAGCAGAAAAGGCTGTTTTACCGAGAGTGATGCTTTCCTTCAATATAACCCAAGAAAGTAAAGAAAACTTTCTGCAAGCGCGGTATGTTCAAATGCTGGATAATAAAATACCCTAACTTATTCAGGAAGATTTCATTGGATCTCAAAGCCGCAATGTAGAAATACTGAAAAAGGTTTTCACATGCATGTAAGCATAAAATAGCAGATCATATTGATCAATATGCAGACATCTGTTGTTTCTCCACTTTCCCCAACCTTTATAGGTGCTTATGAAACTGCCAGAACTCATGCATTGATCCACAAAACCTGAGTTTAAAACTATAGAAACAAACAGACTTTTAGAAAGTGATTTATTCTGCTAGAAATATTTTGCTGGAGGTTCAGGTTTCTATGGGTTTGGTAACCAAAAGGACAACAAAAATTTGGATTACATGGGGGCGTATACTCGCCAATAGCTCTCCATCTCCAAAATGCAGTGGTGGGTTGCTACCAGTTCGCCCTGGATTGGGTGAGCTGGTAACGGTGGCGGGAGGCTCTGTCTATCCGCTGGACACTTCTGTGCATGCACAGAACTGTTGCGTGCACACGCAAGCGTGCATGAGCAAACCGGTAGCAAACTAAACTGAAACCCACTACTGCCAAAATGGTAATAGGTACATCTGTCTAGAATACATTGGTGAAGCTGAATTTTATTGTGGAATATAGGAGTAACATATGAAAGAAGGAAAAAACTGGTTTGATGACGTAACATAATTCACACAACTACCTCAAGAAAGTTGGGAGCAAATGACTTTACCTTCTATATTAAAGACTAAGTGTATATTAAATATTGGGGAAATAGTCAAATACATTGGCAGAGCAAATAGTCATTTAACAATAGCATCTTAAATGGCTGATAAAGATGCTTTATGAAATGATCAGTTTTGTGCCAGATGTTTTGAATCTCCTTGAAGAATGCCACCACAGCAACAGGCACCACAGGATGAACATTAAGCTAAACTAAACTGTGTTTTTATAGATGGAATGGGAATCAAAGAACTGTTGAGGTATAAATGGAACTTGAGATATACCTTACTACAAGAGCAACGAAATTCTTCAGACAAGACAAAATATTATTTACCAGCAGCCTAAGAAGAATTATTGCAGATTTCAATAAGATTACATGGCTTTTAGGCCAGAAAAAAGACAATTGGTACTAGTAATACAATATTAATAATGGGCTTTTTAAGAACCTAAGGTGATCAACATGAAATATGTTGAGTACCTTTATTATTATTATTTATTATTATTATTTATTATTTTATTTGATTTTTATACCGCCCTTCTCCCGAAGGACTCAGGGCGGTGTACAGGCAACAATAAAATACAAACACCACAATATACAATTTAAAATACGAATTAAAAAACTTATTATAATAGCCTAGAACTTTAAAATTTATAAAACCAAACCCCATTTAAAATTAGTAGAAAATCTAAAATCGATAAAATTTATGTAATTTAAAATTTAAAATTTAAAATTTAAGCCAGCCCCGCGCGAATAAAAAGGTATGTCTTCAGTTCGCGGCGGAAAGTCCGAAGGTCAGGTATCTGACGTAAGCCTGGGGGAAGCTCGTTCCAAAGTGTGGGAGCCCCCACAGAGAAGGCCCTTCCTCTGGGGGCCGCCAGCCGACATTGTTTGGTGGACGGCACCCTGAGAAGTCCCTCTCTGTGAGAGCGTACGGGTCGGTGGGAGGCATATGGTAACAGCAGGCGGTCCCGTAAGTACCCAGGCCCTAAGCCATGGAGCGCTTTAAAGGTCGTAACCAACACCTTAAAGTGCACTCGGAAGGCCACAGGTAGCCAGTGCAGTCTGCACAGGAGTGGTGTTACGTGGGAGCTACGCGAAGCTCCCTCTATCACCCGCGCAGCTGCATTCTGGACTAACTGAAGCCTCCGAGTGCACTTCAAGGGGAGCCCCATATAGAGAGCATTACAATAATCCAAGCGAGGGGTAACGAGCGCGTGAGTGACTGTGCACAAGGCATCCCGATCAAGGAAGGGGCGCAACTGCCGAACCAGGCGGACCTGGTGGAAGGCCCTCCTGGAGACGGCCGTCAAATGATCTTCAAACGACAGCCGTTCATCCAGGAGGACACCTAAGTTGCGCACCCTGTCCTTTGGGGCCAATAACTCGCCTCCAACAGTCAACCGCGGCTGCAGTTGACTGAATCGGGATGCCGGCATCCACAGCCACTCCGTCTTGGAGGGATTAAGCTTGAGCCTGTTTCTCCCCATCCAGACCCGTACGGCTTCCAAACACCGGGACAGCACTTCAACAACTTCATTGGGGTGGCCCGGGGTGGAAAAGTACAGCTGGGTGTCATCAGCGTACTGCTGGTATCTCACCCCGAAGCCACTGATGATCTCACCCAATGGCTTCATATAGATGTTGAACAGCAGGGGCGAGAGAATCGACCCCTGCGGGACCCCACAAGTGAGGCACCTCGCGGCCGACCTCTGCCCCCCTGTCAACACCGTCTGCGACCAGTCGGAGAGATAGGAGGAGAACCACCGATACACGGTGCCTCCCACTCCCAATCCCCCCAACCGGCGCAGCAAGATACCATGGTCGATGGTATCAAAAGCCGCTGAGAGATCTAATAGGACCAGGGCAGAGGAGTACCCCCTGTTCCTGGCCCGCCAGAGATCATCCACCAAATTTAAATGTAAAAATATGAAAGTATCTTAATGTTCTCTGATTAGGAAAAAGCAGGAAATATTGCTTTGCTGCTCAAAAGCAAAATTCCATATAGATTTATATGAACTGTAATAATATTTCTTTAATTCTAAGTTTAATTTCAAAAACAGCTGGATTTTGACTTAAGAAATTTGTTGTTAAATACCAGTTTTGTTTCGTTTTGTTTTTATCTGGGAATATAATTAAAGTTGGTGCAAAAAGTCACTTCAGACTGTCATAGACTTGGCAAGAATTTAAAAATTGAAACAGTTATTATTTAGGGATAAATCTTATGTCTGGAAAGACCAGTGTTGCAAAGGAATTTAGCCAACTCTACATCATTTATTTGACAGAACCACATGGCAAGCAATGGCAAGGCTGGTTTTAAAAGCTGAAGACAGATTGTTTCTTTAGTTTGTGCTTTGGATGAAGAATCACTGCAGCACATTAAAGCACCAAATAGATAAAACATGTTGAGTATAATGATATTGTCAGCAACTTCTGACATTCACTGTAATGCATGCTGATATGAGATAGGTCACCAGGAATACTTAACAATAAATGTTAGAAGGCCTGATGATTAACTGTTTAGTACACTTAGTAAATGCCCATGTTTGGATTTGTGACTTCATTTGGCTGAGTTGGGCAGTTTTTGTTAAAGAAAATCTTTGGATAACAAATTGATGGATTGGACTTCTTGCATTTTGCTCCAAACCCTTCTAGAGATCTAGGAGGCAGAGGTATTTTTATAAGAGCAGGTGACTAATGGGAAAATAATCATTTTGTCCCAACACTCCAAGATCCATATTGGAATTAAAAGGTAATTTGTGACAAAGAAGAAGCTGATTCGTTTTGGAAATCTGGACCCTGCTGCTAACTTTCAACTATTCAAGCAGTGGTTCCCAATATGGCCTTTTATTGTTGAAACAATCCAAAATTATCTAGAGATATATGTGATGTAGTGGCTTTATACTGACTGCCCAAAGGGTATAATACAAATTCATGCTTGCATTAATTTTCCCTAAGTAGTCTGCCTAGTTTTAATTATTTCAAAACAAAATAACACAAAAGAAGGGTTTTGATTGTCTGGTTTGGCATCTAATTCTTTTAAAATCAATGCAATTAAATTAATTCAATTTTATATTCTCTCCCTTTTTGTTCATGTTCTATTTCTTTCTTTTGGTTAATATATTTTAACTTTTAAAAAGATCTAGCGCTCAGCTCTCACCTGTGGCTCCAAGTAGCTGTAATAAATGGAAAAATCCCATTGCCAATGAAAAGGAAACTACGTTTAGGGTTAGGATTACAGTTATGTCTATTTGGAGTCTTGGCTGAAAATACTGCTAGGGAAATACTCTTAAAGGTACTGTAAAGGGAGCAAAACAGCTTTTCTTTTGGATTTGTTTGAGGATCACAGTAGGAAAATCCCATTACCCATAAAAATTAAAATAGGCTTATGGTTAGGGTTATGGAGTCATGGACAAACACTGATGTTGGGGATAGATTCTTATAGGTACTGTAATAGAAGCAACATTGACAGCTTTACAATACCTCTAAGAATTTAGCGCTAGCATTAGTTTTCAGCCATGATTCCAAATAGACATAACCATAACCCTAATTTCATTTTCATTAGCAATGGGTTTTTGTCATGTACTTTACTATAGATCAGTGGAGTAGACCAATTAATGTCCCAATGGTCAAGAAGGCAGTTCTGGCTGTTGTTGTGGAGGTGTAAGGGGTTGTCCATACCTCTGAATTAAGATACCTTGTTCCAAAGGTGGGATTGCCTCTATGCAATGGCTGCTGCACTTAAAAACCCATCACACAGAGTCTTCTTTTGTACAATTCATCTTCATCTACAACCCATTTCGAATTCACATATACTAAATTACTAAAGTGTATGCCAATAATTTGGTTCATAAGTGGAATTGTATTACAAAGAAGCCAGGAATACAAAGCATGAGACTCTCCACCTGCTGCTGAAATCTCAGGTGGCCTGAACAACACTGATGAATGCTGAGAGTTGTAGTTTAGCAACATGTGGATATGTAACAGTGCCTTGCCCTTACCATACATTATGCACATCAGGATTTAATTTTTAAAAAAATCTGTTTGGTGTTTAGAGCTGTGCTACATTTCTAGAATAGTATTTTAGGTCTGAATTATAGAACCAGATGCTTATCCTGGCCACTGGTGAAATCATTATGAAAATACAGGTAGTTCTCAACTTACAATTGAGCCTGAAATTTCTGTTGCTAAGTGAGAAAGGTGTTGAGTTTTGCCCCATTTTACGACCTTGCTTACCTCAGTTGTTAAGAATGTTGCAATGGTCTTAAGTGTGAAAAATGGTCACTTTTTTCAGTGCTGTTGTAACTTTGAGTAATCACTAAATGAAGTGATTCATTGCAAGGGTCAAGGGTCAAAGGCAAGAAGTCAAGGGCTATCTATAATGGTTTAATGCTTGGGTATTATGGAAAATGTCATGTAAAAATACGTATTTTTACTGGTAATTTTTCACATAAAAATGAATCTATTTTTACTAGTAAAAGTGTACTACAAGGCTGTATCCTTGCCCACAACTTTACAATTTTTTTAAAAAAATAATTTTTATTTCCATTTTCCAACATCATATTTATGTACAAACTATTATCCATCATTAATCATTAATTTTTATTTATTACTGATTCAGGCCTGCCCGATTGCCACTTCCTTTCTTCACAACCTCCCTCTCTACCCTCTACTACTTTCACATCCTTCATCTCCTTCACTTTACTACTTCCTCTCTTCCTTCTCCACACCTCCCTTCTTCCACCCTATCTAACCTTCTTATTCCCCTCCTCCTTCTCCTACCTACTTTCTTCCCTCCTTCTACTCCTCCCTCCTTTTCTTTCTGAAATGGCAGTCGAGCATCCCCAATATCATTTTAAATTTTAATTTCATATATTCAAAAATTACTGTACATTAATAATCAATCCATGTATCATTTCCCCCCGCTTTTCCCCCTCCCCCTTCCCCCCCCCAGACTTCCCAGAGCAAATACCAGGTATTATGACCAACAATCACAAGCTAAAGTATACAAAATATACATAACCTCCCACCTTTAAAAATTTAAAACTTTAGATCCCCTCACAATAAAAATAAAGAGATAGGAAAGAATAATAAAAAGAAAAAAAGAAAAGAAGCAATACCAACTTCACATATTACTTCTTCTTACAGTCCATTTTAAAAATTAATCCATTTTCTCAAATTCAATTTTTTTTCCTACTTGTATATTCCTTCAAATTTCATAAGTCCATTTCTCAAATTACAGTCCATCTTCTCGAACTCAAATTTTCATCACTTATATATTTCTTCAATTGCCATAACATTTAATGTCCATTCTTCTTACAGTCCATTTTAAAAATTAGTCCATCTTCTAAAATTCAAATTTTTTCACACACTTGTATATTCCTTCAAATTTCATAAGTCCATTTCTTAAATTACAATCCAACTTCTCAAATTCAAATTTTCATCACTTATATATTTCTTCAATTGTCATAACATTTAATGTCCAATCTTCCAATACTACTCCATCAATCAAATATCATTTTGAATAAAATCTCTCAAATACAATATTTCCAGCTTAACTTCATAACTTTTACTATCTATAAACATGTCAATTAAAACAAATAATCATTTAAACTACATCCACAATATAACAGTAAACAGTTAAAATCATTACATCCACATTATCTAAATTCATAAATTTTACTTTCCATCCTTCACAATTAAATAATATCATCCCATAGATTTATACCATACAAATAGCAAATAACGAAAATCCTATAATTTATATCCTAAACAAATCAATTCCAAAAATTAACCATAATCATCATATTCACATCTTAAACATTCCTCCCCTCTTTCATTCTATTTTCCATCATTTCCAAACCAATTAACTTAGCATCTAACAACAAAGGATTTCCACTCTTTAAAACATTAATATAAAAATGTCTCGCTTTCATAACTGAATTAAGAAAATACTTTCTGCCTCTAAAATTCACTGACAAACCCATTGGAACTTCCCATCTAAAATATATCTGATGTTTCTTAAACTCATCCACTAAAAAAGCAAATTCTCTTCTCTTTCTTAACATTTTAGGAGGAATTTCCTTCATCATTTTTATATCTTGTCCCAATATTTGAAATTTATTTTTATAAAAGGCTTGCAAAATTTCATACCTAATCTTTTTAGTTGTAAAATAAATAATCACATCCCTCGGTACTCTATTTTGTCTTGCCCACCAAGAATTAACACGATAAATTCTTTCAATATTAATCTCAAAATCTTCTGGCTCCACACCCTTTATCTGAGCAAAGACTTGCGTAAAATCTCTTTAAATTTTCCTTCCTATTTTGCTTCAAACCCTCACCCTTATAGCATATTCCATCAATCTATATTGTAATATTACTCTTTCTTCATCTGCCCTATCTACCTTTGCCTGTATATCTTCCATCTTATTATCTAAGTTCCAATTGTTTTGATTCTTTTGAATTTCCTCTATTTTCCTTTGCAACTCTAAATTAGCTTTATTAATTTCTTCAAAACCATCTTCCATCTGAATACAAGAGCTTAATATTTGCGCAATTGCATCCGTTACCATTTTCATTTCCCTCTTCTGCTCTTCCACCACTTCCTTAAAATCCAACATCTCTTTCTCTATTTCATCAAATTTTTGATCTATTTCTAAAAAATGACTCTCCAAAAACTCCTGTAAAGAATTTCTTAATTCCTTTTTGATTTCTTCTTTTAATTTTTGAATCTGAACTGAAGAAATTTCAAAGTTTTTAATGACTTCTGGTACTATTTGCTTAAAAGCCATTTTTAAAAAATATAACCTAATAACAGACCAAAAAAAAAATTCAAAAAGAAAAATTCAAAAAACTTTTCTTCTAAATCATTATAATCCCAAAGAAGAAGAAGAAATATAAATCATAAAATTCTCGTTTCTTCCATTTAGTCAGTATCTTCTTATATATCTTCTAATTCGACACTAGCTGTTAGTAAGCATTTCTTTAACTTTCGTTTCCAGTACACACATTCCACAAAACCGCCATTTGCTTTCTTCTCTCCTATCTTCGCAGCAAATATATCCTATGGGGCTTGCAGTCTTCTTACAAACAAATGCTAGAACTCCAGTTTTTTCTCCGTCCACGTTACAATCCATCATAAATCAATTCCTGCCGTGGAAATTGGATGCTACGTTTTGTCTGCCATAAAAGGCAGATGCCCTGCCCCAGTCCGGAGCTTTTCAGGCTATGGAAGGAGAGCTCCCCGCAAGCCTCAGAAGCTTTTTCTGTGGCTTTATTTGGGTGTCTCAACTTCAGCCTGAATGCTCATCTCTCCCTCTTTGCCCGAGGGAAGAGAATTCCAAGCTGTCGGACCAGATTTACGATGTCCTGACAGCTCTACAGACTAGGGAGTTAGCAGCTTAATCAAGGCTGCTTCTCAACGAAGCGGAGCCATACCGGAAGCTTCCCAACTTTACAATTTTTAAATTAATAATATTGGTGAAGTGCTTACTAATCAGAATTCCTTCCTTCCTTCCCCACTGCCCTCTGATGGGCCGCGAAAGTGGCAGGTGATTGCGCAAGCATATGAAGGTGCATTTGTGCAAGCAGTGCACAAAACCATTCCCTTTCTCCCACTGCCACTGATCTGCAAAGTGGAAAGTTTGGGGACTGTTGCCTTGCCCTAGAGGACACCTCAAAATTAATTATCCAAAGCAAAAATATTGATATTCTCTAGAAATGCTTTAAGGCTCCACTTTGATGGACAATTAATGGTGAATCCATTGAAGAGGCAAATATCTAATGTAAATATCTAAAAGTAAATTTTTCAGAAATTTTAATTGAATTGTTCCTAAATTAGAAGACTCCTTATAAATATTCAAGTGAGCATCATATAGGATCAAACCCAAAACTTTGGCTTTGAATAGCTTAATAACTACAGAAGATAATTGATGCCAAATTAATCAGCAGATTTAGTGATTATAACGGATGCTTTTTGGGTTTCTACTAAAATCTTCCTTATACAAGGGTCTGTCTATATATATTTCTATAACATCTTATACATTCCATATAGAAGACTATTTACTTTTCCTGAATTTGGGTGCTACCTATCAGGTCAACAACTGGCAGATATATAAGTGTCCCATTTGAAGCCAAACTGATTTCTGTTCAGGCTTGGAAGTAGAATCTGTCTCACTTGTGCTATTTTTATTTATTTATTTTACTGCTTTTAAAATAATGTCAAAAAGGGAAAAGACATACAAAGATAATTACAATAGAAATATATACATTGTCAAAGCAGTGGTGAAATCAATTTTTTTTCTGACCGGTTCTGTGGGCGTGGCTTTGTGGGCGTGGCAGGGGAAGGATACTGCAAAATCTCCATTCCCTCCCTACTCCTGAGGGAAGGATATTACAAAATCCCCATTCCCACTCCATTCTGGGGCCAGCCAGAGTATTTGCTGGTTCTCCAAACTACTCAAAATTTCCGCTACCGGGTCTCCAAACTGCTCAAAATTTCCACTACCAGTTCTCCAGAACCTGCTGGATTTCACCCCGTGTCAAAGGAAAAATAAGACAGTATTCCATGCTGGCTGCAGAATTCTGGGAGTTAAAGTCCACAAGTCTTAAAGTTGCCAGGTTTGGAGACCCTTGTTATATTCATTTATTTAAAACAAATTTTATTCAAATATATATATACTTTTAATACACTTAGATAACTATCATGCTTTTTTAACCTTCATACAAAGTCTACGTCTATGGACAATCCATTCAAATGTGGCAAGTGCAATCAGATCTTCAACCACTGAGTGAAAGCAGCCATACATTGATTTTCCTAATGATGCAATAACAGTCTTTGGGCCAGAGTAAGGAAAATCCATTTATGTTATTGGGTTGTCAGACTCCATGTTCTTTTAGGTACTTCAAGAGAATAATATTCTCTGAAAATGTTACTTTATGTCACACAATTATATTTAAATAATCCACTACTTTCTCCTAAAATTTAGTAATTGTAGGACATTGTAAAACATGTTTTAGAAAGCATTATGTTTATTAAATATCCAGCAAAATGTTGTTTTAAAAGACCTGTTCTATAAAATATATTGGAGTCCAATAAATTCTGAATATTATTTTTGTGGTAATATAATATGAGGTCCATTGACACTATTGCTATAGATGTTGAGTCACTTTCTCATTGTCTAGGCAACATAGAAACCTCTAATTCTTTATTTTACTCATTTGCTATAACTTTCTGATGTAATTGTTCCCTGAGATGCTAGAGTTTTACTATATTTAGAACCTAATACTGTCTATCCAAAGATCTTGTATTGTATGTATGTATGTATGTATGTATGTGTGTACATATATATATATGTAGGTCTTTGGTTATTCGGGTTTTCTCCCGCGTAAAATTGGAAGTGTCTTGGCTTGGTTATTTGGGTTTTCTCCCACGTAAAATTGGAAGTGTCTTGGCGACGTTTCGACAAATTCTCATTTGTCATCTTCAGGCTTCAGCTTCGTGCTTCTGGGAGCAATGTGTGATTGCAGCTGTTTCTTCCTTTTTAACTGCTAGTGGGGGTTTGAACTGATTGGGTGGGAGCTTGGCTGTGCTCTGATTGGATGGGGTTGTTTTTGTGCTCTGATTGACTGGGGGTGTGTCCTGTTTGGGTGGGGGCTTGGTTGTGCTCAGATTAGTCTGAGTTGCAGGGGGATTTGAGCTGGTGAGCTTCATTGTTGTTGTTTGGCTTCGTGTTTGTGGTGGTGCTACATCTTCATAGTGAGTGTCAGTCTGCTGCATGTATGGATTGGAGGGGTTTGAAATGGCTAATGTTGCAGCTGCGGTCTGGCTTCTGGTCCTTGGTTGTGCTTCATGATCAGTGTGGGTTTGGGTCTGCTTTCTGGATGGATGTGTGGTGGTGACATCCTGTGTGGACCTCGTGAGTGTGGGTCTGGTGTCATTCCTCATGTTAGGGATTCGTTTGTCAATAAGGGCGGGTTTCCAAATGGCTGGTAGGTGGGAGGTATCATCTCGTTTGTTCATGCTGTGTGGGCGTTTTTCTATCTCGATGGCTTCTCTGATTATTCTGTTGTTAAAGTGTTCAGTTTTGGCGATAGTTATGGTCTTTTTAAAGTCAATATCGTGTCCTGTGGCTTTAATATCATGTCCTTTTACGCGGGAGAAAACCCGAATAACCAAAGACCTACATACAAACACCCGCGAAAACTTCAGAAAACAAACAAATATATATATATATATATATATATATATATATATATATATATATATATATATATATATATATATATATATATATATATATTCCAAAATTGCCAAAATTCAAAAAATAATACTAATTGTTGACATCCAATATTTAATACTTGAAATAGGTAAGCATTGTGATAGACAGTAAATCCACATTCAGATGTGCTATTAAAATGTTCAATTAGTCAGAGGAATTGCTTGCCTTCAAAAGCTGTGGGTGCTCCATCAATGGATAGCCATTTGCTAGAATGATATAGGGTCCCCTGCTTGGGAAAGGGATTGGACTAGAAGAGTTTCAAAGTTCCTTCCAACTCTGTCATTCTCTATTCTGTATTCTCAGATCACACAGCTCAGTAAGGGATGCTGCCATGCAGCTGGGAGGATGATACAGCATCTCTAGCTTTTGCCCCAACATTACAAGTAAGGGCGTTAGATCTAGTTACTTGTAAAATATAATTCTTTATTCAGTGAGGTCTTCTTTATTCTCTGACATCAGCTATCAATCACACAGTTTAACTCAAGAACAATCCCTCTTTTCAATCCCAGCCATACAAAAGTCTGTAATAAGATCAATGATGATAACTATGAGAGAACAACTTTATTTAACTTGGTTTGTTAAATCTTTTTTTCTTAAATTGGGTACAGATGATCCATTTTGAGAAAGGTGGAGACATTTTTAATTAATGCTTAGAGTTTTATACTTTTTAATGAAAACCTTATTAAAATTGTTTTGATAATGGATGTTCTCAACAATTTTGATGAAGCTGTTTTTTTATTTTATAGTGTTGTACATGAAGGTGTGACGTGTCAGAAGACACTTAACTTCTGCTTCTTATCATAGATTTTAATATTAAGAAAAAAATAAAGCTGTTGGGACAATAACCAAGAAAAGCTTATAAAATACTTTGTTCAGTCAAAGTTCTGAATTCTTTTGTTGCTGTTTTTGTTAAACCTTATTCATGTGTTTAAATATTAATAAATGAATTACATTTCCTGTTGCCCATTTACTTATCCTTTTCCATCATTTTGCTATTGTTCTGTCAATATATGATGAGTACATAATTGACTGAATGTTTCTAAAAATAATAGAAAGAAAGAAATTATAAACAACACACAAGGCGAAAAAGTGTTTCATTTCTCAGCCATTCTGCAGTTCAAATAGTTCTGTATCTTCATATTTGCTGAAAACACAGCTATTAGAGATTAAGCTCCATTCAACACAGTAACATTTGCACATGAAGACATATTCATAGAACTATGCTATATTTATTTATACATTATCACTGATACTGATGTTTAATCTTAGCCAAAGATTAAAAAATAAAAGAATTTGTAATACAAATTGGTCATTTCTTGATTTATAGAACAAAATAATCTGTCCCTTAAGAACATCATTTTATGGAAAAATAATAAAAACCATCCTTTAGCTAGAGTGAAAGATTTTGGAATATAAAGAAATGAACTATTACATTTATCTATGACAATAGATACTTTATAAAACAAACAGGCAAGGGCTTAGCATCCAACAAAGTAGAATTACAAGAGCAATGATGTAGTTTAGTTGTGTTAACTGCTGTCACACTCACCAAAATTAGAAATAGCACACTTGGAAAACTTCACACATGATAGCACAACATCATTAGCAAATGCAGCTATAGAATGTTAAAAACAACAACATACTGACATATGTATATTGGATGAAAGACACTTCAGAATGTTGTGGCAAATTGATTATTTAGCTAAACCTACCATATAATTCCAGATGAGTAGCCATTTCAATCTGTAGCAGCAACTATATAAAAACTACTCTGGCATCTCTAGTCACTAACGGGTTTATGTTGCATGAACATTTGTGCTTCACTGCATTCCTATTCATGAAGAGAGAGTATAATGTATTTGGGAGGGACTATAGCTCAGTGCTAGAATGACTATAGCACTTTGTATTCAAAAGGTTTCAGAATTAACTCCTTGCATATCTAGGTAAAAAAAAATCACAGATAAAAACAATGAAAAATCTCTAGAGACCAAAGACATCTGCTGCTAGTCTGAGTAAGTAGTCCTGGTTCACTGAATCAGTATAAAATTGTTTTATATGTTATGTGTGTTATGGCTTGTATATTTCAAGTAAAAATGGCATTTCTGACTAACTGGTTTATGCATAACAATGCACTAACTCATTTTCATGGGTATGCACATGAAAATACTACAAAATAGTTTTTTTGTTTGTTTACATTTATATCCCACCCTTCTCCGAAGACTCAGGGCGGCTTCCAGTGTGTAAGGCAATAGTCTCATTCTATTTGTATATTTACAAAGTCAACTTATTGCCCCCCCAACAATCTGGGTCCTCATTTTACCTACCTTATAAAGGATGGAAGGCTGAGTCAACCTTGGACCTGGTGGGACTAGAACCTGCAGTAATTGCAGGCAGCTGTGTTTTAATAACAGGCTTCTTACAGCCTGAGCCACACCGCGGCCCTACATATTGTACATATTGCATCTTTTTTCTCATCCTACGGTATATTATATCAGTAGTTCTATTAAATTCTGAAGAAACAATAATTATAGTCAAGAAAGGAATTGTATTTTGTAGTTGCATGATATGTCAATGACACAATAGCCAGGATTACATATAATGCTATGCAAGAAATACGGTTTACAAATCAGAATCAGAAAGTTTGCCCTTTGTTCTAAGCCCAAACTAAATCAACATTATTATTACTGGTTTCGTATTGAGTTCATATTATGTTATATTAAGGTTTGTAGTAAAAATGTTTTCTCAATGTTCTATGAGTTGTTTAAATCAACATAAGCAAAACCTAAATAAATTGTAATATGGGTTTATGTGATATGTGAAACCCAACTATGGACTAAAACTGTGCAATAACCACACAGGCAGTACTCCGTATAATACTGCTGTCTGAAATTATCATCCTAAATCGCCACTGTTAATTTGATATTTTGTAGAACATGGAAAATGCAGACCGGAAAGGCAATTGCTTACAAATAAAGAACATTCCAAGCATGCAAAAAGACACTGGATGCTTTGTAATTTACCCACAGCAAACACCCCTTTGAATTAGTATTTCTTGATGACATGTAGACATGTCAAGGCAGTTTTCTTCCATTACTAGTACTATTTTATCACTGTTTTATACAGGGAATTCATTTCTGAGCCTTTCAATCTAGCCTCCAGCACCTTATAGGCAGAAGAAGGCACACAATGCAAATATTGGACCACAAGTTGATGCAAAGTCTGTACCCAATGCTGGGGGTTGTGTGTGTGTGTCTGGATGGGGAGGACCAGATTTAGGCTCAATCCAGGCAAAACTGAGAGGCTTTGTTATAGTTTGGCCTTTCTGGTTCCAGGGAGCCTTCATCTGTAGGAGACCTTAATGGAGTTTCAGTATCACATGTAAGACAGTTGTACACTCTGGGGGGGTCTTCTTGGATTCTTAATTCTTGCTCAAAGAGCAAGGGGGAGCTGTAGCCAAGTGGCATTTGCTCAGGTTCAACTTGTGTGCCTCTTCTGCCCATTCCCATTCTAGAGGGTCTTCAGCAATCATTCAGACTTTGATCACCTCTTCACTGGATTACTTTAATACATTCTACAAGGGATTGCCTTTGAAGACCTCTTGGAAGCTACAAAATGCAATAGCACGGGCACTACATTGTAGTATGGACACATGCCCCTGCTGCTTTGTGGGCTGCACTGTTGCCAATTGGCTTCCAGGTGCAATTAAAAAGCATTCATTATCAGCTATAAAGTTCCTGCATGGCGCAGAGCCTAGTTACTTGAAGAACTGCCTGTCTCCATATACTCTGTCTGGTCATGTCAACTGAAGTGGGCACATTCCAGGTCCCTTATATTAAGTAGTCACACACACACACACACACTTTTCAGGTGTATACTTTTTCTTCTTGATAGGCTTTGTTTTCCTTTAATTTTTATCTGTAGGCTCCCCAGAGTTGTTATAAAATTAGGTGGCTTCAAACTGTAAATAATAAAATAAAAATATGACAATATAGAAAAAACTGCTGTCATTGATTCATCGTAAAAGGAAGCTTTTATATAATGAGAGTAATGATTGACAGTAGATCTTTGCTTCAGCTGTGGGGGACATATGATCTGATTGTAGATTCTTGTCTAAAATTCATGCATATTTTAAAGTGTTTTAATTCTACTAGATACTGTACCTTTACCTAAACACATCTAATTTTGGATGAGATGAGTCAGACCAATGAACTACAAAGATCTGGCAGTGTTCCAATCATCAGAGTTTTATTTCCTCTCATCACAACAGCAGTTAGCAAATGCTGCAGGAAATTCACAGATTAACTCAGCTATGTTGCTACAGTGCTTTCAATACAACATTTTTGAATACTTGGTGGCAGCCTTTGTTCAACATTATCTGAAGGATAAAAGGATTAACCCAATAGCCTTGCTTTGCCCAACACACTGAACCCTATATTGACCATACTGCTTTGATCTATCCTGGAGTATATATGCTTGCTGGGTTACTTTGTAATTCACTAGATTTGCTCACAAGGCATATTCAGTAAGCAATCAAATTTTAGGCCAGGAACTCCTGCCTAAATGGTGATCTGACAATCAGTGCCTATTACTACCCTATTTTCCCCAAAATAAGACATCTCCTGATAATAAGCCCAATCGGGCTTTTGAGTGCATGTCAATAAGGCCAACGCTTATTTCAGAGTTCAGAAAAATATAAGACAGGGTCTTATTTTCGGGGAAACATAGTATATTGCAGAAATCAGGAGGGACAACCCATATTACAGCTCTTCCAATAGCAATAGCAGACTTACATACTGCTTTGCACTCTCTCTAAGTGGTTTTACAGAGTCAGCATATTGCCCCCAACAATTTGGGTCCTCATTTTACCCACCTCAGAAGGATGGAAGGCTGAATCAACCTTGAGCCTGGTGGGATTTGAACTGCCAAATTGCAAGCATCTGGTAGGCAGCAGAAGTAGCCTGTAGTACTGCACTCTAACCACTGCGCCACCGAGGCTCTAATAACATACATAACCAAAATTTGTTTTTTTAAAGGTGGAACTGGAACTGAGCAAATTGAAACACTACAATAATGCACCGTATCTCCATTTGACCCAGGAGGTAGGTAGGTGTCTGGCTGCACGCATATGCTTCCAATGTTAGCAGCTTTCAAAATGGGAAAGATAGATGGGAAAGCCCAGAGAGGCTTCTGCGCTTTTTCCACTTTCTTCCCCTTCCTCCCCAGCTGAGCTCGTCCTATAGGGGAAAAGAAGAAACTGCGCTGCGTCTCGCTTTGAAATTGGTGCGACATTAAGGTGAGGGGGAAAAGAAAGGAATCAAGGGAAGAAAAAAGACACAATGCTCTCAAGATTGGAAAGGCAAGTGGGCAGGCGGACAAACAGGCAGGCATGGAAACTGGTCTCTCCTTTCGCCCAAGGACCTCTCTTGTTCTTCCAGGCAGCAATTATGTCAGAAAGTTGTTGGAACTGTTTGCAAATTTTCCATCTTGGCAGTCTGCCTGTATTAAAGGTTGCTCCATGATTGCACTGATATGTGAATTCACATGTCCACAGTCAGCCTGATGTCCTGCCTCTTCCCTGAACCTTACTTTTTTCTCTGCTTTACCCAACCCCCTCCACAACCCCCTTCCTGGTTTGGCAAGGAAGTAATGGCTTCAAGCTTTATGGGATTGGTTGATATCCCTTCTGCAAAGACAACATGACCAAGGTATGTGACAGATGATTGCTAAAATTGGCATTTCTCTAGGGACAGCTCCAACCCTTCTTCATGGAGCCTGGTCATAACCTTCTCCAGGCACTCATGTTTTTCAAGAGTCTCACCAAAGACAATGATATTGTCTAGGAACACTAAAACACTAACACCTCTATCAAATTAATGTCTCCCACTGTCTGCTCCAAAAGTCATTGAAAGGTTGCCGGGACCTCTGATAATATTTGAGGCATCCGGTTGAATTCATTGAACCCCAAGGGGCAGATGAAAGCAGTTTTCTCTTTATCATTTGGATCCATGGGAATCTGGTGGTAGCCATTTCTAGATCCAGCACACTAAACCACTTTGCCCCAATAAGCAATGTAGGGCGTCTTTGATTTGGGGAGATAGTGTACTGATCTGGAATGGGTCCTCCGATTGTGGGTATGGTAATCTAGGCACATTCTCAGGGACCCATTCTTTTTCTGGACTTCTACTATGGGAGAGGTGTAGGGGCTCCAAGATTCTCCGATGATCCTGGTCCTCTTCAATTTTGTTAGATGCTTTTTGAGGATGTCCAAGTCACTTGGAATCTGCCGAGACCTCCCTTGGAAGGGCTTATCTTCCTGTAGATGGACTTGATGTTGAGTGCTTCTAGTGCACCCCATATCAAATTTGTCTTTTGAGAACAGGTGTCGCCACCTCCAAAGTTGTTCTCTAGCCCTCTCCTGCCACTCTGGGGCCAGCTTATTCCTTGGGTAGAATCAATCTATTGAAACCTCACCCTGCCTTTTGCCCTGTATTGGGCAATACAACAGGGATGGCTGAGCTCACTTGTCCCAACAACATTCGGTCCTTCAAACTTGCAGGGAAGTTGGTAACATTCCGGATTCCAATTGAGATCTGCCAGAGGTGGGTTTCAGCAGGTTTTGACCAGTTCTGGAGAACCAGTAGTGGAAATTTTGAGTAGTTCGGAGAACTGGTAGTAAAAATTCTGACTGGCCCCAGCCCCATCTATTCTCTGCTTCCCAAGTCCCAGCTGATCAGGAGGAAATGGGGATTTTGCAGTAACTTCCCCTGCCATGCTCACCAAGCCACGCCCACCAAGCTACACCCACAGAACCGGTAGTAAAAATTTTTGAAATCCACCACTGAGATCTGCCCTCTAATCTGCTACAAGACCTTTATAGAGACTACCTCTGGGATTACTTCTACTATAATATTCTGTCTTCTGGGTCAGATTCAAAGACAAGGTAGGGCCCAGGCTGCTCCCAGTTCAATATGATGGAAGCCTGTAGACACACTACCTCCCCAGGTTGCAGTACTCTGCTCATTCGGTCCATTTCCCACAGCCAACCCACACTTTCCATGGGAGCCTATTGCTCTTGTCACAAGGTGCTGGTGTACTGCCTGCAGTTCAGATGAATGTCCCCCATCACTGTCTTTTCCTGCTGGGACAATCAGGGTGATTAGGTGTCTGACTAAGTTAATGTACTGGCACCATTGGAGAAGGACCCATCAACTCTTCAGGGAGCTCAGTGGTGAGGGACACAGGATCTGGTCTGACAGTTTGTGTTTGAGTGCTCTTGCAAGTCTCTGCAGATTGTTGCAGGGTCTTTGTCTCTTTGTCCTTGGCAGGCCCTTGCATAAGTCCTTGCTAAGGGAGAAGCTCTCATCACTCCTGTCACTGAGACCCCTTTGTAGGTTTTTTTTTTTAAATTTCATTTTGTCACAACAGTATACACAAACATTGTCATAAATAAAACAACATATCATGAAGAAAATATATATATATATGTAAAAAAATATGCATCAGCTATATATATTTGATATAATGAAGGGAACAATAGGACAGGAGGTTGGATTTCATGGTTGTTGCAGCTTTGTACAAGAACGCCTGTAGTGTCCTGCACCCACACAGTTTTAACAGATCACCGGCCACACTGGCTTCTCAGCTGAAGCCGAAGAGCCTCTCCCCCCACTGATCAGCCCATCTGCGCCTCCATTCAAGGGCATACCACCCATTGCTGTCTATGAGACCATCATCTCTGTTAGGTGAGATATTTTGGCTTCCATGTAGGTGAGCCAGGCATTTTTGCAGCCAGTCTTTCTCATTTTCACACCTGGAAGCCATTCTGGTGGAAAATCAGCTGTGGCCTTTTTAGTTTCCTCTGCTTATGTTGCGAATAGAATAGAATAGAATAGAATAGAATAGAATAGAATAGAATAGAATAGAATAGTTTATTGGCCAAGTGTGATTGGACACACAAGGAATTTGTCTATGGTGCATATGCTCTCAGTGTACATAAAAAGACAAGATACATTTGTCAAGAATCATAAGGTACAACACTTAATGATAGTCATAGGGTACAAATAAACAATCAGGAAACAATCAATATCAATATAAATTGTAAGGATACAAGCAACAAAGTTACAGTCATGCAGTCATAAGTGGGAGGAGATGGGTGAACGATGAGAAGACTAATAGTAATGCAGCCTTAGTGAATAGTTTGACAGTTTGAGGGAATTATTTGTTTAGTAGAGTGATGGTGTTCAGGGGAAAAAAACTATTCTTGTGTCCAGTTGTCTTGGTATGCAAGACCATAGCGTTGTTTTGAGGGTAGGAGTTGAAACAGTTTGTGTCCAAGATGCAAGGGGTCTGTAACACTCCTTATGAACTCATAATAACTCAGGGGTTTCCCTTTAGCTGATTCCAGACTGGGTCTGAGTATAAAGCATCCCATGAAAGCTATTCTATCTTCACTAAGTTGCCTGGATCAACTGGACTCTGCTGTCTTATCATTCCAGCCAGCTCATTGTGCAGTTTCCTATTAGCAGGTGGGTCACACAATGGGGTGGTGATCAGTCCCCTCCCAGTGGGTGGATCATGCAATTGGGGTGGTGGTCGGACAGCTGGTCTCTTCCTCCCTCTCTCTCCCTCCCCACCTTCTCTTTGCTGGTCTCTACTTCCACAGCTTCTGCTCCTTCATTGATTCCTTTGCTTGTCTCCCTTTCTCTCAGTCTCTCTGTTTTCCCTTCCTCCTCTCCCTCTTTTCTCTCCCTTCCCTCTCAGTCCTTTCTCTAGCTTTCCTTCAGGTTTGCCCCACAGAAGCCTCCCTTATTCCTATTGCCTTCTCTTTCTCTTTTTTTCTTTCTCTTTCTCTCTCTCCTCGCCTCTCTTTCCTTTTTCTTTCCCGCCAAAACCTTTCCCTTTTCAAACCCCTTCTCCCTCTTCTCCCCGCCTCTTCCTCTTTTCTTCCGGGCGCGCCGCCTTCTGGGGCTCTGGCAGAGCTCCAGCGTCGGTCGCTGCCCTAAGTCTTAACCGCCCGCAGCTTAGGTGGCCTTCGCCGGCAGCACCGATCAGCTGGAGCCGAGCTAGCAGATACCGGGGCGTCAGCGGAGCTCCGGCCGCGCCCCAACTCCAGCTGACTCCTCCCAAGGCCCGTGTGCTGCTGCCGGCAACGGCGGATGCCGGCGGAGCTCCAGCTGACTTTCACAGCCAGCGCCAGCGCCGATCCAGCTTCAGCTCATCTCATCCCTCTCTGCAACTTGTATATTTGGACTGCAACTCTTAAATTCCCAACAGCTGGTGAGTACTAGGTATTAGGGAAACTGAAGCCCAACAAATCTGGAAGACAGATTGAGAAAGATTACTATGGAGATAGTAGAAATCAACATCTGGTATCCCCTGTATACTCTTTCATAGGCGGGAATAGGCTCCTTAGAATCTATTATGCTATACTAATTGCTAATTATTTGCTAATTATTTGCTAAGGTTAACTAATTATTAACCTTATGCCCATAAACGTTATGGAATGTATGGCGTTTTGCTTAAATAAGTTTCATATACTTTAATTATTCAAGGGCAACTCCCCTGCCTCTTGGTTTCAATAGAGCAGGGGTCTCCAACCTTGGCAACTTTAAGCCTGGCGGACTTCAACTCCCAGAATTCCCCAGCCAGCTTTGCTGGCTGGGGGCTTCTGGGAGTTGAAGTCCGCCAGGCTTAAAGTTGCCAAGGTTGGAGACCCCTGCAATAGAGGATTAAGAGTCTTTTAATGCTGGTCTCATGTTTCTGGACTTGTAATCCAGTGATGGTTTACCTATCCCCATCACAGTAAATGTGCAACTGGAGATTGAAAATTTCTTGTAAACTTCATATTTGTGTAAGTTTATTTTGTCTTGCTTTATTGATTGAATGCTGCATTTATCATTTCCACTGCCTTTTTTAATTTTTTTTTAAAATTTGAATTTATATCCCGCCCTTCTCCGAAGACTCAGGGCGGCTTACATT
Source organism: Ahaetulla prasina (assembly GCF_028640845.1). NCBI lineage: Eukaryota > Metazoa > Chordata > Lepidosauria > Squamata > Colubridae > Ahaetulla > Ahaetulla prasina. The sequence goes on along the minus strand of NC_080540.1, from coordinate 266,984,505 downwards.
GTATTAAGCAAAGTCAACTTTTATTGCCCCCAACAATCTGGGTCCTCATTTTACCTACCTTATAAAGGATGGAATGCTGAGTCAACCTTGGGCCTGGTGGGACTTGAACCTGCAGTAATTGCAGGCAGCTGTGTTAATAACAGACTGCATTAGCCTGTTGAGCCACCAGAGGCCCATTAATGTTTCTGATATTTTATTGTTGATCTGTATTTATATAAGAGGACTTAATGAGGACTTGATCTTAAAAGGCAACCTTAAATATTTTGATTAACTGAATCAATATAATGGGAACCATTGAATAGTCTGAAAATAAATTGGCTATGATAGTAAAGACAAAAAAAGTCTGGATAGTCCACAGGGCTCTACCTGGACAAGGTATTGCAAATAGAAGTAGGACTATGGCAAAACAAAGCAAAGATAGTATCAACAATAATTGGTGCTTGGGTGCAATTCCAAAAGCTTGGGTGAAATTCCAAGCACTGGAGCAGACTTGTACATCAGCACTGACAAAATCACCATTAGTTAATTGCAAAAGACAGCTTTACTTGGAATAGCTCACCTCCTGTGATACCTCTAATAACATCAAACAATATGTCCCTATCCCAGGTCTTTGGGAAGGATTCTTTCAATAGGTGGATAAAAATGCCAAATGTAGTCTAAACATCTGGTTGACTATAACAAGCCATAATATTGATATAAGCATGGCCTGATGTGGAGAAAAACTAAGAAGTCATTCAAGGAAAGCTCTTGAACTCAGCAAAGGTGAAGGTTAAATATAGAAAAGAAATGAAAACCAATTTGTTAATTGGAAGAACAAGCCAATGTATGGTCAATATTTGAAGGTTGAGGAGGAAAAGCTGATATAAAATCCACATGGAGTTGGTTAGAATTGAGTATTAAATAAAGAAACTGAAGGCTTTATTTTGGCAGCTCAACAACAAGCATTGCCAATTAGTTGTATGAAGGTCAAAATTCAACATGTAACAGCAAATGTCGCCTTTGTACTAAAAAGGATGAAACAATTGACTGATCAGTGGCTGCAGCAAAATTTCACAAACTGACTGCAAGCAGTGTCATTAAGTTGCCAGAATTATTCATTGAAAACTTTGTCAGAGATTTGGAATTGGATGCAGTAAAAACTACTGGGAACCTCAAGTTAAGAAAGTTTGAAAATGAGACAATTAAGATCTAATGGGACTTTAAGATCTAAACAGAGAGGCACTTTGTTCATAACATGTCTGATATAACAGACTTGAAAAAAATTAATCTGATTTATTGATGTTTCTATTCTGGGTAATGCTAAGTGAGGGGAAAAAATTGGAAAAACTTACAAAATATCAGGATTTGTGGATTGAAGTTGATGCTTACGGAAAAAGAAATTCATTGTTACATCATGCTTGGCACCTGCAGGGCAATTCCTAAAAGTTTTCCTTGATATTTGGAAATTCCGAATTCATCAGCCCTGAACATCATAATATGAAAAAAAAATCCACCGTGTTTGGACCTGTCTATATTCTTTGATGCTACTTAATAATTCTTAGTTCTTTGGTTAGGTTTTCAGTAGTCTTAGACTGTGAATCTAGCTTTAGATTATCCACATGTAATATATACTCTATTAGGCATTTAGCTATCTTTTGCCACAGTTTTCAATCTGATGCAGGCAACAGGATTATAAATGATCATAAATAACCCTATGGTGAATTACAAGTTCAGCAGATTCTGCAGAGTGCAACCAGTTTTGAAAAGTTATAAAGAAAGATAGTTTTGTAACATAAACTAGAGGCTAAAATTTAATTGTTATTTTTGATGTGAATATTTTATACTGTTTTTAGCGTGATGCTAGTTGCCCAAGTTGAACCTAGTTTTTTTTAATTGATTAATTACATAAATGAATAAATACAACTTCAAAACTTAGAATGTTGTTCATCTGTACTTTTATTTATTAAAATAAATAAATAAATAAGAACTAATAAAATTCGTAATTTTTTCAAAGATTTCAGCACATGGAAATGGAGTTGTTTATAGGTTTGAGGTTGATAGGTTTCTAGGTTGATCTGTTGTAATTGTTGCATATGCTTATTTGCTAAAAACAATCTTCCTTTTAGGTGTCTGAGAATTATATCACCTGTACTCCATGTTAACTAATGCTTTGTATCTGTCATAGTAGTGAGAGACATAGTAATTATTGATAAAATCCAAAATCTGGAATATGAAATTCCCAGTTCACAATAATCTGGGATAATGACAATATTTGTTAATCAATAGTTCCCTTTAAAAATAAGATAGTTGGGGCTTTCTGTCAAGTTCAGTCAAATCGGCACTCGAGTCCTTAAGGTCCCTTGCTTATTCAATCTGTTTTCTTCTTGGTAAAGCAAATGGTTAAGCTAAATGCTTTCCAGGTTGGAGTACTAGGAAAAATACACATTTTATTACGAAGTAAAGAACACTGAAATACATTTTTCTGATTGGTAAGAAAATAGTACCCTATGTTTAACTAGCACAAAAGCTAAAAATGGCAAAGTTTCTTCTTCTTTAATAGTTTTTCAGACTCATGCACAGAAATGTATTACTTCAAAAGTGCTTCCTAAGTTGGTACCCTTCAGATGCCCTTCTGTAGCAAAGTGATTAGGCATGAGTCCAATCCCTACTATATGTTGAATTTTCCATTTTTCTCTCTTTCCTTTCCTTTGGGAGATAAGTAATATGTTCAGAGTTCACAGTTTCTGCCAATGCTAACATTTCCATTTCTTGACAGATGTCACTTAACTTGGTTGATGCAGATTTCTTTTTGGAAGAGAATAAATTCAAGCAATATTGTACAGAATTTCTCCAATATTCACAAAAAATTGGGGATAATTGGCAATGGAGAAGCATAAAGGTATGGGCAAACGTCAAATCTTAAACCATTTATAACAAAGACTTTCTAAGAGTAGTTGTTATCAAGTTATGATTTATTGTACAATAGAACTTCTGGTCACGACCATAATTCATTCCATAACTTTGGTCGCAAACCAATGCAAATGGTTGTGACTCGAACCTAATTTTGGAAATTTGTCACAAAAAAAAATGGCGCGGAAGGGGAAATTGGCCACAAAAAAAAGTGAATTTTTTGGTTGGAACCTGATTTGGGCATGATCAGAAGCGTTTGTGATCAGAGGTTCTACTGTACTTCGATATTTAGACTAAGATAAAAGATCCAAATTTATGTAATTTGATTTCTGAAAGCTTTTCTTGCAAGAATTATAAACAATAAGATGTCTATCTAAGTTTAGTTCTTATTCGGCCTGTGGTTCTTTTGTAAAGCATTGTTTTTTCCTTAAAACTTTAATGTGGTATTTGATTTCAATTATTAAATACAAGTATTAAGATATTTTCAACAAAATATAACAAAACAAAATAAAATAGACATTGAAAATTGGCTATTCTTTTCCTTTATAAATATTTTTAACTTGCTTTTGAAAAGAAGCTGAAAATTGCAAAAATAACCAGTGTAAACACTTTCCTCTTAGTTTTTTTACAATGGCTTTCATTGTTATAGCATTTAATTGGAAACAGTTTTATCCTTTAGATTCTGTTCCAATTAACAAAAGCTTCCTTTCCTTTTTACCTGGAGAAATAATTTTTTTCTGTAAAACAAACAAAAATCTACAGTGATCAATTAAATTGTTGGTTATGTAGTGTAGATGTAGAAACTGCTTGCGTGGAGAAGAATATTTTATGTTTACAAATCACTAAGGACAGGCCTTTTTTCTTTTTAAGAGAGATGGATTTCTTTGAACACTGTAAGTTTTCTTTTGTGAAATGTTTTCATGATGTTTACTTATAACTAGACAAGCCTTGTTGACAACCATTTTGTGAATAGCTGGGCTTTTGCTGTAGCCATATTGCTTGCATACAGTGGTGAAATGTAACATTTGTTCTGTGGGCATGGCTTGGTGGGGGGTAATGTGTGGATGGGCATGGCCAACTTTTTTTTTTTACTTTTAAAAGCATTTTTTTTTACAAACTCTTCGGCCGAAGAAGTTGTAGAAAAAATGCTTTTAAAAGGCTCCTCCGATGATCCCAGCTGAGTTGCCTGATTGTCAGAGGCTTTTCTTTTAAAAGCATTTTTTTCCGAAGAGGTTGTAAAAAAATGCTTTTAAAATGCTCTGCCAATCAGGCAACTCAGCTGGGTTCGCCAGAGCCTTTTAAAAGCATTTTTTCTACAATTACTTCGGCCGAAGAGGTTGTAAAGAAAATGATTTTAAAAGGTTCTGATGATCCCAGCTGAGCCACGCGATCATCAGAGGTTTTTTTTTTAATTTTTAAAAGCATTTTTTCGGCTGAGGAAAAAATGCTTTTAAAAGTAAAAACAAAAACTTCTGATGATCATGCAGCTCAGCTGGGCATGGGGGAGGCAGGGATTTTTGCTACCGGTTCTCCGAACCACCCGTGATCCGGTCCAAACTGGGAGCATTTCACCCCTGCTTGCATATAGAACAAATGACCCAAAGATTGGGCAGCCAGTCAGTGAGCTGTACATCACATTGAACTAGATGCACCAGTGGTCTGACTTTAAACAGGATACTCATGTATGTCTTTGTGGTTGTATTTCAGTTGTAGGACTTTGGGCATAAGTACTATTGGAAGAGGGATAGGAACTTTTAGATACATATGGACACCTGCAGTGTTCTCCTCTAACTGCAGTGATAGATAAATTATTTGTGATACCGTATATGCAATAGCCTATAGAGACATTTCTGTAATAATTTTTGTAAAGTTTATTTTTTAAAGTTTGTGCTTCCTCATTGATTCATACAAGATTGTTTATCACAACTTTGGTATTCTTGCTATTAGCCAGTTTCAGTGCTTTTACTTTTTCCTTTTAGTCTAGAGAGAAAAAGAAAAAGATGGAAAAACGACTGTTTGCCCAAGTTCTTTGGAATTACAAGTTTTGTCAAGCTGTCCTTGGTGCTTTATCCACCAGCCACTCCTTTCCAGACATTTTGTTCAGATTGTACTTGCTTCTATGGCAATTACAGATTGGCTTTTCAGCTACAGATTCCTCTTGCACATGTGTCTGGATTCCCACAATGTCAAGTCCATCCATTCAGTACAGAAGTGTCCAGCAATCCTCAACATTGAGGATTGTACCATTGTCTAACACTTCTGCCTGCTATATATTTTTTCCAAACATCTGATGGGCCTCCTCTCCGGTACTTTAATCGGATATGAAGCTGCTAGATGTCTAATCTAACAGTTGAGTTGGTACTGACAAGAAAAATAAAATCTTTATACCTAGACCATTTTATATTATGCCAAGTCCATCAGGGCACCTCATCCTGCCACAAATGTATATTAAAGTAAATTTACATGTATTTATGTTTAGCATAAGGTTCAAATGAGGTTTATTTCATACAGTGTGATTTTGCTTCCAACTTTAAATATATAAATCCAAGAATTGTCAATTTGTGAGATTGAATGCAATGTTTAGTAGGGAACTTTATAGCAAGATACTGAATATGTAGGTTTTTTTTCCTATCCAGTAAGCCTATGTTCTTGTACTACTTAGATTTGGTTTGCAACTATAGTCTTTATGGCATGTACAGTCATAGTTTGTTCCAGCAAAAGTACATTCTGATTGGCTCATTAGGTTTTAGTGGGAACATAAATATAAGATGCCAGTAAAAGCAACTAAGGTAATTTTCTTGAAAAGAATTGGTTTTGTGTTCAAATGTATACTGAGAAGAGTACATATTTTAGGTGAAATCTTGATGAAAGAAATGCTAAAATAGGCTATGCCACTGGAATAGATAGATAGATAGATAGATAGATAGATAGATAAGACAGACAGACAGACAGACATAGATAATGTGGCTTAGAGGAGAGAATTAATATGCTGAAAAGAGACATATATTGATTTAAAATTAAAGCAAATGAAATAAACTCTTGTCAGAAATGATATATTATCCAAAGAGTTAAATTTATAGTTACATTTGCAGACTTATCAAGTAATTTAATGGTACATTAATGGGGTTTGAACAGAGATTGTTTGGAATAGAATCCTTTTATATCAGCTGTTGCACATATGCTTTTTGTGTGTGTTTCTCTCAAATAAAACTTAATGAAACAGCTAATAAAACCCCCAATTTGTTTGTGCTTTCTTTGAGAAATGAGCTGTTAATATGCAGCTACTGTTTATTACCAACCATGCATTTTAGTTGTCTTTCAGTAGATATTGTTACTAGGAATCCATGCTGTGTTACACATTTTAATTCAATAATGTCTTTTTTAAAAATACCCATGTCAAGAACATGTTTAATTTTCTTAAATGAGCTAACGTGTAAGAAATGTATAACTCGGTTTGGTTAATAGTACCTGGAGAAGCTGTTTCATGCAGGATTTTTGCAGGATAATTTTTTTTTTCATTTTGGGGTATAATGGTAGATGATAAATCACATTTTCTAAAGGTTTTGTGCAAGCATAAACCAGGCATAGAAGCGGTTTCTTGGATCTATACCTCATATTGCAAGTGCATGTTGATAGCTAGAAGTGGCTTAATAGGAGAAATGTGATACTTGGGAGTTAACTGTTATCTGGAAAACTGCAGTAAGCAGATTTTTCCCCTCTCTCTATTTTGAATTGGTATAGTGCAGGAATTATCGGATCCCAATATCCAGAATCTCCTATCAGTATAGACAGTGATGAGGAATGCTGGGATTTATAATTCACTAACATCTGGGGATGGTTCATCCTTGAATGCTCACTAATGAGAACATTACTGTACAGTCTTGGAACTGATGATTGTATATGGATTTTGAGAAATGTATCATGAAATTATTGGGAGGTATAGAGGAAAGTGATTAAAATAGCAAGTAAATATATCTAGAGAAGAAATTCTTGAGTCTCATCAGTCTTTAAAAGTATTTCTCATCTGTTACAGGAGAAGTGTTTCCATTTAGCCAATGTTAAAATTCAATTTTTAAATATCAAAAATAACAGCAACACAAAACTCGAATGAAGAACAATAGTGTGTATATCTGCGCCAACTCAGCTCAAATTGCCCAAGGAGCTGCTGATACAGTTCTACAGAAGAATTATTGAGTCTGTCATCTGCATCTCTATAACTGTCTGGTTTGGTTCTGCAACCCAGAACCAAACCAGACAGATTTCAGAGGATAATTAGAACTGCAGAAAAAACAATTGCTACCAACCTGCCTTCCATTGAGGACCTGTATATTGCACGAGTCAAAAAGAGGGCTGTGAAAATATTTAGACCCCTCACATCCTGGACGTTGTTGTTGTTGTTGTTAGTTGTGAAGTCGTGTCTGACCCATCGCGACCCCATGGACAACGTTCCTCCAGGCCTTCCTGTCCTCTACCATCCTCAAACTGTTTCAATTCCTACCCTCAAAACAACACTACAGAGCACTGCACACCAGAACACCTAGACACAAGAACAGTTTTTTCCCAAACGCCATCACTTGTCGTGTCCCACTCCTCCGCTGACGGCTGGGTCCGGGAAATCCGAATCAGGCGTGCCTCTGCAGCTCTGCCCAAAGTCCTAGCAAAGTCCTCAGAGCAGGCAGGAGACCAGTAAGTGACTTCAGCAAGATAAGTTTGACTTTTGCCTGACTCAGAGACTGCCAGAAAGTAGATCCTTTATATAGGCCATGGGGTGTGGCTCCATGACTCAGCACTCATTAAGGCCTGCCCCTCCCTTCCCTCTGCAGCCTCCGCCTCTCCAATCTTCTGATGCGAGGGTCACACCAATCAGCTGTTGGTAATAAACCCTCCTCAGGCTCACCTGCTGTGGAGGAGGGGGAGGGGTCTAGCTGCTCCGTTTGCCTGGGCATGGAGTCAGGGCTGGGGCAGGGAGATTCTCCTTCTGCAGTTTGTGTGGGCATGGAGCCAGGACTGGGACCGGGAGGCATACATTCCTCAGTGTGCGGGAGCAGGTAAGAAGGCCCCGGCTGCTCTGAGGGCGGGCAAGAGACAACATCACTCTGCTAAACAAATAATTCCCTCAACACTGTCAAACTATTTACTAAATCTGCACTATTATTAATCTTCTCATTGTTCCCACCACCCATCTCCTTCCACTTATGACTGTATGACTGTAACATTGTTGCTTGTATCCTTATGATTTATATTGATATTGATTGTTTCCTGATTGCTTATTTGTACCCTATGACTATCATTAAGTGTTGTATCGTATGATTCTTGATGAATGTATCTTATCTTTTATGTACACTGAGAGCATATGCATCAAGACAAATTCCTTGTCTTGGCCAATAAAAAATTCTATTCTATTCTATTCTGTTCTGTTCTATTCTATTCCATTCCATTCCATTCCATTCCATTCTATTGCAAAGCAGAAATGGACAACCCAGAATTTCCCCAGATTATTATACTGAACTAAATTCCACAACCTTCTGTTGTTTAATTCTCAGTAATATGTTTTCAGCTGTGGTATGTTTTCACTCCCCAAAATGGAATCTGGACATATTTCTTGTGGTCCTTGGAGAACAAACAAAATACAATGTGGTTTCTAATTGTTGGAAACAACCCTTTCTACCTTTATACAAAGCTGCACAGCAGTAATATAAACAGCAGTAGATAGATAGACTATGTGCCTCAGATTTTTAATTCCTACCAATCTTCTCCACCATGATCTATCTCTAATCTGTTTTGTGAAATTGCCCAGCAGTGTACTTATCAGTGTAATTGAGTGCATCTACCTTCCTGCTTTCAGTGTCCATTTATTTCCTTCCATCTTTCTCAGCATTCGAACCTTTTTCAGAGACCTGATTCATTGCATAATATGTTTGAAGTAGAATATTTTGATAGGTAGCGAGGTATAGACACATCATATCATTTGAATATTTTTGTCAAGGCCTTCATGGATGCTCTATCAAGTGTTAGTTTTCTTGGTTGCTTGTTTCTTTACAGTTGATAATTGATCCTAAAAGGCAGAAGCTATCCACCATGTTGATACCTTCATTGTCAAATCTAGGACTGGTTGTTGCAACTGCTATCATTAGGTTGGTTATCTTTATATTTAATTTTAGTCCTATTTATTCACTATGCTCTTTGACTTTTAGTACCAAGGCTTTTGGATCCTTTGTGTTTTTGACTGTCGGTAGGCTCATCAGCAAAGCACAGGTTATTTATATTTTTTCTTTCAATTGTACAATCTTCTTATCCAGCTTTCCTTAATATATATTCAGCATATAGATTGAATAAATAACTGGAGTTCTGTGGTTTTCCCACCTATCTATACATTTCCCAGGAAGACAGTGGGAAATCTGGGATCCCCATTTTTCTTAGCACTTTCCACAGCTTGATGTGAAAAATATAATTGTAGGCTTTTCAATGAAGCACATACTTACTTCTTTGTGTTATTCTCTCAAATATCCAGCATCAGCTATGATATCCTTTTCTATGATGGCTTTTCTAAAGCTAACCTGAACATCTGGCATTTCTTTTCCCATATAGGGCTATAATCTGTGTCAGATGATCCTTATTTTGCTAGCATGTGAAATTAAAGGTATTAAGGATACTAACTTCCTATAGCCTTCTGGCTTGGTAAGGCTTGAAGTTTACCTAACTTCATCTCTACTTAGAAGTAGAGAATATCTTCTAAGGTACATTGAATATTTAGACATCTCTACTGTATAGTGTTTCAGTATACTCCTTTTATTTTCCTTTGTTCTCCACTGAATATGCTACTATCTGTTCATTGGCATTCTTTTTTTTGTTCAAAAAGTTTTTATTAGTCAAAAAAGGTTTATACAAATACATATCAGGTATGGTAAATTTTCATTTTTCTTATCTAAAATAAGAATTTTACTCAAATTTTTTAACACATACAACAGCCATAAGGCAAGCAGGTGACACGAAGTAGCAAAGTTTGCAAATTTTAAATACGTAATAAAGAAGAGTCAAGAATAAACAGAATATCGTACAAAAGAGAATAAGGAAAACCAACACAATCCCAAATATCTTTATCACTTCCTAGTTTTGGATCTCAGAACTCTGGGTTCAGCCTGACCCAACTCCAGGGCCGCAACAGCGGCAGCCGCTTCAGCCCCATGATCTATAACCTCCCCTTCTTCAATTCCTGGGTCATCTGATTCCAGGAAGGCTTTGTGTTCCTCCACATAGGCCGTAGCCTCCGCAATTGTACTGATTTTTTTCGTAATGCCCTCCCGGAAAATCATCAATCCTCTGGCATCAGCCATCTGAAGCCCACTCCTTCTGGTACAATTTGCTTGACAAAAATAATATTTCTTTCTTTTTCACGACCTGTCTGGGAATCTGCCTCAGAATGGCTATCTCCTGCCCCTGTAAATCAGTGCCCCACTCCTATGTTTTCTAAGAATTTCATCTCTCGTCTCTCTTCTCACAAATTTGACATGAACCTCTCTGGGAACTGCATGCGTATGCGTATATTGCGAATTAACTCTATAAACTCGATCCACATCCCAATTCATGAAATCAACACTTCTCCCAAGAAATTCTCCCAACAATTTAGTCACAACATCTCTCAAGTCTTCTTGGTCCACTTCTTCCAAATTTTGAAACCTAAGGAAATAAGACATTTTATCCATCTGTAGTCCAAACACAGCATAGCCTGTCGCCTCCTCTCTTTCTGCACTGCCGCATTTCACCCTCCAGACCTTCCACTTTCTGCTTGTTTTCTGCTGAGACTTGTTGAGTATCCTTTAAATCCTTTTGGATAGTCACAATTTCTTCTCTTATTTCCGTTTGGCCTCTTTGCAAATCATCCAGTTTCTTGTCCATATTGGATAACTTTTCCAGAATTCTCCATCTCTCCAGCAGTTGGTCTCTGACCTTTGCCATTTGAAAAAAGAATCAAAATCCTCAGGCAAGCACAGTATCCTTGTAATTTCCTCCGGATCCACCAGGGGCACTCACAGGAGCAACGAGTCCAGAGTACAGTTAGTCAACCAGGAAGTCAAGGGAAGTGATGTCATCAAAATTCTCATAGTGAAGGCGGAAGCTGGACGCCACCACTGTTCCCCAGAAGGAGGGGGCCTCAAACCTTCCCTCCTAAATTTCTCCATCACCTCTTCTCTCCAGAGCTCCACAAAACCGTAATCTTCTTATTTTAAGTTCTCCTCTCTCCAAAATAACTCGTGCTCCTTCCAACCGCAGGGAGAGAAACCCCCGCACCGGAGCACTCCACCACGCCACCGATATTCCTTCCTTCTCCTCCTCAATTCTACTCCGTGCCCTGTTCACCACCAGGCTGCTGCAGTTATAAATCCAATGCCCCGTGTCACTGGCACAGCGCCCAGGCGACGACCAAAATAATGGCCGCGCCTGTGGCCTCGAACCCCGCCAAGCCTAGGACGCGCCAGCATCGGTCCCCACAGTCCTGTATGTCGGCTGGGAGACCCTAGCCTTCTGGCTTGGTAAGGCTTGAAGTTTACCTAACTTCATCTCTACTTAGAAGTAGAGAATATCTTCTAAGGTACATTGAATATTTAGACATCTCTACTGTATAGTGTTTCAGTATACTCCTTTTATTTTCCTTTGTTCTCCACTGAATATGCTACTATCTGTTCATTGGCATTCTTTAGCATATCAATTAGAACATTCTTCTGACTTAAAAGATTGCTTGAAAGACTTCCCTTGCTTTCCATGTTTGTTTCCATCTTCCGTGTCTTTACCGATATTGTTATAATACTGTGTTCTGTCTCTTCTAACAGCTCTCTGAAGCTCCTTGTTAAATTCCCTTTTGATATGATTGTCTTTTTTGGCTTTGGCTTTTTTCTTTACTTTGCCATTTCCACTGTTTGTTCTGCCATCCAGTTTTCTTCCCTCACTTTCTTCATTTTTGGCAGTCTTTTTTTCACATTCTTCCTTAACAACTTCTTTAAGTTCATTACATAATTCCTCTGGTTTTCTATTAATGAGAAACAGAAGTTCAAGTGGATCCTGATATGCTCCTTGAAAATAGTGGCTACATTGATAGTTTTCAACTTACGCCCACAGGCGAGGCTAGAATTTCAATTGCTGCAATACGGTTATAAAATGAGAAATCATGAGATTACATCACTTAGCGACTGCAATCTTGGCAATCCAGGTTGCTGTCATTAAGTGAAATTTACCAGTTGTTAGTCAAATGTTTACGTCAAGTGTCTGATCTTCGGACTTTTCGCCGTGAGCTGAAAACGCACCTATTTATTCAAGCGGGACTGGCTTAAAAGTTTTATTAAATTTTAATTGGGGTTATTTATATTTTAAGGTTTGTTAATTGTTTTAAATTTTCGGCCACCCTATAATATGTCTTGTTTTAATCTTGTTTTTAATGTGTATTTTGTGTATTTTAAATGGCTGTACACCGCCCTGAGTCCTTCGGGAGAAGGGCGGTATAAAAATCAAATAAAATAAATAAAATAAATAAATAAAATAAATACCTAACCTAGTCTAAAACATTTTGGTTTTAGACACTTCTAGGTCAGAGCTTCAAGTCTCCCTACCTGTCTATGCCCCTTCGATCTTTGCCCTTTTGGCTCTCCTAGACCCTCCCCTGCAGCAAGCACCTTCGGAAACAAGCAGATCTGGGGCTTCTTGCCACGCTTAGCAAGCCTGAGCTGAATCCCAGTCAACCCCATTCTCCAGCACTCTGCTGCCTCAGCTGACCTTCCAGCTCAAGGAAGCTTGTCTTCTTGTTTCAGCTGCTGATGAGGCATGCATGGCCTGGCTGCTAATGATAGAGGGCTGACATTGTGCAGTGAAAACAAAAAAAAGATGGAGCTTAAAGGGGCCTCAGCATTCCATTGGGGTAGTTTTGCTCTGAGAAAAAGTGGGGAAAGGAATGAAATATCCCTTCCTTGAGCTGCAATGTGCCAAAGTTCTCGGGATTACTTGTGTAATATGACATATTCAGGTTTTATGCTGTGAATTTATTTGATTTATAAAATTGTAATCCATTTTTCAGTAGTAAATATTCAAATTCCAAAGTAAGGATAATTAAAAACCATTTACAGTATCTTTTAAAGAGTTGAAACTTCTAAAAATGAAATATTTAAAACCAGCTTAAAAACAAGCTACTTGACAATAATTAAGAAGACCAGAAGGCACAATAGCACAAAGATAAACTATACCTAGGTGAACATTATGACCCTGGGTACTTTTGGAGAAATTTCACCACTAGGGTACTTGAATCAAGAATGCCCTTCCTGTGGTCACAACACACAGTAGCAAATTGCTGGAAAATATGGCATTCCCAGTAAGTCTTGACAGACAGTTACGTGAGAATGCACACACCTATAGGTATCTAGGTTCATATCATATAAAGCTACTGGGAATTTGGCCTGATAGCAAATTGGGAATAAGCACTAACACTAACAGATAGATACTAACACTTTTAAAATAGATAAAAAACATTTTAGTGGCACTCCCCTTGAACAAACATGTAAAAGTTAACCAGCATTTGGGATAAAATAGATTGTTATGGAATCTTTCAGTTTAACTGGCTTGGAATTATCCAGTTTTCTTCCTGAATATGACCCCATAGATACAAGTGGGGTAATACAGTGTCTCTAACTTCCAATATATAGATTCAGTTCACAGGGATCTATGGTCAACAGTATCAAAAGTTGCCAGCGAATCAAAGAGAATAAAATAACTGTAATCTCTCTTCTTTTTTTTGTAAAGATCAACCATCAGTGATTGACCAAACCAAGGGTGATTTGGTCTTATAACAGGTTTGATCCTGCGAGTCACCTAAACTGAGATGTATCTAGATAAATTCTAGCTGATAAGAATTTAAGAGTATTTGAAGCTGCTAAGCACCATATTGAGACATTTATAATGCTTACAGTCCAAAAAACCTTCACATTTTGAAAATTAAGTTAGCAGTTTTAATTATACTTTTTCATTCTTACAGAGCCCTTTAGTACATTTCTGGGTCTATGTACTTTAATGTTTAATTTTAGAAAGTGCTATTTCACATTCTCCTGTTTTACAGATGGTAATTTTTTTTGTCCCATTTTCAGTGGCATATGGGAAGAATCCTTCATGCTTCTTGTCAAGTGCTTTTACTGAATGTCTGTTGAATGCTTGTGCCTTTTTTGTCACAATTTACAGGTTTACCATCTGCACTTAACTGAAAAATGGGTCAGCATGTATGATTTAATAATAATACTACCTTGTTTTGTTTTGACTGTTTTGAAATTTTTATTCAGTATGGTATTAACTAAATAGTTTTATTTATGAATATTTATCCTTGTGTTTTATTTTCTCTGTGCCACATAGAATAGGATACATTTTGTTGTAAGGCAAAAGGAAAAATCATATCATGATACACTTTGTAAGGCAAATATTGTTTTGTAAGAGGAACACATCCTCTTCATGTAATGCTTTAAATTGTAATGTTTTACAAATAATTATGCCGTCATCCTGGAGTATCACCTGGAGTATCATAATCAAAATATGTTCTTAGAAAATTTCAATTCTTTTGAAGATGTTTCATCTGAAAATTTTGTTTCTAGTTAGCTAACTAATAACTGTTTTAATTAGTGAAATTTAGTATTTTTATTCTTCTGTTGAAAGATCAGATTCTACTGCATATTATGAAAATATCAGTATGCAGAACACTGAACTTTTCTTAGATTCAATCCTCATGTATTACCTACTCATTTTAAAATGCATTTTCTATTGTAATACTACTAAATTTATAATGGTTGGTTGTATTTGATGAACTGGTTTTAAAATGACAATGAATTAATATTTGATAGTAATACGATATTACTAAAATAGTTTAGAAAAAAAGTGAAAAGATTCCTCCAATAAGAAAATTGAGGGAGAAAAAATCAGGTTTAAGATTATCAATTAACTGAAGTAGTTCCAAGAAAAAAAAGGCAAAGTAAGGATTAGAAGAATAATGGATTGATTTTTCTAGTATTATGAAAGGAAGTGGATAGAATCAATATCACAGAGGTAGCAATCCTATGCATACATGAGACTGAATGTCATTAAATTAAAGGGGCCTTATATCTGAATAAACCTGAATAGAACTTCAAGAAAGCCAATTACGACCTTATAAACAACGATCTTTCACTTCTGAACTGGCAAAATCTGTTTGCAACCTGCATAACTGCTGATGACCTCTATAGAATCTTCCTACTTGAAATCAATAGAGTCATTAAATTGTATGTACCACGAATGACTACCATGTCCAAGAAAAACAAACTACCCATATCAATAAAAAAGCTTCAATCAAAAAAATCCTCTGAAAAGAAACAAAGAAGGCTATGTTACAAACTTCAGAAACCGTTACAGAAACATATGCAACCAAATAAAAACTGAATGCACAAATTACCACACCAAGCAAGAAGAAAACCTTCTACGCACAAATTCCAATCGTGCCTTTTATAATTTTGTCAACAGTAAACTTAAAGATTCAAGATCCATCCCACCACTAAAAGATTCTAACAACAAAGAATGCAATGACGAAACAGTCAAAGCAAACCTCTTCAACATTTTCTTTGGCTCAGTTTTTGTTAACTCCGATAACACATATCCAACATTCCACAAACGAACCAGCAATGACTATGATGATTTAACTCATATAGATTTCACAGAAGACAACGTTGGTAAAGCTCTTCACAACTTAAAACCATCGCTTTCTATTGGACCTGATGGTCTATGTGCATATTTCTTAAAAACTTTCCATTAATATAGCTGAACCCCTAAGTATTATCTTTGATAAAGCTTTCACTACCAGTTCTCTTCCCAAACTTTGGTCACTAGCCACAGTCATCCCCATCTTCAAAAAGGAGACCCCAGCTTAGTCGAAAACTACAGACCGATCTCCCTTTGCTCGTCACCTGCAAAGTCATGGAATCTATCATCAATCAATCCATTACCTCACACTTAGAAACTAACAACCTACTCTCCAACAAACAATTTGGTTTCAGGAAAAGTTATCATGTAACTTACAACTTCTCCACTGCAAAAACATATGGACTTCAAATCTAGATCAAGGCAAATCAATAGATGCAATCTACATAGACTTCTGCAAAGCTTTTGACTCAGTAGTACACGATAAACTTCTCCTTAAACTAACATCCTATGGCATCTCAGGACCCCTCCACAAATGGATATCTGCTTTTCTGTCTAACAGACAACAAGTGGTCAAAATTGGCAATGCTTTATCAAATCCTGTTCCTGTCAAGAGTGGCGTTCCTCAAGGCAGCGTCCTTGGACCAACACTCTTTATTCTATACATTAATGATCTTTGTGACCATATCTCAAGTAATTGTGTTCTCTTTGCTGACGATGTCAAACTATTTAACACCACAGACAACACTTCTATCATTCAAAATGACCTTGACCATCTAACCGCTTGGTCTAAAATTGGCAGCTCAATTTCAACCAGCAAATGCTCAGTCTTACATATAGGAAAAAGAACTCTAAAACTAAGTACATACTAGATGGACATTACCTTACAGACGACCCCATCCCGTTAAAGACCTTGGAGTTTTCATGTCAAATGATCTAAGTGCCAAAGCCCACTGCAACTACATAGCAAAAAAGCTCTAAGAGTTGTAAACCTAATTTTATGTAGCTTCTTTTCCAAAACACCACACTACTAACCAGAGCATATAAAACATTTGCTAGACCAATTCTAGAATACAGCTCACCTGTTTGGAACCCTCACCACATCTCTGACATCAATACAATTGAACGTGTCCAGAAATATTTTACAAGAAGAGTTCTCCATTCCTCTGAAAACAACAAAATACCTTATCCCACCAGACTTGAAATCCTAGGCTTAGAAAACTTGGAACTCCGTCGCCTTCGACAAGACCTAAGTTTAACTCACAGAATCATCTATTGTAATGTCCTTCCTGTCAAAGACTACTTCAGCTTTAATTGCAATAATACAAGGGCAACCAATAGATTTAAACTTAATGTAAACCGCTTTAATCTAGATTGCAGAAAATATGACTTCTGCAACAGAATCATCAGTGCTTGGAATACTTTACCTGACTCTGTGGTCTCTTCCCATAATCCTAATAGCTTTAACCAAAAACTTTCTACTATTGACCTCACCCCATTCCTAAGAGGACCATAAGGGGCGTGCATAAGCGCACAAACGTGCCTACCGTTCCTGTCCTATTGTTTTTCTTTTCTTCTTCCTATATATGTTTATATGTGTATATACTATATAATCTTTTTGTATGATGTTGTGACAAATAAAATAAAATAAAAATAAATAAGAAAATATGGGTAGGGGTAGATCTAGTAATTCTGAATTTTTATATACTGTGTTAAGAATATTGAGCAATAACACTTGACAAAACACCCTGGAAAAAGCCAATGACAAACCACTTATGCATTGTTGCCAAGAAAATGACATATACGTATCCATGTAATATCTGGGAGACAAGCTCAATTTCACAGAATTTTGAATATTCAAGGACTTAAGTATCTAATTATGGGATGCTTTTGTATCAGTTTGCTTATTACATAATTTATTTAAAATCCTTTAAAATTATTTTAAGTTGTAAAAAATTTTCTTCAGAACAAAAACATTGAAATGTTGCTTTCTTTTAAACTCTGAACATAGGACTCTACTGATGGCTACATGATTAAAACACATTTTCAGCTGAAAAACAGAAGTATTTCTTCAGGCAGAGTGGACATAGTAAATGATGAACCAACATTTCTGTCTGTTGAGGTATGTAACATTTCTGCTTTTGATCAAACCAAGATATTTTAATACTATAATTTAAATCAAAATTTAGAAATGTGAGAATTCATCAAATGAGTTACCAAGTAGATTATAAACTTAATTGGAATAATTACAGAATAGAGGCTGTTGTTCATATATAGTGTCAAGCTTGCTTGTTAACCATGTTTTTGATTATAAGATCAAATGTTTCATTATGTATCAAACATATAACATGGAATTGAATGGAATAGAATAGAATTCTTTATTGGCCAAATGTGATTGGACAGACAAGGAATGTGTATCCTGTGCATAAGTTCTCAGTGTACATACAAGCAACAAGTGATAAATCTTGATCATAACCATAAAATACAATCATCATAACTCATAAGATACAGCACTCAGCGATAGTCATAGGATACTAAATAATCAATCAACCTAAATCATAATAGGATACTAAATAAAAGCAATCAACATAAATCATGAGATATAAACAACAAAAGTTATAGTCATAAGAAGCTAAAGAAATAGGCAATAGGAAAAATGAAAAGATGAGAAAGATAATAGGTAATCACGACCCTCCTAGGGTGGTTTGACATCCTAGGGAATACACAGTGTTGTGGGAATTAGTTGTTTAGCAAAATGATAGCCTGGGGAAAAACTGCCTTTGTGTCTGGTTGTTTTGGCATGCAACGCCCTATAGCATTATCTTGAGGGAAGAAGTTGAAACAGTTTATGTCCAGGAAGTGGGGGGTCTTTAGATATTTCCACAGCCCTCTTTCTGGCTCATGCAGTACCCCCATACAGGTCTTCTGTGGAAGGCAGGTGGTAGCAATTATTTTATCTGCAATCCTAACTTACCTGTTGAAGTCTGTGTCTATCTTGTTTGGTTGCTGTGCTAAACCAGACAATTATAGAGGTGCAAATGATAGACTCAATAATTCCTTTATAGAACTGTATCAGTAGCTCCTTGGGCAATCTGACCTTTCTGAGTTGGTTCAGAAAGAACATTCTTTGCTGTACTTTTTTGATAATATTTTTGATGTTATGTGTCCCTTTTAGATATTATAGAACCTAGAAACTACTGTTGTTACTGTGCTGTCTGTTATTATAATGGTGGTAGAATAGGAGGGCTTCTTCTAAAATCTACTGTCAACTCTATAGTTTTGAATGTGTTCAGTTCAAGATTGTTTGGCTGTACCACAGGGCCAGTTGTTCAACTTCCCTTCTATATGGAGATTCATCATGGTCTCGAATGAGACCAGTCATGTTTGTATCATCTGCAAACTTCAGTACTTTAACAATGGGATCCTTTGAGATGTAGTTGTTGGTATATATAGAGAAGAATAATGGACAGAGCACACAACCCTGAGGGGCACCTGTGCTAATTGTACAGGTATCTGATGTGATTTTGCCTATCTTCACCTGCTGCTTCCTATCTGTTACGATCCACTTACAAGGATGTCAGCCACAGCTAGCTGAGTCACTTTAGTGAGAAGGATATCTGGAATGATGGTATTGAATGCTGAGCTGAAGTCTACAAAAAGGACCCTTGCATAGGTCCTTGGTGATTCAAAATGTTGTAAGATGTAGTGCAGTGCTATATTAACAGCATCATCTGCCAATCTATTTGCTTGGTAGGCAAATTGCAAGGGGTCCAACAGCGGATCCGGACTGGTTTTCAGGTGGGCCAGCACTAGCCTTTCAAAGGTTTTCATAATTATGAATGTCATAACAACCGATCTGTAGTTATTCAGCTCCTTGATGGAGGATTTCTTAGGCACTGAGGTGATAGTAGTGTGTTTGAAGCAAGAAGGTACATAACACATCTTTAGTGAGCAAGAAGGTACATAACACATCTTTAGCGATTTATTAAAAATGCAGGTGAAGATGAGGGCCAATTGGTCGGCACAAACTTTCAATCAAGAAGGAGTTACCTTGTCTGGGCCTGGTGCTTTTTCAGGCTTTTGTCTGTGAAATAGACCTTGGACATTTTTTTTTGTGTTCAGCAGTGACGGGGGTCCCAGAAAGATGGAATCAGTTGTAGGAGACTTGGCTGCTGTTGTATCTGAGATGGAGAGGATGGTGATAGTTGACAGTGTTTCCCTCTCAAATCTACAGTAAAACAGATTCAGGTCATCTACCAGTTGTTGATTCCTTAAAGCATGGGAAGGAGGCTTGCTGTAACCAGTGATATTTTTAAGGGTTTTCCACACATTTGCTGGTTCATTTGTTAAGAACTGATTCTTCAGCTTTTCAGAGCAGCTTCTTTTTGCTGCTCTGATCTCCCTTGTTAATACATTCCTGGCCTGTTTGTACAGCATTCTATCTCCTTTCCTGTAGACTTCCTCTTTGGCATGATGTAGCTGCTTGAGTTTAACTGTGAATCAAGGTTTGTTGTTATAATGCCCTTATTTGAATCGATATGTTCAAACATTAGCATAAGCCAGAAACAATCCATGCCAATGTCATTTTTTAAAAAGTTCTGTTTTGTATCTGAACCAGTTTAAAGGTGAAATAAAGGAGAATAGCTAACTAAAATCAGATTTAAGACTAATTGCAATAAATGAGCTGATTTTCTTGTGTTTATTACAATTCGATGTTACATGTAGTCCTTGACTTACAATCACAATTAGGACTGAAATTGTTCATCGCTAGGTGAGACAGACTAAGACATCATGTGACCACATTGTTTAGTGACTGCAATTCTGGCAGTCCCAATTCTCATTGTTAACTGAGAATTGTGCATTATTAAGCACCAACACAAGCCATTCTCAACTTCCTGAGCCTCAGTAAGATAAGGGACTGCTTTCATTTCCTTCCACCCATCTATTTCCCCACCATCTCTGACCTTTGGGTGCCTTCTACCCTGCCTTGCAAAGTGGCAACTGCCTGGGAACTGCATCTGCCCCAGTCACAATTGCATTCACCGTCTCCATCCCGCATGCTGGAACCTCAGTGCCTTGCACTCCACCATCCCAACTGATCTTTGCTTCCTGCTCTCATTGCTGACAAAACTGTTTATTAAATGCCATTGTAACTTTGAACAGTGACTGAACAAATGTTTGTAAGTTGAGGACTCTCTGTAGTGTTGTTCCTACTTGAATAATTAAAAAGCTGTATGTCTATGGAGATTCTCAGTCATCCAGGTCATGGTTTTCCTGAAGGTGCATTTTCAAGAGCAATTGGAGTTTCTTGTTTTTCTTTGGCGACGTTTTGCTTCTCATCCAAGAAGTTTCTTAAGCTCTGACTGGAAGGTGGGGAATGGAAGGATTTATATTCCTTGCAGACAGCTGGTCATTTGCATCCTTTTAGAGCAGGGATGTCAAACTCGATTTCATTGAGGGCTGCATCAGGGTTGTGTTTGACCTTGGGGGGCCAGGGTGGGTGTAGCCAATTTGACGTCACTTGTGTTAGGGGCGGCTGTGATGGTCCGAGCACTCTGCCAGTGAAAATAGGCTCCTAAGCTCCGTTTTGGCTGCGATGGCCTCCTGCAACCCTCTGTCTGTGAAAACAGAGCTCGGGAGGGCTACGGGCTGTGAGCTGTGAGCTCTGTTTTCACTGACAGAAGCACCACGGAACGGTACTTTGCTGTTTCCAGGGCAGCCCACCAGGCCAGATCTAAGCGCCCCCGGCGCCTTGAGTTTGACACCCTTGTTTTAGAGGGTCATTGAAGCACTAGAAGGGTTATCGGTATCTTCAGGGTCACCTGAGTAGGGCGAATGGGTGTGGAAGCCTTCTTGGAACTGCTGAAAGGACTGTCTTGAGGAGATGTGCTTTCTGCAGGTATTTTCTGCCCTGTGGCCCTTTGTGTTAAAAAGCTGTAGAAAGTTGGAAAAGGGAACTATATCAGGAAAGAAAAAATACACTAACATAACATCTTGGGAGGCACAGTTTTATTTTATTATTATTATTATATTATAATATATTATATTAATTGTTATCTAATTTTATCCCACCTTTGCTGGAAAAATTAGATTTTGTCTAATTTCATTCCATTTTTAAATACTCTTACCTCTTTTTTTCACCACAACAAAAATCCTGGGAGGTTGGGTTGAGGGAGACTTTCATGCCTAAGACAGGGCCTAAAAATTGTAATCTTCTGATTTCTAGTCCTTGATGTACAACTGGTTGCTTGCTTAGCGATTGTTTGAAGTTCTGATGGACCTACTAGCGGGCGACTGGGTTGTGTATAGATCAATTTGCCAACCCTATGGTCATGTGACCATGTTTATGAAGGTTTTGCTGAATACCAGTATTTACTTCGATATAATCATAGCAAACCATTGGATTGTTAATGACCGCAATGTTGGCTTAACAACTGCAGTGATTCAGTTACCCATCACCACAAAAAAGATTGTAAAATTGGATTGGTCACATGACCAAGCCCTTTTACACCTTGTGGCTCCCGCCCCTGAACCTGGCCCCATGCCCGAAAGTGCCTTGGAGCCGGGCCTGCTGCCAGAAAGTGACTTGGACAGTGAGGGGGAAGGGCCATCAGGACTTACCTCGGAAGCACCGGCCTCCCTGGCTCAGCTCCAGGAGCCAGAAGCAGGCCAGGTGAAAGAGATAACGAGGCCTCCTTCCCCTGACTCTTTCCCCCCCCCCCAGGCCATGCCTGCAGACCCAGCTGACAGCAATCAGACTTGGCTGAATCCTAGGTTTCGTAGGTAGGAGAGAAGGGAACAACAGAAGCAGGGGAGGGGCAGGCCTAGGAAGTGCTGAGTCATGGAGCCATACCCCACAGGATGTAAAAGGCAGCAAGAGCTGGTGTGTCTCTTTGTATCAGGCAAATCCACTGATTGACTAGAGCTGAAGGTTGTGATTCACCAGCGTCTTGGCAGCTAATGAGGGCTCTTGGCAGACGCTGGCTCTTTTGCTGCCAGAGCTGATAAGAGCCGGCTAATTAAGCCATCGTTCGGACGGAGGCGAAGAGACAGAACACACCTATCCCAAGTTACAATCATGATGGCACACTTGTAACTTGAGGATTAACTGTGCTGGGCTATTCACATGGAGTATATTTAGTCTGCTACTAACTCCCAATAATGTCAAAAATTAGGATTCAGTGTTATTAATTAGGTGCTGGCTGAAGAGAAAAATTGGAAAATTGAAGGCCATTGAAACAACACAGAGGCTGCTGAAAAATACCTATTAGAGAAATTAAATTTATGTATTGCTCATAACAAAATGAAAAATAAATTATGATTTCACAAATTTTTTATTTCAGGCTATATTGAAGGAAAAAAAGATCTGTTGCTGATAAGTGAAAGTACAAAACTTGCTAGAATAATATACAAAGAAACATTTTAAAGAATAATGATTTTTCTCTATATTATGTTACTTATTAGTTGAAGGTGTCAAAGAAAGATAAGGAAATGTAACAGAATTTTGATTTTTTTTTTAAATTTTAAGCAGAGAAAGCAGAGTGAAATTGATTTTTTGAAGTAGGGAAGTTGAATCTTCTGTTCCATATTATTGCCCAGTCCAACATCTTCTGAAACTGCTATTTGCGATGAAGGAAGTAAAAAACAACTAGATTGACTGGAGTGTTTTTGCTCTGCATAGTGAGTTTATTCTAATTAGCTTGGGTTTTATCCCTTTGTGTTTATTTATATAACAATTATTATTTGGGTATTGTATTTTAAAATATTCATCCTAAATGCATATGGAAGCATCTGGACCTCAACTGTATGGTTTTTTTACCTTCCTTAGTTAATAATAGTTTATGAGATGGGGAACTTTATTAATAGTGCTATTTATATTTACATAACCGGATAATTGAGGCCTGAAGGCACTCTGAGTGGCATCTAATACATGAATACAGATCCTTTAAAATATGACACTGAGCCTCAGTAAAGCCTTATGGTGCTTTTATGAATTGCATAAATGGGATTTAAGTTAATTTTTGACATGATCAAAAAAGCAGAGGCAGCAAAAGATGCTTGATCTTCATCTTTAATATTTTTTTCTATTTCTAATACTTTCATTTTTGGTGATAAACTTGTAATAATTGTAAAATATTGTAGAGAGCTAAACTATTTCAGTGTTGTTGTTTTTACAATAGATAGCAACCATGTATTGGTTGGATTCACTAGTTGTATTCAGCTATGCAGGGTCCTCAAACTTGGCCGCTTTAAGACTTGTGGACTTCAACTCCCAGAATTCTCCAGCCAGCATTAGCTGGCTGGAGAATTCTGGGAGTTGAAGTCCACAAGTCTTAAAGCTGCCAAGTTTGAAGACCTCTGAGCTATAGTGTCATATGCTTAGTTGTGATTCAATTTGCTTGAATCAGCCATTATGAGTTATAAATCTTGATTTATAGAGTACCAGATTTTAAACATTGATTATGGTTTGTTTAAGAAACTCTAGTTAAATAATGCCTTAATGTGATGCATGAATCAGTTCATTATTTCAAAAGAACAATTGTTTACATGTAATCTTTTAAATATATGCATTCTATAAAATATAAGTAGTAAATATTAAGTGACAGCAGAAGGTACCTGCAAGGCAGAAGTTAAAAATAAATAGATGTTGGGATAGTCTTTTATTAACTAAATGAGATTTACGTAATATATTAATTAAAAAAAAACAAATTTGTGGAAAAATCAGAGTTTAGCTGCTTATACCCAGCCAAATGCGGTTTATTAAGTAGTCTAGATAAATAAACCCTGGCTCAATCCAGTGTATCAACAGAGCAACTGACAACCTTGGATAATATTTGTAGACATAATCAGCTTTTGACTGATTATGTCAGGACAATAGAGGGATTTCAGTAATACCTGACTTTTAACATTTTTAAAAGAAACAATGTGAACACAATCATTCCTCAGCATTTGGTGAACAAACTGGGCCTACTGGGTTTTAATACTGTTTTATGTAATTAGATACTGAATTTCCTTATTGGTAGGCCCCAGTTTGTGTGAGTTGGGAAAAAGTTTGTAACTCCATCTCCTTGAGTATGAGTTCCCACAGGGCTGAGTCGAGCCCATTACTGTTCACCTTGATGACCCATGACTGCTGTGCCAAATCTGCTACGGATCATATTGTGAAGTATGTGGATAACATGGCATTGGTGGGTCTTATCTGGGATGACAATGAAGATGCTTATAGAGGAGAGATAAAGGCTCTCGTGCAGTGGTGCAATAAAAATAACCTGGTTCTAAATGTTAGTAAAACAAAAGAGATAATTGTAGATTTTAGAAAGAGCCTGCATAGTCATACCCCACTCAATATCAAGGGTGCAGCTGTAGAGGTGGTCGACAGTATTAATATCTGGGGGTGCAAATAACTAACAATTTGAACTGGTCTCTCCAGACGTCATCCTTAGTGAAGCGTGCAAACCAGCGTCTGCATTTCCTGTGTTGGATGAGGAGAACACATCTTTCTCCTTCTATCCTGCCCACTTTTTACAGTTGCACAATTGAGAGTGTTTTAACAAACTGCATCACTGTTTGGTTTGGTGGCAGCAGCGCCTCAGATAGAAAGACAGACAGTAGTGAGGACAGTCAAGAAGATTATAGGAAGCTCGTTTCCTGTTATTCAGGATACTGCTTATAAGCACTATATGCTTAGAGCTCTGTTGTGACCCAGGTTCCTGGACCCGGACTCCTGGACTCGGATGATTCAGAAAGTGAGGGAGAAGACCTGGCAAGGCCTGCTTCTCTTGTGCCCTCTCCCTCCCTGGCACCCACTCAAAGGGAGGAGGAGGGGCCGGCAAGGCCTGATTCTCCCGAGCCTTCTGATTTGGCAACACCCCAAGAACAGTTTTGGAGTGATGCAAGACTGCGCAGACGTGACCGGCGTGCGCAGCAGAGGAAGCGTTGGGACAAAGCCAAGGAATGATGGTCATGCAGTGACATCTGCAGAGACTATAAATAGGAGGCGGGACTTCCTGGTTTTTTGTCTTGGACAAAGCAATGAATTTGCGCGGGAAAACTGTATCAATGGAGGGAAGAATATATTTGTGAGTAATTCTGGCCTTATCTATAATTTCCTCGTTATCTCCAGAGACTTGGCAGGCCTGTGGGTAGACGTGGCCAGGACATTTATCTATGTAAATAAAGTAGAAGAGAAGGCCTTTGACTGACTCTTTGTTGGGAGTATTGGGGGAGGGAAACAGAACAAGCTCAAAGCATTGTTAGAGACCCACACACCCACTTTACGGTCTGTTTCTGTTTCTGTTGCTCCCGTCTGGGAGGAGGTTTTGAAGTATTTCTAGCACGACTACCACATTCTGTAACAGCTTTGTCCCCTATGCCATCCGTCTGGTAAACTCTTAAGATTTGTTGTTCTCTTCATAAACATGTATACATCCAAACTAGACTGTGTTGTTTCTCTGTGTCATATAATATATGTGGGTATATACATAATTTTGTATTTATTTATTTATTTAGCTTGTCATGTTTATGTAGTGAAAAATTGGAGGTGGTGACTCTTAAGAGCTATATGCAAGGAATTTTCATTTTTAATGTATGCCAATTAGTGTGCATTCAAAGTGACAATAAAGTTATTCTATAAATCTATAAAAAATTGACTGGCAAATTTAAAGATGTAGTTACTGTTCTATAGGCATTAAGTTGCTTTTGTTTTCAACTTGAGTCCAATCATGTGGTACCTTGATTTGTGACTGAAACAACTTATGACTGAAATTGTAAGTCAAGGACTACTTGTATAATTGCCATAGAATAATGGTAAGAAAAAATTCAATATTTTGAATTTATAGAAACTCATAAAGGTCATAGTGACTTTAATGTAGGTACCACATAAAATGGAACATTAGAAAAGGTTTAATTGTTTTTATACAAAGTGTATATTGCTTTACTTACTTGTGTCTCCGATTATATCAATGCAGGATTTATGGATCATAAGAGTCTGGAATTTATATGGTCAAAGCAACTATGAGAAAACCATAATAGCTACTCATAACAATAATATATATATATATGTGTGTGTGTGTGTGTGTGTGTGTGTGTGTGTGTGTGTGTGTGAATGTTTGAATCTCTAGTGCTGCCATGTAACAGGGTGAGCTCCTGTTACTTGTCCCAGCTTCTGCCAACCTAGCAATTTGAAAGCACATAAAAAATACAAGTAGAAAAAATAGGGACCACCTTTGGTGGGAAGGTAACAGCAATTCTGTGCGCCTTTGGCGTTGAGTCATGCCGACCACATGACCACGGAGACTTCTTCAGACAGTGCTGGCTCTTTGGCTTTGAAAAGGAGATAAGCATCGCCCCCTAGAGTCAGGAACGACTAGCACATATGTGCAAGGGGAACCTTTACCTCACACACACACACACACACTTATTTATTTATTTATTTCTCATCAGCTAGCCATACGCTTCTGAGATTCGAACCTGGACTTGCTTGCATATTAGGCAGATGTATTAACCACTAAGCCACAGATTCTCCACTTTGTCAACTGTAGCAGATTAAGTGGGTTTTTTTCCTATCGAGGCAACCCTCAATATGCTCCCTCCCATATTTGAGTAGACCAAGTTGCTTCGATAGGAAAAAACCCACTTTATATATGTATATGTATATGTATATACACATATATATACATACATATATTTATTTTTTTCTTTTTATTAGATATTTAATCCACCTTTATCATTTTGTAAGTAATGCCGCAAAAGCCATTTTTTACTTTAAAGTTAGTTGTCATGTTACAACCAGCTATATTATATTGGTTTTATTTTCTTGTTTTATCATAACCTTTGGCTCCAGGTTTTTGTAGTTAAACAAATAAAAAATAAAAATCTAAAAAAAAAACCCTGGTGGTGAAGTTGCAGTGTTTATCCATAATCTGTATTTCCTAGTGTGCCTGGAGACCACAGACATTTGTACAAGATAAAATGGCAGGTGGCTGTTCTGACTGCTTTAAAGCATATCAGTCACTCACCTAGAAAAAGGCATAATAGAGGAAGCCTCCTGGAAGGCAATAGCTATCTTGTGTTGGTATTATGCTTATAAAGCCTCTTTGGCATTAATACTCTACTTGCTTTTTTAAAAAAAGTGATGACATTTGTGTGTATGTCTTTTAACTGGATTGTTTTGATTTGCTGTGGATTTTGTTTGATATGTGAGGTGTTTGTTATTCCTGATTCTTCTGTAGTGTATTTGCTTTACTCTCTCTTTTCTCATGCCCTGTGTATGCATCTGGATTTTTTTCATCTAATGAATCTGTATGGCTGGAGTTAGTGTTTTAGTTCCCATTTTCTCTGTATATTTTTCTGAGCATCACTAATTTTCTTTTTGTGCAATGGGTATTATGATATTTGAATAGGTGATATATGAATTGATATTTGTGAGTCAGACTTGTGCCTGCCTTTTATTCAGATTATCAAATTACTCCTCATCTATGAGTCTCATTTTTGTTTTTAAAAAAATGGTTGATAAAGGATAACAATGTAGATTTTTAAAAAATGGTATTTGGAAACTTGTCTTGACTTACATTCTTTACTTTGGTTTCTGATAATTTCTCTCCCTCCCTCCCTCCCTCCCTCTCTTTTAAATAATCCAATTTATATTTGATGATACTTGAATTTTGACCCAAATCATCTATTTGATAAGAGTGTCCATCACATGGTATGCAAAATTCCAAATATATTCACTAACTTAAAAATATTAGGGACTCCAACTTCTGCCCTGCAACTGAGTTCATACACATCGTAGTAAGAATTCATGTTTTTTATGCTGAGAGAACCTGTATCTTTACTTTAGCAATTATCATTTTATTAAAGACTGAATCAAGGTGTAGATCTGGATTAAAATAAATAATAATGCAAAAAAAATTTTTTAACAGTCTTATGGAAAGTAAATCACCCTGCACAACATTTACCAGCTGTGGGACTTAACTATGAGGTAATATATTTAGTAATCAAATTTAATATGACATTTCAATTAAATTTCACAAATATTAAGGATGCCTTTAAATTTTGTACAGTTATTTCACATTGACAACTAAAATATTATTTCTGTCAGTTAAATTAATATTAATCGATTTAAAATATTTAATGTTAATTTCTACTTAAAACTTCATAATCATTGTAAATATATACAGTATATTTATACTAGAATAATTACGTTTTTGTACACATTTCTTGGTGCAATTTAGAATATGTTTAGTAAAAGCAAGCAATATTTGTCAAATCTGCAGCATGACATTTGTAATATAAATTTGTATATTTATATTAAATGTAACATTGCTCAGATTATGTGGTCAAACTAAAGCATGCATTAGATAAAATGGTTTTAGCATCTTATTCTGTAGCTGATAGTATACAATTGCACATCAGAAACTCAGTACAACTCCACCTAACAACAGAGCCATCTAACATCAGCTGCTTTTCCCTAACCTTTTCCCCCCTCCATCTTTCTGTAACCCAGATGAAGAGTTGTTGAAACTTGACTGCTTGTAACAGTTTAGTAACACTTCAGTTGGCTTAATAAAGATATTGACTTGGTGGATTTTGGAAGCATTTTTCAGAAAAGCTATCTAAACTTTATAGAAATACATATATATGGAATTGGCCAGTCACTTATCTTTCTTCTCATGGGCCATATCCAGTGTAATGTGGAAGTCGATTATTGCTTGCATGGTAATTGGAATGTATTGTTGCTTGCATGATAGGGAATTGCTTTCCTGTCTGCAATTCCTGTAGTTTGCGAAATCTGCACTGTAGATTTGTTATAGTTGAATACAACTCTATCTAAAGATTTTGGTCTACAATTAATTGGTATGAGAATTAATTATGTCTATGTGCTCAAGAGTCAAGTTCAACTCAAAGGTGTATTACCTTTTCTTAATGTTTTTAATTGATTAAATGCACTGATAGAGTGATTAGAGATTGGAACTAATACATAAATAATAAATTCTGTACTGTGAAAATCTAAAATAGGTGGGTTGATTTCTTTGAATTGTGTCCCTGTGATGGAATGTAATCAGATAAATTTCTATAAATGTCAAAGTATTAATTTAGTGTCAATAGAACCTATACACATGTATGTTTTGTGTGATTTGCTTTTATTGTGAGACTACAACAGATGGAAAGAGTCACTCTGGATTAAAGATGGCAATTTTTCTATTGGAAAAAAATCAGCTGCCAAATTGTTAATGCAGAACATAATCATTTAATTTTAAAGTTAGACAGTTTAAAAATTAGTATGGCTATAAGAATACATATTCATTAAGGGGCATCATATGTGCATATATTAATCATACAAAAAAGTTGTGTGTTTATTAATAATTTCCCCAAACAAACAAATGTGTTCAAATTTTAAAAAAATAAAATCATTCTTATTTTTGTGTAGAAGTAAATAGCTTGAACAAAAATGTAAATATTTGCAGAATTACACTGTTTGTTATGGAGTAAAAATCTGAAGTTAAAACTTAATAAACATTACTTAGAAAAAATGTAAACAAGTTTAATGAAATCCAGCATTCAATAGGAATGTGAAACTGGTCTCAGAGAAAAAAAATATCCAAATCCAAGTATTGTATTTTAAAGCTAGATCATAAACTGCCAGCTATTACTTTTGCTAAAGATACAAGATATGAAACTATAACAGGAATAATCTAAAAAATGTATACTTTCAATTGCATTTAATAGTTTTGAATGTATAGTTTCTACCTGGTTTGATTCAGTGTTATGTAATGTATGCAGAAAAGATATAACATTGGGCTTTGATGTGTTTCCTGCAATACTTCTGTTATGGTCAATGTATCAAGTTAGTTGGAAAAAAAGAGAATATAGGGATATTCCAGAAACCATTTAAGGTGAAAATGTTGAAATGGGCAAAGATAAAGCAATGTATATATTACAGCCTCTGTACTCTGAAACAGCAGTTCCAGAAATAGGTACAGCTCCTACTCTCCCAAG
This sequence comes from Ahaetulla prasina, assembly GCF_028640845.1. NCBI lineage: Eukaryota > Metazoa > Chordata > Lepidosauria > Squamata > Colubridae > Ahaetulla > Ahaetulla prasina. The sequence continues at coordinate 266,953,929 of NC_080540.1, read as the reverse complement.
TCCTTGGCTCTGGCCTCACACCCTCGAGTAGGGTCCTGATGGTTTTTGAATGTTAATGTTATTCTTTTGTCTGGGTGGTTATGTTTTTAACTGTGTTTTAAATTATGTATTTGAAATATTTTAAGCCTTCCAGATTCTTTTTGGAGTCAGGCAGCCTTAAAAATCTAATGAATTAATAAGGGAAAGGAAAGATATAAGAATATGTGTTTTTCTAAGAAGCTCAGTTAGGTTTATTGCTCATAATAGATTATATTTATTTATTTATTTATTTATTTAATTAAACTTTTATACCGCCCTTCTCCTGAAGGACTCAGGGCGGTGTACAGCCTTCATTTAAAACAATTAATATACATACTAAAATAACAATTAAAAAACTTATTCAATAAAAGGCCGAAATTAAAACCGTCTAATAGACCATATAAAATACCCAATAAAATTACAATTAAAAATTTAAGATTTAAAATTTAGAGTTTAAAAATCAGGCCAGTCCCGCTTGAGTAAATAAATAAGTTTTCAGTTCCCGGCGAAAGGTCCGAAGGTCAGGCAATTGGCGTAAACTGGGGGGAAGTTCGTTCCAGAGGGTAGGTGCTCCCACAGAGAAGGACCTTCCCCTGGGGGCCGCCAGCCGACACTGCTTGGCAGACGGCACCCTGAGAAGACCCTCTCTGTGAGAGCGTACGGGTCGGTGGGAGGCATGTGGAAACAGCAGGCGGTCCCGTAAGTACCCGGGCCCTAAGCCATGGAGCGCTTTGAAGGTGGTAACCAAAACCTTGAAGCGCACCGGAAGACCACAGGTAGCCAGTGCAGACTGCGCAGGAGTGGTGTTACCCGGGAGCAACGTGGTGCACCCTCATTCACCCGCGCAGCTGCATTCTGGACTAACTGAAGTCTCCGAGTGCACTTCAGGGGTAGCCCCATGTAGAGAGCATTGCAATAATCCAGGCGAGAAGTGACGAGAGCATGAGTGACCGTGCATAAGGCGTCCCGGTCAAGAAAGGGGCGCAACTGGCGGACCAGGCGAACCTGGTAAAAAGCTCTCCTGGAGACGGCCGTCAAGTGATCTTCAAACGACAGCCGTCCATCCAGGAGAACGTCCAAGTTGCGCACCCTTTCCGTTGGGGCCAGTGACTCGCCTGGGGTGGAGAAGTACAGCTGAGTATCATCAGCATACAGATGATAACTCACCCCAAAGCCACTGATGACCTCGCCCAACGGCTTCATGTAGATGCAGTTGCAGCTGACTGTACCGGGATGCCGGCATCCACAGCCACTCCGTCTTGGATGGATTGAGTCTGAGTCTGTTTCTCCCCATCCAGACCCGTACGGCCTCTAAACAACAGGACAGCACTTCGACAGCTTCGCTGGGGTGGCCTGGGGTGGAGAAGTACAGCTGAGTATCATCAGCATACAGATGATAACTCACCCCAAAGCCACTGATGACCTCGCCCAACGGCTTCATGTAGATGTTGAACAGGAGAGGCGAGAGAATCGACCCCTGCGGCACCCCACAAGTGAGGCGCCTCGCGGCCGATCTCTGCCCCTCTGTCAACACCGTCTGCGACCGGTCGGAGAGGTAGGAGGAGAACCACCGATAAACGGTGCCTCCCACTCCCAACCCCTCCAACCGGCGCAGCAGGATACCATGGTCGATGGTATCAAAAGCCGATGAGAGATCCAACAGGACCAGGGCAGAGGAACAACCCCTATCCCTGGCCCTCCAGAGGTCATCCACCAACGCGACCAAAGCTGTCTCCGTGCTATACCCGGGCCGGAAGCCGAACTGGAACAGGTCTAGATAGACAGCTTCCTCCAGGTACTGAGGGAACTGCCATGCCACCACACTCTCTACAACCTTCGCCACAAAGTGAAGGTTGGAGACTGGACGATAGTTACCCAAAATAGCTGGGTCCAGGGAAGGCTTCTTAAGGAGGGGTCTCACCACCGCCTCTTTCAAGGCGGCGGGAAAGATCCCCTCCATCAAAGAAGCATTTATAATACCCCGGAGCCAGCCTCGTGTCACCTCCTGAGTGGCCACCACCAGCCAGGAGGGGCATGGGTCCAGTAAACATGTAGTGGCATGCAGCCTCCCCAGCAACCTGTCCACGTCCTCGAGAGCCACAGAATCAAACTCATCCCATACAACATCAACAAGATGCGTCTCAGTCATCTCATCCGGATCACTGCAATCTTGGTCCAAGCTATCCCGAAGCTGAGCGATTTTATCGTATAGATAACTGCTAAACTCCTCGGCACGTCCCTGTCCCCCCTGGTGAAGGAGGAAACGGGTCACCCGAAACAGGGCGCCCGGGCGGTTATCTGCCGACGCAATGAGGGAGGAAGCGTAGGAACGCCTCGCCACCCTCAGTGCCACTAGGTAGGTCTTTGAAAAAGACCTAACTAGTGTCCGATCAGCTTCGGAACGGCTGGACCTCCAGGCGCTCTCTAGGCGTCTTCTCCCGCGTTTCATCTCTCTCAGCTCCTCAGAGAGATCTTACAGATATCTTACAGTCCTACTGAAAGCAACCTATGAAACTGGAGCTGATATGTGACAGAGCCATGGTAGTCATGAAATTCTCAGCTGATCCCAATAAGTGAACTTTAAGGTGGACATCAGAACAATCAGCCTAAGCATCTTTGTTTTCTTTCCTTCTAACTCAAGGGAACAGACCATAATTCTCTTTCTGTTGGCATGCCAACAGAACCAAGTTTTATCAACTCACTTAAAAACTGGTAATGATAGAGTCACCTCTGCACCCTAGATACTGCTTCTTCTATAAAAAAAATATGATGACCTTTTGTAGTTTTTGGATTAAGATGCATATTGAATTGCAGGGTTGTTTGTTTAGATTGTACAATTCTCAGATTTTTAAAGTATGATAAAGTGGAATTAATTGTGAACAATAACACATTCATTTTTTTAGAATATAATGCAATATGTAATTGAACATACCTCCTGGAGTTTACATAGAACAAGCATTATTTAGGTTGTAAATAAAGGGAATTTCCACAATTTTTGTGTTTTGAAAGTTCATTAATTTCCTGTTAACACTAAATGAGTTCTGATCTTTTCGGTTTCACCTGGGCTATCTGCATTAAATATGTTAATAGAGAAATGAAGCAGTTGTAACTTAAATGTTCAGTGTTTTCTTGTAGCATGCAAAATGCTTATTGTGTGAAAAGTGAACTATAAAATTATGACTACGTTTGTCATTAGCTTTAGCCAGTGTTTCATAAATTTAAACCTTAATAAAATTAATAGGATCATTATTCTGATCCTTTTTTTAAGTTTCTGACTTTTGAGCTTCTCCATTATATATATATGTGCTGGTAGTACAAAAGTCTATTGTGTATTGTTCTAATGTAGCAATTTGTGTTGATGAATAACAATGTAGTATATTTCCTAATGAATATTATGACATCAGCAATAATTTTTATGAGCAGATATAAAGTTAGCTTTAACATATAAAATTAATTCTTCAAAAATGTTTCTAAGGAATATCCAGCATTTAAATTTAAGTGAAATAAAATACAATTCAAGATAATAAAGCAAGTCAGAATTTTAGTAACTGATTAATTTTATGAAGCACCATGTGAAATAGTTGGTTAAAAAGTATATTAAATTATTATTTTTTAATCAGTGCAGGGTTAATTATTATCCAGCAATACAAGTGCATAATGTTTGGCTCTGAACTGTATTTGTATACAATAATCTTACAGTGTATGATTTTTTGCGTATTATTTAAAAGCTAAGAAAAAAACTGAAAAACCTTTACATGTAACCCAGGACTTGAATAGTTTGCTATTCCTATTTTCATAATTCTGTTTTAACTTTTAATGCGTTATGATTTTTCTTTATTCTTTTATGTAAAAGTACTGTTTCTTAGTTTCCTTCACAGTGAATATTCTTCTGAATTCAGGAGAACAGAATTTAAAAATATGTTGATATTAATATATAAAGTTTTGATAGTGATGCATTATGAGATTTGAAATACAAAATGAAATTCATTTTTAAATGCACACAATAAAATGGATATGATAGTTTCAAATAGCCTAAGCATAGAATAACTATTGGTTATAGTATATTGACAGCAGTTTTCTGTGTGTAGAAAATACATGGGTAAAATCATACTTGACTTAACTATGGCTTGTTGATGAAACCATTACTGGCTTGGTTTATTATTGGCTTCACTCTAAACCATAAATTATGGTAAACAAACTACAATGATTTGGGATCACATAACATTTTGTTTCAAATCAAAAGAAAAGATTGCACATATTGTGTGATTCTTAACTAAGTATGGAAAAGTATAAAGTAGGTTAAATCTACTGTGTGGCCAAGACAGCAGTTTATAAGAATAGGTTCTACTCTTCCCCAATTTTCTTCCTTTTATAAATGGAAGAAATGTCTAATGGAATGTCTAATGGAATGACTTCAGAGTGTTGAAGACTAACAAACACATAGGATCAGATTAATTCCTATTGTATCAGCAAATGTTCTGGGTCCCATCTGCTAAGGAATTACATCTGTCAGAACCCAAGAGATGACTTTTTCTGCCATGGCACTCACCTGGTAAAACAATAACTCCCATCAGCAGTGGGCTTCAAAATTTTTAGCAAGGGGTTCTCTGCCCAGTTGTTGGGTGGGTGTGGCCATGGTGGGCATGGCCTAGTTGGCCTCCTCCACCACCCAGGCTCATGAGGCTTTCATCGAGCCTCCGAGAGGGCGAAAACGGCCTCCCCAGGCCCATTTTTCGCCCTTCCTGAACCTCTGCACATGCCCTGCACTTACCTGTATCTAAAACAGGCTGCATGGGAACTCCTGAGAGGGCGGGGCGGGCGGGGCCAGCCAAGAATGAGATGTGGGGGTTCATCGAACTGCACAGAATCTTAGCTAGAGGTTCTCCCGAACCCCTGCGAACCCCTAGCAGCCCACCCCTGACTCCCATGAAATGAGGTTGGCGCCGCCTCTATTGATCTTCTGTAAGTATTAATTTTTGAACTTTCTCAATGTTGTGTGTGGTTTGCTTGTACGCTCCCCAGAACTATCATGTGAGATAGGCAGCCAAATAAATGTTATTAATTAAATAAATAAAGGTCTATATAAATTCCAGAGACCATTCTTGTCCATTAATCTAAGCAAGTTGTATTTTCATTCAAAGTAAAATTGTTACAGAATTACCTCCTGATGAACTCCCACTTGTTCTCTTGTTTCTTCCTTTCTTTAAATAATTCATTCTCTCTGGCCAACATCGAAGAATTAAAACAATAACTTCAGCATCCACATGTAATTCACGTCCAAGTTAAAATGTCAGAAAGACCATGTGACCAGCAGAGCTCCCTCAACCACCTGACTCTAGTGCCTGGAAAAACAGCATTATAATAATAAAATTAAAATGTGAAAATGAATATTCTCATAGGATTATTATAGCATAAATACAAAATAACTTTTTATAGGTACAAAATAACTTTATGGATCAATTATTTTTCATACCATGCCATAACTATCTTTCAGTAATAAGATTAACTTTATTATCTTTTTTCACCAGTTAACCCTTAAACTGGCTTTGCAAATGACCTTCAAAATGAACTTCTGCATGCCAACTTCTGCTTAAAGTGGACTTTAAAATAAAAGTCTACTGCATGCTAATAATATTGCTTCTGTTACTTTTAGCCTTTTAGCCCTTTTTCTGTCACTTGACTGCGCAGCAGAAAAACCTGTGTACAGAAGATAATGAAAGAAAGCCTCAGCAAATTGATACTGCAACAATATTGGCTACTTGTAAGTTTCACTTAGGAGTCATGTGCTATAATGAGCAGGATGTTGGATTTTCATTTCAGAAGTTTTGTCTTCAGTTTCTTGTTTTACCCTTTGGCAATTTATGTTCATCTTGATTAAAAAACAGTATATTATAATCGGCTTTCTTTGTACATTAAAATGCTTTCCTAATACCCCAGAGGAACCATGGGACTTATAACTCTTCATGAAGAATTTACAGTATATGTATAGGCATGATTAGTCACATGGTTTCCTTGAACATCTGCTGGTCTGGCCTTTATGCACTGTTACAAGAGCACAGCTGGGATTGGAAAAGCAGCAGATTTAAAAGCAATACCAGACATTCTGAATTTTGAAATCTAAAAATAAAATCATGTGAAATTTGAAGAGTATCCCGATGAAAGCTTTCCATAACAGCCAAATAAGAAAAGAACAACAAAGATGAATATTTTAGGTTCATGAATCTGTTGGCATTTGCTCAAAGCCATATACTCAGTTAATTTATGTCTAGGAAGAGAAGCAAGAGACCTTTTTTTATGATTGAAAGATAACTTATAAGGAAAATAGCAACTTTAATTTCAGAGAAATTGATTTGAAGGAAACTGCAGTCATTCAAAAATATCTTACCACAGTGAAAGTAATATTTTTATATACAACTTTATAACTATCTAGTGATACTTTGTAATACATATCTAACTATTTATTTCCATTCTGTTATATTTTGCCAATGAAATTTGTTTTCCAGACATTCAAACCTATCAGATAAAGTGACAGGGGAATGCAAACTTCTAAAGAAGGCACATTAAATGGCTTAGAAATAGCCAGAAAGCTTTAACGGCTCTCTTGGCTGTTGCAGTAATGTTCTCCTTCCATCTGCTGCCTTCAAACATGCTGCATTCTTTATTCCAAACAAATTGTTTGCTTGTGTGTTCATGTGTGGATGAACATTTTCTTAGAAAACTATTCAGTGGGAAACTGAATATTATTTAGGATAGATAATTCTTTTTCATTAAACTGCTTGTGGAGAACAAGTTACCACTCTGCTAAACAAATAATTCCATCAACACTGTCAAACTATTTACTGAATCTGCACTACTATTAACCTTCTCATAGTTCCCATCACCAATCTCTTTCCATTTATGACTGTATGGCTATAACTTGTTGCTGGCAATCCTTATGATTTATATTGATATATTGACCATCAATTGTGTTGTAAATGTTGTACCTTGATGAACGTATCTTTTCTTTTATGTACACTGAGAGCATATGCACCAAGACAAATTCCTTGTGTGTCCAATCACACTTGGCCAATAAAAATTCTATTCTATTCTATTCTATTATTAAATAGATACTTGATTCCATCAACCCAGGTTTGCTTTGCCTTTTATCTAAATATTCCCGTGCATCTGTCAGATTCTTCCAGAGTTGTGGTTTACATAGGGTGTTTATCTTTTTAAATTCAATACATGAATGTGTTAGATAATATATCCATTAATATTAAATAGAAAATAATATCCATTAATATTAAATAAATTAGATTGATAAAGTTTAGGTATATCTGTATTATACTGTAGAAGCTTGTGAAAAGTATACTTTCAAATACTTTGATGATACCTGATGATCCAGCACTTCAGTCTTCCTTGCTGAATGCTGAACTGTTTGGATGTTGCATAATAACACCTGAAGCCCTTTTTATCTTTACTTACTGCTGTTCAGAGGCCTCAGGTAGGGAGAATCTGACTGGAATAAGAGATGAAGAGAGATTAAAAGAATTTCCTGAACTGACTTTGCAAATTTATTGGTGACTTTTGAAAAAAACGATGCAGGGAGATTTTTATATCTTCTCAGCACTTACCAAAGATAGTCATATTACTCTCAGGTAACTAATATATCTCAATAAGCTAAAATATCCTGAAATCTGAATATTTTTTGAAAGCAGAGCAAGGAGGGATAAGGATATAGTTGCTGCTTGTGCACCCCATTACTAATTTTGTGATTTCAGGTTTTTTATTTTTATGTAAATTAAATTTTATTTCTTCCTACCATAACAACATAAATCACAATATGAACAACAAGCAAATTCTGGGATAAGCAATACTAAATGCTTCCTTGTTTCTCTATTTGCTCTCCAAAGGGAATCCTCTTATCAGTCTCTTTTTGTCCTGATTTTGCTCTACACTTCTTGTCTCTTTCCCCCTCCTTCCATTTAAAAATAAATGGTTTGTGGAAAGTGAAGACTAAATTATCTGGGACCCAATTTAGTCTTATGGATAATTAGGAAGGTTTAAAATTCCGTAGCTCTGTACCTGATGGACTGGAAATGCTGCAGGAGCTTTAGAGCTGCAGATGTAGCATATAGTCTTTTCCTTTACAAAGGAAATACCATACCTTCAAAATCTTCTCTTAAAATTACAGCACTTCGTGCCAGTATTGTGAAGCACTGATATCTTGACTACTGTTGTTCGGATTTGGGGATTCTTTAACTTGTAAATCTTAGTGTAACTTTAGGTTTTTTAAATTATTGACCTGTTTTAACCATAATAGACTTGATTAGGTGACCCAGCCTCTGGGAAAAATTAGATTAAAATAATAAGAAATCAAGTTGGATAATAACCACACACACACACACCATTCTAAGTAAAAGTTTTATAATACAGAGCCAGTTTGATGTAATGATTACAATGCTGGCTTAGAAGATTGTAAGTTCTAATTCAGTTTTAGGCATAAAAGCCAGATGGATGACTTTGAGCAGGTCACATAAATCTCATCCCAACTCACCTCATAGTGTTCTTGTTATGGGCTAAATAGGAGCAGGAAGGAGAATTATGAATGTTCGCTACCTTGATTTATTTATAACAACAGGTAGGATAACTCAAAAAGTAATGGTTTCTTCCCCTAATTAAGCTTGTCATAACTATTTCAAATTTTCTGATGGGTTCGATATACATTTAGATATTGTAAATTTTTTATGGCAGGAGCAGGGAGTTAAATGCAAGAGATGAAAATAATTTCCTATTGTTAACAAGTGTTTCCAGCTTAGCTCCTAATTTTGAGAGAGAGAGCGAGAGCGGGAGAGAGAGATGATATTGCTTGCAAGCAGCCAGTTTGGTGTGCTCAAGAATGTAAGAATACGTCAGAACTTCAGAGGTCCCAACACACTTGGAAGATCAGGCTAGTTTATTGATTGTCATTTATTGATCTGTTTGTTTTTGTATTCTGCAAGGATAATAGAGCACATTTCTGAACATACTGTTCATCTCAGAGATGTCTCTTAGGGCCAGTCATTTCTTTTTGTGAAATTACATCTAACAGTCTTACGAATGATGCATTGCGAAGAACAGTTGCAAGTAGTCAACAAACTATTTGAGATTATTTGTCCATTTGCATTACTGCAGTTAAATTAGACTGCTAGAAAATCTTTTGGAGATGAATCTGTTCTCTTGTTCAGAGTAGCTAAAAAATACATAAAGGAGTTTCCATTCTTTCTCCTCTTTTTCTTTTCTGAAAATATTACAAATCTTATTGTTGAGATGGGAGTTACACCATTTTCTCTCCGATGTTGATCATTTTTTTTCTGACTCAAAATCTGCCAATCTGTTTTATTTCCTTGGCATTATTACTCCCCTGGAATTCTGAAACAATAATAATAGAATTTTGAAATCCCAGCCCCTCCTAGTCTATGTGCTAATTCTTCTGTATGGATAGTGTTCTTTCATAACCAAGAAATGTTTGCTTTGTAAAATGCTTGATAGGTTAGACAGATTTTTCTTTACCATCCTCAGGGAACGGACATTATCACAATACAGCTAGATGGGCCACTTTGGTCATCAAGTTGAATATGTGCAGGAATCAAATCAAAATATTCAAAACAGCTGGTGTCCAGCTTCAGCATTAATTCATCAAGTCAAGAGAATCTGAGCTTTCTGTGGTAACCTCTTTGGGTTCACTGTTGAGCTGTTCTTACTATTAGCAGTTTGTAGCAGTGTTTGTAATTTCCCCCCTAAAAGCAATGTTTAAATGTTAAAATTGTGCCAACTCTAAGGCATGCACACATGTGCATAAATATATACAGTATTGTAATTTAAAATGGTTTCTAGTTTACAGTATTACAAACTCGCTAAAGCATTTCTATGCTAACTTTTTAGTAGAAGTAGAGATTGTGCTAGATGAAGAAGGGGTAAGTTAATTAATAAAATGTTTTGATGCCTAGATTTCAAAACACTTTTTAAACACTGCATGTACCAGAGGTCTAAACTTGTAGCTTGATCCCTAGAGTCAAGGGATCTCTTAACAGCTATTAAGGAAATCCAATAGTTTTTGTCAATGATGTTTGTGTTTTATAACTGAAAGGAAATTAGCCAAGTGATTCTATGAGTTTCTGCTCTACTTGAAAATTCTGAAATGAGATGTTTAACTTGTTATCCTCCCTTTGCAATATTTAGAGCCACATGTAAACTAAATACAAAAAAAATATTTAGTTTATCGTATTTCTCTAAATGGCAAAGAGTCTCGTGTTAAAGGGTAGAATTATTTGCATATTGTCACCATATTTTATTATATAGTGATTTGTAAGAGTTCTTTGGTTCCTCTATGTGAAAATTGTGTGAAGATGTGAATGGACATGATAGTCCATAGAAATTGAAAACTTTTTCCTAGGATACTTCAGCTTAGACATCATTTGCAAATGTGCAGAAAGTTCAAAATATGTAGCTTTAAAAATATGAAGTGTTCTCAATGCAAGATGGTTGCCGTGTAAAATAGATGAGGCAGTGGCACTCAAGTGGAAAAATACCAGCAGATGAGATGGCTTCAAGACTGGTAAATGAGGTTATATGGCATTAGGCACTGTTGAAATGAGTTGGAGTTGGAGTAGTTTAAGTCAGGCGTCTCCAATCTTGGCAACTTTAAGCTTTAATCAAAGCTGGCTGTGGAATTCTGGGAGTTGAAGTCTTCCGGGCTTAAAGTTGCCAAGGTTGGAGACCCCTGTTTTAAGTGATCACAAGGTCCTATGCACAGTGGGCTTCTTCTGAAACTCAAACCTATCCTGGCCAAGTAAACTTAAGAGTTGGACAAATAGATGGTTCAGTGAATTGATGAGTGAATGAAAGTTTTAGTTCACAAAGTGAATGTTGAAAATCTGCTTTTATTTCTACATGTCCATTGTCTCTTGATAAATAAGATCAGCAAATGACACAAGACACATTTACCTTTCATGTGAAATAGCTGGCATAGCTGTAAAATCTCAGACAAAGTATTGAAACAGATTATATGATGAGAAAGTTTAGATTTCCAAGAGCAATGAGGCAGTGCAGTTTCTAGACTCTTCCAAAGAGTCTGTTCAGTAATTTGGGATATGGCAAACAAATCTTTACTAATAAAGATGGCAAAGTTAATATCTTTTGTATTTTATTTATTTACCAATTTATATGCTTCCCATCTCACTATCAAACTGCTTCCTTGGGAAAGCTCTTTTTCCTTAAAAACTACTTACATATTTCTGACGTATTTTGCAATTAAGCCCTTGTAGCATGCTTTATGCATCCGTCTTGTCTGATTGCTAAGCCATGCTCTGTGAAATGTGAAGAATCTGTAGCATAAATTAACTGTAGTCAAAGGAACCAAGATTGCTATCCAGCATCGTGATTAATCCTGTGGATGTAGGATGCTTTGCACTGCTATACAATGGTTTTTAAAAAGCAGAAAAATAAACTGAAAAGAAGTGGTAACCCACTTAGTACTGTCTATGTGAAGGCTTTTATTAGCCTTGGCTGATATCTATCCAGTTGGAACAGTTGCTGTTTCTTATTTGAAACATGAAACTTCTAGAAGTGTGCTCCTGAATCCAGAATAAAAGTATGGGTTTTGTTAACAGTACAGAGACTGTTAGAGATTTAACATAACTGAATTATCTGACAAATACATTAGAGCTTAAGGAGATTTGTGGCACTGATCCAGACACAAATGATTTTGTTCATGAGTAATGTGATAGTACCCCTGAAGTTGCTTGTGACTTTGGAGAGTGGATGTGAACATATCTTTCCTGTTTGTTTTGAATGTTGTAGTAGTTAGGGTACATTATCTTGATCTATGAATTGGGAAGGACATACTGTGACAAATGGAAGAAGAATAGGAGGAGAAGAGGGGATAATTTATTTTATTTATTTATTTATTTATTTATTTGTCACAACAGTATATATAAGCATAAGCATGAAATAACTATATGATATATAAGCATAAATATAATCATAAGTATGTAATAACTATATGAAATTGGATACAATCAAAGGGAACATTAGGACAGGAATGGTAGGCATGTTGGTGCTCTTATGCATGCCCCTTACAGACCTTTTAGGAATGGAGTGGGGTCAATAGTAGGTAGTTTTTGGTTAAAGCTTTGGGGACTTTGGGAAGAGACAACAGAGTCTGGTAGTGCATTCCAGGCATTAACAATTCTGTTACTGAAGTCATATTTTCTGCAATCAAGATTGGAGCGGTTCACATTAAGCTTAAATCTATAGTGTGCTCGTTTATTGTTGTGATTGAAGCTGAAGTAGTCTTCAACAGGAAGGACGTTGTAATAGATGATTCTATGAGTTAAACTCAGGTCATGTCGAAGGCGGCATAGTTCTAAATTTTCTAAACCCAGGATTTCAAGTCTGGTGGCATAAGGTATTTTGTTGTAATCAGAGGAGTGGAGAACACTTCTTGTAAAATGTTTCTGGACATGCTCAATTGTATTAATGTCCGAAATGAGGTATGGGTTCCAGACAGGCGAGCTGTATTCAAGAATTGGTCTAGCAAATGTTTTATATGCTCTGGTTAGTAGTGTAGTGTTTCTGGAGAAGAAGCTACGCAAGATTAGGTTTACAACTCTTAAAACCATTTTTGTGATGTAGTTGCAGCTATGAATAGAACCAACTAATTCTGGCATTTAAACCAAGGCTTCTTGGTGGCCAAATTGCCAAGCAGTTCTTGGGCAGTTTATGGATCTTTTGATAAGGGGGGGATATCTGTTCTGCCTTTTGTGGAGCACTACCTATGCCCCAAGACTGTTCAGAAAATATTTCAAAAGATGTTCTGACTTTATTGCTGAAATAGTTAGAGATATAAAGGTAAAGCTACCGAGCATGAGTTGCAGACATGGCCCCCTGGCTTACGTCAACTGCCTGATCTTCGGACCTTTCGTCGTGAGCTTAAAACATATTTATTCATTCAAGCAGGACTGGCATAAATAGTTGATTTTAAATTGGGATTTTAATAATATTTTAAATTTTTAAATGTTTTAATTATCGGCCGTATAGTAATAGTTCATTTTAAATTCTTTTAATTGTATATATTCTGTGTTTTTATTCTGGCTGTACACCGCCCTGAGTCCTTCGGGAGAAGGGCGGTATAGAAATTTAATAAAATAAATAAATAAATAAAATAAATAGGAAGAGGATATTCCATGTGCTGCTGCAAACAAGAATGTCAAAATAGGACATCAATATCAATAGAAGAGAGCATAACTCAGTGTTGAATTGTGGGATCCTTGGTGCTCTCTGAGCATGGGTGTTTTCTTGCAGATGATTAATTGCCTAACTAGGTAGTTGAATAATGAAATGTCTGCAAAAAAACTACCAAGCTCAGAGACACCAAGACCCTCCTAGGACATCAGCGATATTCCAGTTGGGTGAGGAAGGAACATCTAAAGGTCTAGGCTTAGATTTCTCTTTCTGGAGATGCTGACAGTGGAGCATATGAGGTAGAGGGATTTCTTTCTATGATTCTGATTTAAGTGTACCCGGCATGGTACTCTATATGGGGAATGGGAAAATCCCTGGATAAGTGTGCTTAATTAATATAGTCAGCTTGGCAATAGGTATCCTTGTGTTCCTTTGTTTATTGGGACAGAGAGAATATGTAAAGTGAAATTAGATTAATGAGTTCTTGGGGAAAAAATAGGATAAAATGAAGTCTTTGGAAGAAAACATGGAAAATGAGAAAAGGAAGAGGGGAAAAATTTTAAGACTAGTTTTTTTAATCTTTAAGATTAGGTTTCTTAATGTGAAAGATTTAAGAATAATACCAGAAGGATTTGGTTTCTTTTACTACATTTATTCCCAGATAAATAATGAGTTTATGATAAATGAATAGTAATTATTGGTGGAAAACAATGGGAATGTGAGGAAGCCGTAAAATTTTTTTTGAAGCATGATGCTGAGGCTGGTGGCATAGGATTATGTTCTGTGATATTAGGAGTTGTTTTTAAAGGTGAAGATGGTTTATGAATGTTAAGATTTCATTGGAGTTGGGGTAATTTCCCCCCAGATTTATTTTGGACTGAAATCCAATGTGACAAGAGAAGTAATGGCAGCAGCAGTAGCAGCAGCATCTCCTAAGAATCCAACTAGGTGGATGGAACATGAAGTGGTGTGTATTGCTTTGTCCTCCAACTCGGCAGGATTATAAATACTTTAGTATTAAGGATGACCATATCATATTTGTATTTATTATAAGGCAGTATGAGAATAATATTCAGAAACACTAAAAATACTTTTTTAAAAAATGAAGACCTTCTGTTTCTTCTGCTACTCAGAGAGCCCAAAAGTTGAGTGAGTCTTTCAAAACTGGCAAATAAGCAGCGCCTTCCCCTGCATTAATTTCATGAACATTTCTAGCCAACTTACAACCACAACTAATCACATCTGTTTTCAATAGTGTTCTCACTTGAATTTGCCAAAGATAAGGAGGATATGTTTTTTTTCTTATCATCTTCTTGAAATGCTTCACTTAATTCTGGCAAGAATGAGACCATCTCAAAGTTAAGAAAATCACTTATCCCAGGATATTAGAAGAGACGGGGAGATGTCTCAAAACTTGAAGAACTGGTTAAAATATGGAATATTGATGTCAATACCATATCAAAATATTAAAGTTAACTTTTAAAATGATGAAGCATTGATGATTTTGGTGTCTCTGAAATATTTGCTTTATTTTGAAATATTACAAAATAAAATACAGTGGAAAACTAAGCCCATATATTTCTATTATTGAATAAGATTCTTATATATACCAAGTTACTACAATTTCTGCTGAATCTCAAAAGTGATTGAATCCAAATTCAAAATGCCTTAAATTGTATTTAGCTACAACTGAACTATTTATTGTGTCAACCCATAATGCTGGGTTGATTTCTGTGAAGCAGGATATTGAAAAGTTCTGTTCTGTGGCCTTTGATTAGTTTTAGCAAACATTTAATGTTTTGTTAGCTAAATATATGTTACATTTTTATGTTAAAGTTTTAATTCATCATTTTTTGAATCATGGTATTACAGATCATTGTGTTAAATGATCTTTACTAAAATATAAATATTTGGCATTTGAAAGATCAAAGCTATATGTGAAGTTTAACTTTAAGCTGTAATATTGTTAATTAAATATCTCTAGTTTATTTTATTTTAGTGTGGAATTATGTATAAAGTTTTGCTGTCAGAGCAAAGAATTAATTTGACATAAAAGCAATAGACCATTATGTACTCTTTTGTAATGTCACAATTTATTATACACATAATATGTTTCAAAGGACTATAGCAAAATTTTAGGAAAGTATCAATATTAAAGATAAAACACACTAACTTGCAATTTGCATACCGAGCAAATAGATCAACAGATGATGCTGTTAATATGGCTCTGCACTACATCCTACAACATCTTGAGTCTCCAAAGACCTATGCAAGGGTCCTTTTTGTAGTCTTTAGTTCAGCATTCAATACCATCATTCCAGACAGTCTTCTAACTAAGCTAAACCAGCTACAGGTACCAGAACAGACTTGTAAGTGGATCACAAGCTTCCTAACAAACAGGAAGCAGCAGGTGAAGCTAAGCAAGATCACATCAAATACCTGTACAAATAGCACAGGGCCCCCCCAAGGCTGTGAGCTCTCTCCACTTCTCTTCTCTCTGTATACCAATGACTGCATCTCCAACGATCCATCTGTTAAGCTACTGAAGTTCTCAGATGACACAACAGTGATCGGTCTCATTCGAGACAATGACAAATCCGCATATAGACGAGAGGTCGAACGACTAGCCTTGTGGTGCAACCAAAACAATCTGGAAGTGAACACACTCAAAACCGTAGAAATGGTAGTAGACTTTAGGAGAAGCCCTTCCATACTTCCACCTCTCACAATACTAAGACAACGCAGTATCAACAGTAGAAACCTTTAAATTTCTAGGTTCTATCATATCACAAGATCTAAAATGGACAGCTAACATCAAAAACATCATCAAAAAAGGACAACAAAGAATGTTCTTTTTGCGCCAACTCAGAAAGCTCAAACTGCCCAAGGAGCTGCTGATTCAGTTCTACAGAGGAATTATTGAGTCTGTCATTTGCACCTCTATAACTGTCTGGTTTGGTTCTGCAACCCAACAACAGAGTTCAGAGGATAATTAGAACTGCAGAAAAAATAATTGCTACCATCCTGCCTTCCATTGAGGACCTGTATACTGCACGAATCAAGAAGAGGGCCGTGAAAATATTTACAGATCCCTCACATCCTGGACATAAACTGTTTCAACTCCTACCCTCAAAACGACGCTATAGAGCACTGCACAACAGAACAACTAGACACAAGAACAGTTTTTTCCCGAAGGCCATCACTCTGCTAAAAAAATAATTCCCTCAATACTGTCAAACTATTTACTAAATCAGCAGTACTATTAATCTTCTCATAGTTCCCATCACCAATCTCTTTCCACTTATGACTGTATGACTGTAACTTTGTTGCTGGCAATCCTTATGATTTATATTGATATATTGACCATCAATTGTGTTGTAAATGTTGTACCTTGATGAACGTATCTTTTCTTTTATGTACACTGAGAGCATATGCACCAAGACAAATTCCTTGTGTGTCCAATCACACTTGGCCAATAAAAAATTCTATTCTATTCTATTCTATTCTATTCTATTCTATTCTATTCTATTCTATTCTATTCTATTCTATTCTAATTTAAAATGGTCTATTTAAAAGGCTATTCTTGATTGCTTTAACAAATTTTGTCTCTTAAAAAATTACTATTGATACAAACTTTCAGCTATGTTTTGTAATTACTGTTAAACAAAATCTGTTGATGGTTTTGATATGCTTTGTTATTGTGACAATTGTGATGATACAATTAAGAATTAATGTACAAAAAAAGAATCCAGTTTTTTTCTGCATAGTACTCTGTTCTTTCTAATATTTGAATTCCTTTTTATTAAATAAGATTACAGATTAATGCTTAATGCTATGAAATGATTTAACTCATAAATACTGATGTATGTGAAAATATTGCCACCATTTTAAATAACCCATAATCAGTGGTAAGATTCAGCCAGTTCGCACCACTTCGGGAGAACCAGTTGTTAACTTTCTGAGCAGTTTGGTGATCTGGTTGTTGGAAGAAATCATTAGGGCAGAGAACCGGTTGTTAAATTATTTGAATCCCACCACTGCCCATAAACTAGACAGTAGGTGAGGCAAGTCAGTTTTTCTTAAAACAAGATTGCTATACAATTCCCACCTATTTTGAGTTAGTGCTCTGTATTACAGTAGTCTATTCTGCATTCTCTTGTCTTCTGCTGAACAGAAATTTTCCTGCTAGAAAAAAGGGTTTTCTTGTTTTCTCTCTCAATCCCCTCCCCCTTTGGGAGGAAACTTAATTCTTTTTTTAGGGACAAGAAACTGATTCCTTTCACTAGGGGATATGTGCAGTTATATTAAGTAACCCAGTGCCTCTTAATCTCACAGGATAACTGTTCACTAACTCTGAAACCGGTTGTAATCCATGTTGCCATGAAAGTGTTGCATTTGTGAAGTGCTGTTTGTATGCAAGAATATGTTTGAAGACTCTGGTTTAGTATGTTTGTTAGTTAGAGAATTAGGATAATTATTGAACTAATAAAGTTTTAGGGAAAATTTATATTGTGATCTGCAAAATTGGGCAAAAGTAAACGAGACAATTATATTTGGGCATCATTCTGCTTAGAATAATTCATTAAAGGAGTTCATTTTTACTCATTGTCATAACTTCTGCTCAGAGAGTAAGGATGATAATTAGACTTCATGCATATATTAAAATTGCAAGGAAATATATTATATTCTACTTATATTGTATTCAGCATAGCATGTTTTTGTATTAAAATATGGATTTACAAATTTTATTCACATACATGATATTGTGGTGAATGATCAGGGTGTTCCTACAACTTTAAAACTTATATATTTTTTGAGCTTTCAGGGTAGATGCTCCATAGAAGTATCTTTAAGACTTGTTGAAAGGGTAGTTGATGCCTATTACTAGGTTTCAGCATCCCAAGAAAGGAAGATTCACTAGTGATGATTGGTGGAGATTATTTTTCTGTCATCTTCTAATGTTATGGAATGGGGGTGCGGGCTCAAGTAGCGTTGTTATTGTAGGAAGCCTTCACAGGAATGGAGAAGCTTTTGGTTTACTGCCAGAAAGTCTTTAGGTTCTATGTCAGAAAGACTCTTTTTGTTGTTCAGCTGTAAACAAACAAAGCTTTCTATTTTGAATTGTTTTGATTTGGAGTGGCTGTTATGGCCGTAAAGGCATGCTTCTGATGGACATGCAGTATGTCTGCTGTGCTTGGATGATGAGCATTTAATTGATGCATGCCATCATTGTCAAGGCTTTTCAAAGCAAGGACAGAATAATCATTCTTCCTGATTTTGAGCTCTTTTCTAGCAGGAGGTTTTGCTAGCAGTTACAAGAGCTAAATCAGTACTGACTATAATTCAACCTATATCCATGTCTAAAGCTAGGCAGCCATTAGCATTGATAACAGTGGTTCGAGAAGTGTTGTTGCTCTCAGAATATCTGAGGGGTAGCAGAGCCCAGCATCTCTTAAAAATACTGATGTTAAAAATCCTGCAGTTCTTGTTTGCCAATAGGCAGAGAATTGCCTTTCATGAAATGCCCAAAAGAATCCAGCAAGGATTCTTAGGGAGTTACCAAAACACCCTCTACCAAATACAGCCATGTCAAGCACCTTCTGGAATTTAAAGTCTCATGCATTAGCTAGTGCCAGATTCTCTTGTTTTGTTGTATGAACAGGAATCAATGTGGATTTATTTCTAAGCTTGTGACACTTTGCTAAGGCTGTGATATGTTTCCCGAAATGTCTTTCTGCGGAGGAAGAATGTCTGTCAATCCAAAATATCAGATAAATGAACTGGCATTTGACCATGTCTCTGTCCCACATTCATGAAATTCAGTCTGAATTGAAATGGTTTGGCATATCCGCAGGCAAAATACATTTTTTTATCCTATATGATATTTATACTGGTCAGTTGGATTTGGTAAAGTTGATTGCTCTTTATGAATTGAGATCGGAATCACCTTTTGGGAACGAGAATGAAGACTTAGAGGTGTTTATGGTATCCAGGGTGCAGATAGTAAAGCAGGACTGGTACCAGTCATAACTTCAGGCTCTGCCATTGTAATCTGTTGAACTACAGCCTATGAGCCCTAAAGTGTTTCTCTTAATTCTGAGTGGGGCAATAGCATGTTGAACAGCAGAAAACTACTAGTTGCAGGGTCAAATAAATACATAAAATCTAGAGTCAATCTAATTTTGAGTGTCAGCTGAGCCTGAGAAAAACTGGTTCCTAGGACAGTGCCAGAAATAGGAACTATTGTAGAAACAGTTTTATGGCCAGCTTTTCACCATCACCACCCGGTGAAACCATGGGATTAGGGGCTACATGCCTGCCCATGTAGGTGATGATCTGATATTGCAGGCTGTGCAATCATGCAGTAACTCCAATTTCTGTTCCTATATTTATAGCATTTCTGTGAACAACAAGATTTCTGGCAGAACCCAATTTCTATCATTGATTCTGAGAAAGTTAAAACATCTCTGGAGCAGTGCTTCCCAAACCTTTCCCTTCATTACCCACAACTGCTTAGCAGAAAATTATTTTTACTCAGGTAAAAAATTCAAGTTGATTTAAAAGTTCCTGTTGTGATTGGAAAATGAGTTTGTGTGTCATTACACCCCCCCAAAAAAACACTTTTACCCAATTTTGGATAACTTACGCAGGTTTGGGATATATTGCTCTAGAGCAAGGGTGTCAAACTCAAGGCCTGCGGGCTAGATCTGCCCCATGGGGTGCTTAGATCTGGCCCTCAGGGTTGCCTTGGAAACAGCAAAGGTCTGGTCCACGGTGCCTCTGCCAGCGAAAACAGACCTCGGCAGGGCCGTGCGCTGCCCTCCTGAGCTCCATTTTTGCTATCAGAGGGTTGCAGGAGGCTGTCACAGCTGAAAATGGAGCTCAGGATCCCGTTTTCACTGGCAGAGTGCTCGGGCCACCACAGGCGCCCCTGACACGAGTGAATCAAGCTGGCCATACCCACCCTCGCCCCCACAGGTCAAACACAACCCTGATGCGGCCTTCAATGAAATCAAGTTTGACACCCATGCTCTAGAGCAGTGGTTCCCAACCAGTGTGCCGCGGCACTAAGGGGTGCCGTGAGATCTTTTGAGGGTGCCGGGAACTTTTGAGCTACGGAGATTTTAAATATCTATTTCCTTATAAGGGTGCCGGGAACTTTTGAAAGGCTTTCCAAGGGTGCCTCAAACAAGAAAAGGTTGTGCCTCAAACAAGAAAAGGTTGGGAACCACTGCTCTAGAGAGTCCAAGGTTATTTTATTTTTCTGTTTCAGCACAGCACTAATCTCTATCTCCTTATATATGTTGCTGAATAATAATTATCACTATTATCCAGTGGATCAGAAATCAGGATATTAGATGAAATGTGGAATAAATGTCACTCTACCAATACCTTATTCCTTCAGGTCAAACACCACCACACCTATATGGGATATCAAATCATTTTGTGGGACAAGCATGCTCCAGTAATTCACCATTTGCTTAATTATATAGAAACGGGCATGACAAAATTAGTTCATAAGGAGGAAGCCTGCGTAGTACACCAGCAAATTAACATGGCCAAACCCTGCTGTGCTGCCATGCATGATTCATCTAAAGGCTGAAGCTGGTGAGATAGGATGCATTACTATTCATACAGACAGAACTTTTGCATAAGAAGTAAGCTTGGGCTTTCTAAAATCAAGGCTGGAAAAATAAAATCAAAATATGCACTGACCTGTATACAGTAGGTGTGAAGAAAAGGCTTAGGAATTAAATACTGACGATTTTTTCTTGTCTTCAATTAAACTATTTATTTAACTATATCAAATTTTGAACCTTCTGTTATTTTTATTATTCTGTTATCTGTTATTCACTTATTTTCTGGATGTGGGGATGGATTCCCAGCCATGCCTGATTTGAAGTCTGACAATTGTACTCTTTGGGATTAAATGAAGCCAGATATATTAAGAAGTCATGGGAGAATGGTGATGACTTGTTCCATGCAGTGATAGGTGATAAAATGAAACAGGTGCATTCTTTTCATAATATGTTTTTGGAAGAACATATGACAGTATTTTATTCTGGCAACAATAGGTACCAGAAATATCAAGAGCATTTTACTTGGAATTATTATTGAACTGCAGGCAGCAGTAATGTGTTGGGGTTGACAAATCTATTTTATGGATAACCTTGAAGATATTTTCCCAGCTTGGGAATTAATAACAGAATGTAACCATCTACCATGCTTTTATTTTACTCTATCATTTGAGAAGCAGTGGACCAAAGTCCAGTCCCTTTTCACCAATATTGCCACTGAGAAACTTTCTTCACAGTTACAACTTACACATTTTTATTCTTGTTGTTTTAGAACCATGGCAGACAGTGTCTAGAAGAGTTTGGTCATTCAAACCCAGATTGATACACTTTTCAATTCAGATGACAGCCCAAAACAGCAAATGTCTTAATTCTTCTTCTAAGCACTGGATTTCTTAAATTAGTGACTGCGTACATTCTTGCTAGTTTCACTAGTAATAGTTTTGTTGGGATAGATCAAGCATTTTGACTGTGTTATCGTAAAGCTACAGTCTCTTAATGTGATAAAATCTAGAACTATCCACCACTGGATCTTATATCCCATCAGTTCATCAGTGGATATTGGTATGATCAGTGTCACTTGGGCTACAGTTGCATTACAATTTTTTTTTTTGGAGTAATCTAGCTGCCCTAGATCATTCTGTATATTTATGATAGTGAATGGACTTTATATATGAGATGTCTCAGCTTGGCATCTAGAATTTATTATGTTTTCTGTATGTTGTTTTTATTGTTTAGTATTGCGAGCCACCCAATTTTTTTTGCTTGAAATAGGCAGCCAAATAAATTTTCTGAATAAATGAAAAAATCACAGTGTTTCATTTTCCACTTGAACATCCTTCAGTGTAGATATATATTCTTACAAAGCAATTTGTCATAGAATTCACTAATCTTTATTCTCTAATTCTCCTTCATGGAATATTTAGTATTTTATATGCATTAAAGCATAAGCCCTTTGAGCTGCTGGCTATGACAGACTGCCAACCATAAAAGTGGTGTTCTTTATACTATATTATAGCATAGCAAGATGTGCAGTTGAATTAACACTCATAGAATAAATCTGCTGTTCCTATTTTTCATGAACATGAAGTTGTATTACACTCAGATTTTCAATGATTTCCTTTTTCTCTTTCCAGCTACAGAGTTGGAACCAGCATGCCAGTCTTTGGATGTTAAGAAATCCCTGATTTCATTTCTAGATGGAATTCAGTTTTTATGATAGACAGTGTAGCTTTGTGTTTGTCATGGACATCAAAGGAAGAGTTTGCTAGCTTCTCTGCAGAGAATTGTAGTTGCCTAACAGAGTCTGTCATTCCTGCCTATGTATTATCAAAGTTTCATTTGCCTCTAGCTGTGTGGGCTCATTCAACAAAAGTGTTGTCACATCAACAGCAATCTTAGAAGGTATAACATTGCCACACATTTGTTGTGTTGCAACTTGGTTTCACCCATTTACCTTCATTTGTATCTTTTCTTTTATGTACACTGAGAGCATATGCACCAAGACAAATTCCTTGTGTGTCCAATCACACTTGGCCAATAAAATTCTATTCTATTCTATTCTATTCTATTCTATTTGGCATGATCATCGAGATTCTCAAAACATAATGCTTTATTTGGTTGAGTAGTTCCACCACCTTTACTTAATTGCTCTGCCTCTGATGAATTAGCTTTATCACCCACATGTAATATATAAAAGCCTATATGAAGGACAGGTTGTTTAGTTACAACAGAATTATCCAGGAGACTCTTTGTGTGTTCACATGATTTTACACTATCTCCAAAGTACATTAATCTGAAAAAAGAGGAAATATTCTCATAGCCTAAAAAACCCCCAAAGGAACATTGTTAAGCCTTTTAGGTATGTGAGTTGGAGAACATCTACCTAGCTTGCCAAAATGGAGCTCAGTTCTAGATAATTCTGATGCTACCAGTGGAGGTAAAGGAAATTCAAATATATGAATGTGCAGATGATCACAAGAAAGATACACAGCTTGTGTATCAGGCAGGTTGTTTTTCTGTCACTAACAATATAATCCATTAGAGCCGTGGTGGCTCAGTGGTTAGAGTGCAGTACTGCAGGCTACTTCTGCTGATCACCGGCTGCCAGCAGTTTGGCAGATTGAATCTCACCAGGCTCAAAATGTAAAATGGGGCAAAACTCTCTTAACAAATGTCTCACTTAGCAATAGAAATGTTGGGCTGAATTCTGGTCGTAAATCAAGGACTACCTGTATATGTCTATTCAGAAATGAGTCCTACTAAATTCATCTGCGCTTGGATATTTGTGTAAGTATAGATTTACAGATGAAACAGTTAAGAATTGCAAAGATTTTTATAAAATGTTCTTAGTTTCAGCTTCAGGAATTATGTTTATACTTTGAAGATACCAATTGCTTAGAAAGAAAGGTAGTATTGCATATATTTTCCTAGCCTTTCCTATAAATTTTGCTTAGGTTTAGTCTAAACTGTTTTAAAAGAAATATCTTAAATTTAAAACACTTTATTCCTACTGCATCATTAACTGGTAAACAATTTCCATTCTGTTGGCCTACCACCATCATTGTCATACTAAATTTTTAAACTGGGCATTTCTTAATCTATCAGAAATAATTTAGCTTACTTTTTACAGCACTTCATTTTGTTTGCATGTAATAGCATGTAGATTTAAAAAAGGTTCTCTCAGCAATTGTTTAGAAAAATACTTTCCAAAAGATCTGCAAGAGATTAGAATAGCTGAGTGTTCCTTTCTGGCTTCCTGTTTTGGAATTAAATGCCTAAGGGTTCTCAGAATATTTTAGTTGAGAAAGAAAAGAGGAGAAAAAGGAAACCAAGCCAGCTTAACCTTTTCAGTACTTAGGTCTTTCATATATATTTAATTTCAATTATTCTAGAAAAAGAAAAGATGAAACTATTTTCAAAACATATGAACTGAATCATGTTATTGGCTAATAATATATTTACTTATATATGTATAATTGGTATCTGGCTCAATAGTAGTAACTGTGAGAGGAATCTTGGAGTCCTAGTGGACAATCACTTAAATATGAGACAGCAGTGTGCTGCAGCTGCCAAAAAAGCCAACATAGTTGGCTTTTAACAGAGGTATAGAATCAAGATCACGTGACGTGTTAATATCACTTTATAATGCCTTGTTAAAACCGCACTTGGAATAGTGCATTCAGTTATGGTCTCCATGATGTAAAAAAGATTCAAGAAAGAGTGCAGAAAAGAGCAACAAGGATGATTATTGGATAGGAGGCTAAAACATATAAAGAACGGTTGCTGGAATTGAGTATGTCTAGTTTAATGAAAAGAAGAACCAGAAGTGACCTGATAGCAGTGTTCCAATATCTCAAGGCTGCCACAAAGAAGAGGGAGTCAAGCTATTCTCCAAAGCACCTGAAGGCAAGACAAAAAGCAATGGGTGGAAACTAATCAAGGAGAGAAGCAACCTAGAACTAAGGAGAAATTTCCTGACAGTTAGAACCATTAATCAATGGAACAACTTGCCTCCAGAAGTTGTGAATGCTGCAACACTGGAAGTTTTAAAGACGAGATTAGACAACCATTTGTCTGAAATGGTATAGGCCCTATAGGGACTACTGCAGGGTTTACTGCCTGAGTTTAGTTTAGTTTACTTTATTGTCATTACAATTTGTACAACGAAATTAAATGCCATCTTCAGTGCACGTTATACATAAAAAATAAAACAAAAGCACACATCCTTCACATTTTATACAATTGAATTAAAAATCCCTGATCGGGGGGTTGGACTAGAAGACCTTCAAGGTCCCTTTCAACTCTGTTATTCTGTTCTGTTCTGTTCCTTTTTTAGATTTTTTAAAAAATCCCACGTTTAATATTTTAATATATAAGAAACTCAAGGTGTTAAACATACCTAATACTCCTTCCTCAAACTGTGAGAGGCTTTGGGCTGAGAAAGAGAGACCAGCTCAAGTCACAGCCAGTATTAGAACTCAGTCTCCTGGTTTCTACCTTGGTGCTAGGTAAATTTATAATTGTATTTAACTGCTGTAAAGAAGATTGGAAGTTACTTTTTTATTTTCTATTTTAATTTTTTTTTATTTTCATGAACTTTTAGCTTTCTTTTTGACTTTTTTCTCTTTCTTTTCTTAGTTTATATTAGTTTGCATTGGTTTTTAATTTTTTTGAACTTTTAGTAAAATTATATAAAAAAGAAAAACATACTGCTCTGAGTGTAATATTGATTAATTCTGTTACATAATTTAATTTGTACTTCTGTAAATCAACTGAAGTGGATATTTCTGAATAGTATACTGAACTGGATAAATAAAATTTAAAAGAGAAGATCCTTTTTAATTTATTAATGATAATTTGTTTTGACCAATTGTAACATTAGGTTCTGATATGAATTTCAAAGAATGTTGGATTTTTTTTTTCTTTTCAGAGTTTACTGTTCAGTTACAGCATTTCTCTGGGCAATGAATATATACTCCAGTTTTCCTCCTCTAAAAACATTATTCTAAACAATGTATAGAAACTATGTTAATCATTGAGGTCCATTATTTTTAACTAGGTTTTTCTTCTCTAATTTTTCCCTCCCCCACCCCTTTCTTCAATCTAAACATTTATTCAGGAGATGTGTAGAATAAATATTGACTGGCCTATTTATAATGAGGGCATGCATTCAGCAGCTGTAGAAATAATGTAAAAAGATATCAACAGTCCCTTGCATTCTTTAACAAAAATAAGCCCAAAATCTGTTGCTCCATTTTACATGTTTCTCTCCTGCATTATTTTTAGACTTACAGAGATATGCACAAAATATTTTACTTAATAACTACTTCCAGTGCAATCGTATGTATATTTTTATGAAAAAAATGTCACTGAACGTTGCTTACTCTGAATTAATTATATTTAATATTACAGTTCTATTTCAGGAGTTGAGAGCCATTTAGTGCAGTGCTTAAGGCACCAGGCTAGAAACTGGGAGACTGTAATTTCTAGTTCGGCCATGGACACGAAGCTAGCAGGATGTCCTTGGGCCAGTTGCACTCTTTCAGCTCTGGAAGTAGGCAATGGCAAACTACTTTCCAAATCTTTCCAAGAAAGCAGCAATGACTTGTTGATGCAATTGCCCCAGGAGTCAATACTGACTTGAAGGCACATGCACAAAAAATACTTTTCAAGAGCAATTTACAATGATATTATTATAGATTCTGTTAAGAGGAATAGATTATTTTAGGTTGAATAAGGGTTAGGGTTAGGGTTAGGAAGTTTAGTCCATTACTGTAGTTAGGAAAGGTTAAATCATTTTATTTATTATTACATCATTTTATAAATTATGTTTTTATTCTGTTTTATTAGCTATTTGATTGACAACTTGTTAAACTAGCTTTGTAAATATGTTTTTAGATAATATCAATTTTTTTTTGGATATGACAACCTTTTAGAATGGATCTGCTGAAATAATTAATATGACCAAATTACTGAGAGCCAATCTGGTGTAGTGGTTAAGACATCAGCCTAAAAACTGGAAGTCCATGAGTTCAAGTCTTTAAGTTTGTTGTTCACAAAATTATAAAAAGCATGATTGGAATCTGTGCACAAGAGGTCTTCTTGTTGCTTGGTGTGGTAATTGGTTCATTCAGTTTTTATTTGATTGCATATATTTCTGTAGCGGTTTTTGAAATTTGCTACATAGCCCTTTTTGTTTCTTCTCCAGAAGGATTTTTTTTTGGATTGAAGCTTTTTTATTGATATGGGTAATTTGTTTTTTCTGGTTTTGGTGGTGGTTTGTGGTATGTAAAGATTAATAACTCTATTGACTTCAAGTAGGAAAACTTTATAGTGGTCTTCTGCAGTGATGCAGGTTGAGAACAAATTTTGCCAGTCAAGAAATGAGAGGTCGTAGTTTATAAGGTCATAGTTGGCTTTTTTGAAATTTTAGTTTGGAATACCATTATTATGACAATTTATGTAAGGGCGTATATTGAGACAAAAGTCTATCATGCTGTGGTCGCTGTTGGAAAAGGGTTCTTTTATTTGTAGTCCATAAATTGAGTTTGTGTTGTTGCAGAAGATAAGGCCGAGACAGTTGTTGAGTCTTGTATTGTTAGTTACTAGTTGTTCTAGACCAAGGTTTGTAACAGCGTTGTATAGGGTAGTATGGATGGGTTCAGTTGTACATTCATTTGTTATCCAGTTAATAGAAGGTAGATTTAGGTCACCCAGGAAGATGAGAGGATATGGGCAAGAGGTAGCCCATGTTAGCAGTGGGGTTAACTTATTTGCATGATCGATGTCGTAGTCAGGGACTCTGTAGCATAGTAAGAATCGAAGTGTGGTGTTAATGGACAGGTCGCATACAATAGTCTCAGGAAGAGAAAGTTTATGTGTAACTTGAATATTTTTTAGATTCAGTGACTTTTTGTAAAAGATAGCCACTCCACCTCCTCTGCAGGTTTCACGATCTGACCGAAAAAAATGATACTCTTTGTTTGAAATAATGGAGTCAGGGAGGGATGAGTTCAGCCATGTTTTGCAAACAAATATAATATCTAATGTACTAATGTTTAACAAGAGGATAAATTCAGGCAATTTATTTACAATGCTTCTTGCATTTATCAATTTGCATTTAAGATCTGCAGTGTTTGGTGTAGAAGAAGTAAGGCGCATGCATACCTAGTTTTGAATGATAGTTGGTTGGGGGTTATGTACGATGGGTGGTTGGAAGTTGGATGGTTGTTCAACATTTGGTTGAACAATGGATGGTTGAGCATTGGATGGTTGGAGGTTTTGCATAGGTGGTTGGGGGTTGGTTGGTTGAACATCGGTTGGTTGAACAAAGGTTGGTTGCACAGTGGATGGTTGGTGATTCTGTAAGACAGGTGTTTGGAGGTTGGATGGTTGAACGTTGGTTGGTTGAGGGCTCTGTATAACGGATGTTTTGAAGTTTAGTGAGAAGGATGGTTGGATGTTTTGATCGATGGATGTTTGGATGCTTTGATTGAAGTGGGGTTGGGTGTTGGCTAAATGATTATAGGTTTTTCTTTTTATGCAGTCAGCACGGTAGTCATTGTAAAGGTTGGTTTCACCTTCTTCTTGCCATCTTTTGAGTTCTGTGAGAAGTTGATGGGATCGAATTCGCTGCATAAATGATAGGTCAGGTCTTGCTCTAAGTTTGTTGAGGCTGAGGTTGGTTCTGGCAATTGTGTTTATAATTACATTGAAATTACGTTTGCTGGACTCATTTATGCAGATGACTCTACAGAATTTAGGCGCCACTGAGCTATCGCTGTTTTTGAATTCAGGTCCATCTCTGGAGACTTCAGTTATTTCATTAGGGTGGAGGATGAATTGTAATTTAAAATGATGTTACATATTTTGTCGATATCTGGTTCATTTGTATTTTCTAGTCCAAATAATATACCATTTTGGCGTTTTTGTTCTCTCTCAATGGTATCTTTTACTAATATTACTACATTGTTTGCATGATTGGCAGGTGTTTGTGGTTTAGTTTGTGTAAAAGGCAATGTTTGTTGGATTGGGAATAGATTTTGATCAGCTGCGTTTCCATTTTTTTGTGCTGTAATTTTATTTACAAGATTTGTCATACGTGGTTCTAAACATGCTAGTATTCTTTTTTCTAAGTTTGTTTGAATGGAGTCAATGATAGTTTTTTCTAAGTTTGTTTGAGTGGAGTCAATGATATTTTGTTGTAATTTTATAGTTGTATCCATGGTTTGTGTTCTATCAGACATTCAAATTAGGTTGTCTAATTTAGGAAGACAAGATGAACAAAGATGGATAAATTGAGTTTCAGCTTGTAGTATGTTATCTAATGTTTTGTTTATTTTGAGGCAGGAGAGATGGGCATAGTTTATGCATAGTTTTCATTTCTTGATTTCTTCACTTTCTTTTATTAGTTCATCACATTTATAGCATATTATTGATTCAATTTGGGCATTATTTGTAGTGTCATCTTTTGTTTGACGATGTTTGGCATTTTTGTTGGAATTTCTAGTTGGCATGATTAATGTTCTGTTTGTGTTTTACAATTAATTTGACTAATATCAATAAATGGTAAGGTACACTCCTTTTGTTCTCCTTTTGTTTTGTTTTTGTTGTTTTTTTAGAGATTTTTGGAGATTTTTATGATTCTTTGTTTGAGTCCTCTATGGGATTTCCCCTGATGGAGCCGAGCAGAGTTTCTCTCTCTCTCTCTCTCCCTCAGTGGCAGTGATGGGAGGATGGAGGTGGGGGAAGGGCTGGAGGGTGCGGGTGATGCCTTCCCAGGGACTCAACCGGTCCTGGCGATTCCAGTCCTGGCAAATTCCAGTCCTGGCGATCCTGGTCCTGGAAATTCCGGTCCTGTATTGTAAATTGGAAAGTCCGGTACTGTATTGTCTAGTATTGTAAAAGGTGGTAGTCTGCCACCATTTCTATGGTTTTGAGTGTGTTTAGTTCAAGATTGCTTCGGTTGCATCACAAGGCTAGTTGTTCAACCTCTCGTCTGCATGCAGATTCATTGTTGTCTCGAATGAGACAGATCACGCAAACTTCAGTACTTTTAACAGAGGGATCTTTTGAGATGTAGTCATTGGTGTATTGAGAGAAGAGACGCAGAGAGAGCACACAGCCCTGGGGGGCTCCTGTGCTAATTGTACAGGTATCAGATGTGATTTTACTTAACTTCACCTGCTGCTTCCTGTATGTTAGGAAGCTTTTGATCTATTTACAAGTGTGGTCAGGTACAGCTAGCTGATTTAGTTTAGTTAGAAGAATATCTGGAATGATGGTATTGAATGCTGAGCTGAAGTCTATAAATAGGACCCTTGCATAGGTCTTTGGAGATTCAAGATGTTGTAGGATGTAGTGCATCGTCATTATAACAGCACCATTTGTTGATCTATTTGCTCGGTAGCAAATTGCAAGGGGTCTAACAGCAGATCCGTGATGGTTTTCAGGTGGGCCAGCACTAGCCTTTCAAGGTTTTCATAACTACAGATGTTAGTGCAACTGAAATCATTCAGTTCCTTGATGGAGGGCTTCTTTGGCACTAGGATGATATGATGTTAATATGATGATATGCTATGATATATGATATACGATATGATGGATGATATGATGGTGGTGGCAGAATTATGCTTTCTTCAGCTGGAACTGGGATTTAGTCCAGATGGAGGAATTATGAACAATTCCAAATATCAATCAGTTTTGCTTAAGATGAAGAGGATTGTCACCTTTCAACATGACAATGACCCAAATCATACCTCCAAGTCAACAAAAGAATGGACTTACCAGAAAAAGATCCAAGTTTGGAATGGCGCAGCCTGAACTCGGTCCTGAATCCAATTGAAAACCTGAAGAGGGCTGTGCATAAGAGATCTGACAGATTTTGCACTTTTGCAGGAAGAGTGGGCAAAGATTTTCAAGATGTGACATGCCGATACTGTGTTTTCCCGAAAATAAGACCGTTTTATATATTTGCTTGGCCTTATTGCCATGCGCTCAAAAGCCTGATTGGGCTTATTATCAGGGGGTGTCTTATTTTGGGGTAAACAGGGTAGATTCCTGTCTCAAAGACTGAATGCTGTCATAAAATCAAAGATGTTTCAACAAAGTATTAGTTTTTAAGGTGCGCACACTTATGCAACAATATTATTGTATGTTTTTAATTGTCATTTCCCCCTAAAAGATTTTAGTTTGTTTTTCAATTTAGTTGTACAAACTATATGCTATATTAAAGGTTAAAAAAAAATCTGAAATGATTTAAATTTCAAAAATCTGTCATTTTAATAGGTGTGTAAACTTTTTCTATCCACTATTTGTATATGTAACATATTAAAAGACAATTTTACTTAGATTTCACCATTAACATATTTTAATTGCGCGGGTGATAGAGGGAGCTTCGCGTAGCTCCTACGTAACACCGCTCCTGCGCAGACTGCACTGGCTACCTGTGGCCTTTCGAGTGCACTTTAAGGTGTTGGTTACGACCTTTAAAGCGCTCCATGGCTTAGGGCCTGGGTACTTACGGGACCGCCTGCTGTTACCGTATGCCTCCCACCGACCCGTACGCTCTCACAGAGAGGGACTCCTCAGGGTGCCGTCCGCCTGTTGGCTGGCGGCCCCCAGGGGAAGGTCCTTCTCTGTGGGGGCTCCCACACTTTGGAACGAACTTCCCCTGGGCTTACGCCAAATACCTGACCTTCGGACCTTCCGCCGCGAACTGAAGACACATCTTTTCATTCGCGCGGGGCTGGCTTAAATTTTAAATTTTAAATTACATAAATTTTATCGATTTTAAATTTTTTACTAATTTTAAATGGGGTTTTGGTTTTTATAAATTTTTTAAGTTCTAGGCTAATTATAATAAGTTTTTTAACTTGCATTTTAAATTGTATACTGTAGTGTCTGTATTTTATTGTTACCTGTACACCGCCCTGAGTCCTTTGGGAGAAGGGCGGTATAAAAATCAAATAAATAAATAAATAAATAATAAATAAAATATGCTAATGGTGTCACAGTTTAAAAGTAGAGTATTTAATCTTGGAAACAACTATTTGAACAATGTATACTCCTTAAACATACCATCCTGAGGACTTTTACTGGGATTTGAAGATGATCTCTAGTATATAACAAAGAGTATTGTGAAAAAAATAATTTTAAAAGCAGGCTTTGATTTTAGCCTGATTTTCTCTCACAAGGACTTGGTCAATACCTTTCCTCTCCTTTTTCCTCAAAAATACAATCCATTAGCTATGCAGTGGTGCTTAAAACAGTGTGAACCCTTTTGAATTTTCAAAATTTGTGCATAAATATGGCTTGAAATGTGACCTGCTTTCTGTAGCCAGTTCAACAAATGAATCAAAAATAGTATACTTGTTCATTTATGTATTGAAGAAAATCATCCAAATCTATATATTGTTGAGTGTGCATGTGAAGACTGCATCCGTGGTTCATAATGGAAATATTGCTTCTATCTTTTATTGTACAAAGGAAAAGGCAGCAAGAGTAAATATAAAAACTACATAGATATTAAATTGTATGCTTTGGAAATGATTGTAGAATCCTGATCCAAAGAGTACATAAGATGAGAATGATCAGATTTTAGGCTGTGCCAGTAGGGATGGGATTCTGTAGATAAGGTTTTTGCACTTCGACAGATCATTGACAAATGTTTAAAAACGGGGAGGAAAGCTTACTGTACGTTTGATTTAGAGAAAGTCTATGGTAAAAGGAATAGGTTAGAATTAGGAGGAAATGG
The DNA here is from genome assembly GCF_028640845.1 of Ahaetulla prasina. Taxonomy (NCBI): domain Eukaryota; kingdom Metazoa; phylum Chordata; class Lepidosauria; order Squamata; family Colubridae; genus Ahaetulla; species Ahaetulla prasina. The sequence continues at coordinate 266,921,376 of NC_080540.1, read as the reverse complement.
ATAATTGATTGCTGAATTTAGTAAATGCAATATATGATAGAGATAAATTATTCATGAGGATAAATGGAATGCTTAGCAAATAGTTCAGTACTAATCAAGGATGAAGATAAAGACCTGTGATGGCTTGTCTGTCAGTATAGATAAATTCATAAGCAATGTCTTTGTTGATGTTAGAGATGTGTGTTTGGGGACGTAAGTATATATGTGTTTTTGTTTGAAGATGTTGATAAGCTGCTGGCTGAAAACCTGAATGATTTGGAGGAAAGATTTGATTTTTGTGATTTGATTTTTGTAAGGAGAATGGACTTAATGTATCAAGTCCAAGGTAATTCTGTTTGAAAGGAAAAATTAAGGGGAGATACTCTGGATTCCAACTGTTAGGGAAATTATATGGCGGGTTCTCTGCGAAAACTTTTTTGTCATTGTACTAGCCTTTTGGAATATCAACCCCTGTAGATTAGATTGGCCACAATCCTACTGGCTTTTCATAAGGCCATAAAGATATGGTTTTACCCAGTGGTGGGATTCAAATAATTTAACAACCGGTTCTCTGCCCTAATAATTTTTCCCAACAACCAGTGTGCCAAACTACTCAGAAAGTTAACAACCGGTTGTCCCGAAGTAGTGCGAACTGGCTGAATCCCACCACTGGTTTTACCACTGGGTTTAGGTATCTAGATATGTGGTTGAGCTACATAGTGGTTATGTTGATTTTAAACTCCGACTGCTGATAGTATTATATGTTTTAATGACTTTTAAGTTTGTGTGGGTCTGTGTGTGAAAGAAAGAGAGTATGTGGATGTATGTGTATTGTTGAAAAACCCCTAGAATCATGTATTTGAGATGGGTGGCCATATACATCAAAATAATAAGTTCTAACTAAATGGCAATCCATTAGAACATATAAATAAATTTGATATATTAATAGAATGTTTACTAAAAATAGAGAAAATGTTAGAACATGCAAAATATGAAAGAAATGCAATTAGCACAATGTATTTATGTACAATGTAGTACAATTTATTTCTTCAGAGAATTGAATATTTGTCAAAAGAAGTATGAAAAGAGCTATTCATGAAACCGTATTTCTCCCTATTTTGTTAGGTGGAAGTGGGAGCTGGATATATTCAGAGCAATAAAAACTTAAGTTGAATTTATCAGGGATGAGTATTTAAGAAGCTTGCATGCTAAAGGAAGAGATACAAACAAAAATGAATGGGTGCTGAATAAATGAATGTGAAAATCAAATGTATGAAAGAAATATGGAGATTGTTTAGTCATGTAGAAAGAATGACTGAATCACAAAACAAATTTATGAAGAAAGAGAGAATGAGTCAAAAGGAAAGGGAGCATTGAGAAAATAGTGGTACCGATAACTTGAAACAGAATATATTTTCATAATGAGAGGTGAGAAATTAAAAAATGAAGAGCAGTTTATGGATATGAAACAAGGATGTTTTGCAAGAATAAACATATGCAGGAGTATTTGGAATAGTGTTGGTACAAGCTAGATTTAGATATATTTATTTTTCTATGTTTTATGTCTCTTTCTTTGTAATATTTTAAACTTTTTTCCGCATATGTTCTTTACCCTGAAAGAGAATCACCACTACCAGCCCACCATCACCATCCTGCTTTTAGTTTGTGCAACTTATGCATCAATATTTTTTAAAAATAATAAACCTGAGAAACTGTTGGCACAAAGAACAAGAAAAAAAGAATCATTACTTTTATTTGGGATGGGAAAAGGTATGTTTCAACAACAGAAGATATGATTAATTAATTAGCTAAATATTAGGTTTGATTATACAGTAATAAGCCATCAAACCTAGAAAAGATCAAAAAGTACTTAAATACAACACACTTTACAAAATGTATGGATCAACAAAAGGAAGCTCTTAATAAATCAATTACAGGAGATGAAACAAACGAAGCAATACAGAAACTGAAATTGAACAAATCTCTAGGACCAGATTATTTTTTTCTGTAGTATATTATAAGATCTTTCAGGAACTTGATTAAGCCATTAATTCAAGTAATGACTGACATACTATAAGAACAAATAATTCCTTTCTTGTGGCAAGAGCTTTTATATCTATGGTTTACAAAGGGGGAGATGAGGGGTCCTGGTACTCTTGAGCTTTGCTGTTTATTTGCAGATGTTTCATTCCCCAAACTAGGTTAACATCATCAGTGGTAGTTGGGAGTGGGGTTTGCTGTCATTTTACATTTCTAGTGGCTAGTCCTTTCAGTTTTGGTGAGAGTGGCCTTGGTGGTTCTTTGGTTGGGCTGTTTGCTGTTAGCTTGCTTAGCAGTTCTTGATTGAGGTATTGTTTGCTGCTTGGTTCTTGGTCTCATGTTAATCTCCATTCATCTGGTGTTGATGGTTCTGGTCCTTTTGGTTGCCTTTTGGCTTGTTGATTGTCTCTTGAATGTTTTGTAGATGTTGTTTATATCTATGTGCTGGTTGATGGCCGATTTGTCAGAGTGTCAAGGCTTCTCTAGCATTTTTAGACTTGGCTTGGTCTAGGATGGTCACAGTTTTCCAATTGAAATTATGGTTAAGTTTGTCTATGTGTTTGAAATTAAGGAGTGTTCACTATGTCTTCTGACAGCTAGTTTCTGTTTATGGAGGTGTTTCTCCAATTTTCTGCCTGTTTGTCCTATGTAGTGGCTATTATAATCTTTACACTGTATATTGTAGATGATGTTTTTCTGGGCTGCTTGTTCATTCTTTTGGTTTACTTGGGATGTTTTGGAGGGCTATATGCTATGCTTATGCCATGTGGTTGTAATCAAAGGTGGTATTCAGCCGGTTCATACCAGTTTGGGTTGACCAGTAGCAGCATTTTTGACCTGGATTGCCAAACTGGTAGCAACTTCTGGCTGGCCACGGCCGTCACCCGGTCGCCGCTTGCTCGCCCCTTCCGGATGCTCGCTCGCCCTTCCGGATGCTTGACGCTTGCCCCACCCACCCCGGCCCTATATATGTTGCCTTTGCCACACTGCCCAGCTAATTGCCTCGCCAGTTGCCTCACTTCACTGACGCCCACTCAGCTTATCAAAGGTAAGCAATGCATGCTGCCTGCTCACCCTTCACCTTAGGTCGGGGCCCAGGGACATGCCATTTCCAAAGCCCTGGAGCTGCCACCCACCTTGGCCGGGTCAGGGAACACACAATTCCCTGGCTCTGGCCTTGCCCGGAGCCACTGCCTGTTTGCTGTCCGCTTCGACCGCTTCGGGTCGGGGAAGGCGCCATTCCCTGGCTCCGGCCTTGTCCTGGAGCCGCCTTGCCCCAGAGCCACCACCCGGTACCCCCAAAAAAGACAGCGGCTGCAGGCTTCTTGCAGCAAAAATTACCGACCTTTGGCTCTGCTCCACTTCTCCAATGTGCCGCCACCGCCCTGTTCTATGTGTCGGCCACCTGTGCGCACCCTATTGCCTGCTGTTGTCCCGGCAAGTCCGAGCAGAGTGGCGCACCAAGCAATGGGGTGCGCCTGCATGGCCGGGCATAGAGCAGGACAGCACCGGTGCATTGGAGAAGCGGAGCAGAGCCTGAGATCAGTAATTTTTGCTGCAAGAAGCCTGCAGCTGCTGTCTTTTTTTTGGTTTGAGAAGCCTCCCAGCCACTGCCTCTTTGCCAGCCGGAACTGAGCTGGCAGCGCTGGCTGGCTAGAAGCTTCTTGCACTGAAAACTACCAGAGATCTTGAACGCGCCGAAAAAGCTGCTGCCATCATTATTCTTCAACAGGACAGCGACGGCACTGCAGCAGCTTTCTTGGCATGTTTGAGATCTCCGGTAGTTTTTGGCGGCCTCTGGGCAGCCTCTACCTCTTTGAGAGCTGCTTTGCTGCTACCGGGTTCTGTGGGCTTGGTGGGGCTCATGTGACTGAGTGGCCGTGGCCATGAGTGATGTCAACTTGACCACGCCCACTCAGTCACATGACCCACCACCACCAGGCCACACCCACAGAACTGGTAGTGGAAAAAATTGAATCCCACCACTGGTTGTAATAGTCTGTTGGTGGTTTCTGAGATGTTTTTGAAGCATGGCAATTTCAACCTTTCACAGATTGTGTAGGTTGTACCATGTTGATCAGGCACTTTTTGATGAAGTTGCATGGATAATTGGATATACATTTTGCTGGAAGATGTATAGATGTTTCCTTTTTGGGATATTCAGGGTTACTGAAATGTGTTCGTCCTAGTCTAAATAGTGTTCTTATGCAGCTTTTCTGGTGGGAGGTTGGGTTGTTACTTTGGTAATTGAGCACTTGATTGGTGTGGGTGTTTTTTTTAAATAAACCTGTGTTTCTAGTTTGCCATTGTTGTCTCTGCTGATGAGGGTAGTGTGTGTTTTATTTTTCCTTTGTGAATTTTTCTGCTTTGAAGATGTAGTTGATGGCTTCATGTGTGTTCTCTAGTTGGTCCTTTTTATTGTACATAGGTGTCAGAAGGAAATGACTCAACATGCCCAAAGTCATTTAGACATGTGTTTACTGATTAACAGATTAAAAGCTGTTTATGGCAATACTTGCAAAGATATTAAACAGCTTTTTAAATTTATCTCATAAGTCCTGACCAGAGTGGATTTGTCCCGAAGAGATACATGAAAAAAGTAACATATATTTTCAATCTTATAATATATGTTTAAAAATCAAGAAATCTACCATTATATTTCTAAATTCAGACAAAGTATTTGATAATTTGTAATGGCCTTTTATATTCCTGAAAAAAGATGAACTGCAGTTTGAATATTCTTACATGGATAAAGAATATTTATATTTAAAAAATGCCAAAATAATGGTAAACTGATCTTTACCCCCAAAATGCTTCCCTTTCTCCTTCCTTATTTTTTTCTGGCATTAGAATTATTGGCAAGGAAGTCACAAAGAAATAAAATTAAGAACATAAATTAATATTAATTTGTACTTTGTACTTTCAGTTACTCATCCAAGGCATTCTTTGGAATCAATGATGTCACTTATCACTTAGTATCAAGAATATGGCTTGGTATCAGGATATTAGGTTAATAAGAACAAGATGTACATGTTTACATTTGAGAATTTACCTAAAAAAGCAAAGGAAACCCTGCAGCAAATGACACAGTTTTATATTACTGTCAAAAGATTAGGTACCTGGGAACTTATTGAACAAACCATAACAAAGACTTCTTTCAGACTATTAATAGACTTGGAAAAATATAACGACAATGATATTTTAAATGGAGAAAGCTAGACTTGGCTTGGCTAGAAAAATTGCAACAGTAAAAATGAATGTTTTACTGAAGCTCAACTTTTATTTCTAACAATTCCAGAAAGAATTGATATTAAGATATTAAATGATTGGTAGAGACAATTAATTATTTTATATGATCAAATAAAATGCTGAGGGTTAAAGTTAAGTCAAATCAAGTCTTTATTATGCTCAAAGACCAGCTTAAGGAGGGTTTTAATTCTTACAAAGAATTAAAAAGTGTAAACGATACATTAGAATAAAAAATACTGTACATATAAAAGGCTAAAAAATATAAAAACAGAAATCTTTAAAAAGTCTAAAACGAAGAATAGGAGTAGGATGTGGATATACTATAGAAGAATGTGGCAAACTAGATCTATCATAATACAGAGCACTTTAGAAATGTGAACTAGATGCTCATTATGGCGCAGGCCATCTTCTGATGGATTTTAAGTGCTGCTGCACAGAACCTGGCAACATTATATAATATTGGTAGCTGAAAGCAGCAGGGAGGTATGAAATTTTCCTGTCCACTCTGGTTTATGCAGTAATGGTGAACTGGGGCTAGTGCAAAAGTCTCTGTAATACAGATACTAGTGAAGTGCACAAACTGTAGTTTCCCAGGATTCAGAGTCACAGGGCATTGTCAATCCAGATAAGGGATCATCTTGTATTTGCCTTCAAAGACAGCTGAAGGGAAGGCATGGCATTGTGCCAAAATGAAGAGCTTCTGGTGGTTAGGTACTTCAAGATTAGTTAAGTATGCCATAGGGGAGTAGCTATTGGTCTCACTGGCAATAAAGATTGAAGACCTGGCTAGGTCCTATTGGTGTTCCGTATCTGCTATATGCTGTTTAATGAATGCTTCTGCCTGATCATATCCTATGGAAGATCTGGAAAGAAGCTCTTGGGGAAGGGTGTTATAGTTATTCAAGAGTACATCAGGAGATTCATCTGACATTAGGGCAGACTGGGGGCTCAGTAGGTGATCTGAGACCAGTAGCTTTGTTATTATTTGATTCAGATGGGGAGGGTTTTTTTCACTTGCTTAGCAGTAAGTTCTTCTTGCTGACATTAGTAAGGCTTGGTAGCAATCCTCAATATGTGTTCCTTGGTTGAAAGCATTTAACTGAAGCAAGATTTGGAAATGATCACTGTCAAACTTAGGCATAACTTCTGGGCCTTTGCATAAAGCAGAAGGTCCCTGGAGACAATTATATAATCAATAGCACTCATTCTGGAGCCAGATAGGTAAGTGAATTTGGCTGGATGGTCACTTTCAAGTGCATTATTTAAAATGTGTTTGTACCAGAGACCTGAAAAGCTTGATTCTGGTCTTTTGAACAACAAGTAAAGAGGAATCTGTCATCTTTAGAAATTGGAGGGGCGGTGTTTTGTTTGTATAGAGGTGTAGTCATTGGGGTCCAATCTAGCATTGAGATCCCCTCTGAAAAGTACAAATTTATTTGGATTCATCATTACAAGATCAGCTACATATGTTTTCACTTTAGTCTGCAAGGTTCTCTGGTTTTCTTTTCTCTCTCTTAATAACCCGGTGTCCCGGTGTCTGGAGGCCGTACGGGTCTGGATGGGGAGAAACAGGCTCAAGCTCAATCCCTCCAAGACAGAGTGGCTGTGGATGCCGGCATCCCGGTACAGTCAGCTAAATCCGCGGCTGACCATCGGTGGCGAGTCACTGGCCCCGATGGAGAGGGTGCGCAACAGCGTCCTCCTGGATGAACGGCTGTCTCTAGAAGATCATTTGACGGCCGTCTCCAGGAGAGCGTTCTACCAGGTTCGCCTGGTGCGCCAGTTGCGCCCCTTTCTGGACCGGGAGGCCCTATGCACGGTCACTCACGCCCTCGTGACGTCTCGCCTGGATTACTGCAACGCTCTCTACATGGGGCTTCCTTGAAGGGCATCCGGAGGCTACAGTTAGTCAGAATGCGGCTGCGCGGGTGATAGATGGAGCCTCGTGGCTCCCGCATAACACCCATCCTGCGCAGGCTGCACTGGCTACCTGTGGCCTTCCGGTGCGCTTCAAGGTTTTGGTGACCACCTTTAAAGCGCTCCATGGCATAGGGCGGGTTATCTGGGACCGCCTACTGCGACCAGATACCTCTCACCGACCCGTGCGCTCTCACAGAGAGGGACTCCTCAGGGTGCCGTCAGCTAGGCAGTGTCGTCTGGCGACGCCCAGGGGAAGGGCCTTCTCTGTGGGGGCTCCCGCCCTCTGGAACGGGCTCCCCCCAGGACTCCGTCAACTTCCGGACCTTCGAACCTTCCGTCGCGAGCTCAAGACACATTTATTTATCTGTGCAGGACTGGCTTAGATTTTAAATTTACAGGGGTTTTAAATTGATTTTAATATTTATATTTCTATTTTTAATAATAGGGCATTGGAATAAGTTTTTTAAAGATTATTTTAATTTTGTATATTGATGTTTTATATGCCTGTGAACCGCCCTGAGTCCTTTGGGAGATAGGTTGGTATATAAATTTAAATAATAAATAAATAAATAAACCACACAGTGATTCCCTTAATGTATATGGCAAAAAAGGTTGTAAATTTGCGCATGACTCACTTAATGACCACCTCACTGACCAACAGAAATTCTGGTTGCAATTGCGGTTGTAAATTGAGGACTGTTTATATTATTCAGAGGGCATGGAGGGGAATTGGGTAAGCACTGCCATGGCAAATGTCTTGAATTGATAGAGGAGCCTTGATATGGCATATATATTGCCATGGTTCTAATCCATAGGGTTTTGTATTGCTTGGTTGAGTTTTGTTACATTTCCAAGGCAGTTTCTTTTGGATATCACTAGCTTGGGATTGCATGGGATAGGGTGAAAGTTAAGATTTTTCAAGACCTGAAAGATTGATGTGGATTGGTAGTATCAAATTTCAAATTGTTTTATCAAGCCAGATGTCTCATGTACATCAAAGACTGGATTATATTACTTTAGAGCTGGGCTGCTTCTATTGTAAGGGAGCACGATGCCCAGATGGTTTATATAAATATCTTTGGCTTGATATTGAAACACACAAGATATAAAAGATTCTTTAATCATGACCAGAGTATTAAAAGTATGGAATAAACACAGAAAAAAGTCTAAAAATTAATGGCATAATAATAAACATATTGTATAGATTATATTATTCTGCTAGGAAATAGCAAGTGAATTTTACCGAAATAAACTTTATGGGGTAAACATAAATCAGAAAAAAATATGTTTATCAATAAAAATAAACTTTTGGAACTAAATATTAAGCTTACAGGAAAATAATTGCAGAGGATATGACAGTATTGGTACCTAGGCTGTGTTTTGAATAAAAGATAGGATAATAGCATAGCAATAAGGAACAACACTGAAAAGACAAGAGTCGTTTTTTGAAAAATATGTAACCTTTTTTTTTTTAATTTACATTTATATCCCGCCCTTCTCCGAAGACTCAGGGCGGCTTACAGTGTATAATGCTGTTAATACCTAAAATTGAAGTTTTTGGTGGTAGTTATTATGTCTTGCCAGTTCTTTTTCATAGAAGAGAATCCTGAATAAAAGACTACTCATCCTTAAGCTCCTAAATAGAAAAGAGTTAATTATAATAAATAAGAAAAAACATAGAAATATAAAATATGGGTTTACAGAAGATTACTTAAGATATTGTGAATTGAATGTGTACTAAATGAAAAGGAATGGGCAAAGATAAATTAAGAATGAATTGAAATATTGATAAATGATATAAAACAAATATCAGTTAACTTTTGAAGAAGAGATTCAAACCATGCTAATAGATAATACCTATATTAAAAAAATCTGTGAACATGATTTGGCATATTCTTGTGTGAAATAATAACATCAAAAGAACAAACAGCATTGAGAGAAAGAGTATTTTGTGTTTCTGAGATAGTACTATGTGAAATAATATGTTACTTTTAACTGCAGTAGTAAACTGCACTACAGAAGATTCTTTAGTTTGGATTTTTTGTTTACATTTTTAATAAATACAATTAATACAAGACTGTCCACCAAAAGTTTATTCCCTCAAGAAAATCAAAGAAAGTGTATTTGACATTTCAGGGAAAATGTGTATTTACCAATTTGTTTATTATTGATTATTTTGATTAGCATAACAATTTTGTTTGGAGTTAATTAATTTTTCAAAAGCTTTCCAAACTATTATCTGTGTTATTACATAGTAAATGATTGCTAAGCTGAGGATAAGTCTGCCAATCATCTATAGCAGTGATGGCAAACTTTTTCGGCACCAAGTGCCCAAACTAGAATGTGTGCATATGCGCACGCAGGACTCCCAGAAATTTGGAAATTAGCTCATGTACGCGCCAGCCACCTGATCTTCTGGTTTCTGGTGCTCACATGTGCACTGACCAGCTGGTCTTTGCGCGATCTCGAGCTCTGGAAACCAGAAGAGCAGCTGGCGACGGCATGCATGCCCACAGAGAGGGCTCTGCGTGCCACCTCTGGCATGTGTGCCATAAGTTCGCCATCACTGATCTATAGTGATACTATGTAAACTTAACTCATTCAGCTACGAACTCAACATTTAATGTTCTCTAAGACATCTTCCAGCAGTTTCCAAAAGCTACTTAAAAGTTGAAAAGGTAGAAACTGTTCTTGGGTTTAGCTGTAGGAAGCATACACATTTAGGGCAAAAGACATTAGATATATAATGATTTTGGTCTTCATACTCAGTATAAGCACTTTGATTAGAGACTTAATTAGTTTAGGAGATTTGCTTTATCTTGTAGCTTACCATGTAAATGGGATGTGCTATTTCTCCTCCAGTTCATAAGCAGGGCTTGAATAGTTTGCTCTTTTCTTTCAATATATTGCTTTTTCAGGGATGGGATGTTATTTCTACAGTTCTTTGGGAACTGTAGCATGTATAAAATGTTCAAGGCAGCTGCTACAGAATATGCACAATAATTTTGCTGTGGGGGGAGGAATGAGAATTACAACATAAACATTTGCAGAATATGCAACTGGACATTTTTTAAAAAATGATGTAATCTCTAAAGCCATGCAAACGATTTTTAAGGCTTTGTGGGCAGATCAGACTCCTGATCACTACTCATTTTACTTTACAGGTTGTGCGTTTTGTATTTTTTATTTTAAAAACCTTTTTATGGAGATTTTGCAAATCTCTTGCATTTTCTTAGATAGATATATGTTCCATATTCATTTAACAAACAACCTATCTAACAAAATGAAATTCAATGTAAAGAAAAGAAAGGTGCTACATTTAGGCAAGAAAAACCAAATGCACAGGTATAGAATAGGTGTTACCTGGCTCAATAGTAATAACTGTGAGAGGGATCTTGGAGTCTTAGTGGACAATCACTTAAATATGAGCCAGCAGTGTGCTGCAGCTGCCAAAAAAAAGCCAACACAATCCTAGTCTGCATTAATACAGAGATAGAATCAAGGTCATGTGAAGTGTTAATACCACTTTGTAATGCTTTTGTAAGACCACATGAACATTGCATCCAGTTTTGGTTACCATGATATAAAAAGGATGTTGAGACTCTAGAAAGAGTGCAGAGAAGAGCAACAAAGATGATTAGGGGACTGAAGGCTAAAACATATAATGAACAGTTGCTGGAATTGGGTATGTCTAGTTTAATAAAGGATTAAGGGTGACATGATAGCAGTGTTCTAATATCTCAGAGGTTGCCACAAAGAAGGTGGGGGGGGGGAGTCAACGTATTATCCAAAGCACCTGAAGGCAGGACAAGAAGCAGTGAATGGAAACTAATCAAGGAGAGAACCAACCTAGAACTAAGGATACATTTTCTGAAGTTGGAACAATTAATCAGTGGAACAATTTGCTTCCAGAAGTTATGGGTGCTCCAACATTTTAAGAAGAGATTTGGACAACCATTTGTTTGAAATGGTGTAGAGTTTCTAAGATAGTGTTTCTAGAGTCCTAGTTATCATCAGTAAGCAAAGACTGCATACATCTTTCTAGACTGTAAAAAAATGGGCTAGAGAATATTAGAATCTAATGGATTTGCAACTGGTTGAATAATTGCACTCTAGAGGCTTCACATCATTTGTAGGTCAGTGGCCCCCAACCTTTTAGTCACCAGGGACTGGCGAGATTTGTCCATGGACCAGAGGGAACATGGTTTCACATGTTGCCTGTATCCCGCAGATGGGGCTTCACTTGTTTGCATGGCCTGGTTTCTGGCATGCTGTGAACCGGTACCGGTCCACAGATCAGGGGTTGGGAACCCCTACTGTAGATTATAATCTGGAAAATGGAAAGGCTGGAACAGGGCTACAAGGAAGATAAGGCATTTGGAGACAAGCTCTATAATGAATGTTTAAAAGAATTGGCCATGGTTTATATCTCAAAAGAAAACTGAGAAAGGATTTGACAATGATCTACAAATATCTAAAAAAATGTTGCATGCAAGAGGAATGTAGAGATTTTCTTTTAGATATTGAGAGGAATAAGAGGCTGAAATTAAAAGGAGATTTGGGATAAATATTTTTTTTTTCTCTGATAAGAACTGTTAAGCATTAGGAGAGTAGGTTTAGAACAGTAAAGGACTCCTCTCAGTTGGAAGTTTTTAATGGAAGCAGGATGGGCACTTCCAGAGATTGTTTAGTGATTCCTGAACTGAGCAGGAGATTGAAGCAAAAGATATACAGTCTATGACTCTGTAAGTATGATAAAATGAATAAATATTTATTTATTTGAAGATCAATTCCTAGCCTATTATTGAAGTTTTTATGTAAAAATTATAGTATTTTACAAGGAAGTTGGCAAAACTGCTTTGCAATGAGCGAATTTTTTAGTGACATTAGATAAGAATTGGGATGGTTTCGCATGTATTCTTACATTGAAGTCCTATGTAAAAACTTGGTGTTCTTTCCACATTTTTCTGGTTGCTGGTGGTTTCTTGTATTGTAAGAAAGAGCATTCTTTCTAAATTTTTGGGGTGCTGGGGGCCCTAAGATCATTTTTAAAAAGATTCAGAGAAAAAGAACTAACTTTTGCATTTTGTACATCAAAGAATCTGTATATGTATATATAAGGCGTACAAAGAATGTATGCTTGAAATACTGTACAAGTAATCCTTGTTTAGCAATCACAATTGGGACCGGCAACTCCATCGCTACCCACTGCCATCACTAAGGAGAAATGTGACTGTGACGGACTTCCAATGTCACTTCCAATTCAGTCACCAAACAAGACAATGTGTGGCTGTGACTTTTAATTTTACTTCATGTTTTCTATTAATTGTTGTAAGACAATTGGGAAGCATGCAAATGTTGTTCACATGAGTACAGGATGCTGCAACAGTTGTAAATGCACACTGGTTGCAAAGCACCTGAATGGTGATCATGTGACTGTGGGATTTGCTGCTGTTGTAAATGTGAGGATTAATTGCAAAGCCTTTTTTTTCACCATTTAACTTCGAAGGTTCACTAACAAAGCAGTTGGTAACCAAGGGCTGCCTGTATACAAGAAAACAAAAGGCATTTAAAAATGGATTTTATTGATTACATACAAGAAATCCCAGGGTTTTCTGCTGTGGGTATAGCATTTTTAAATGCTATACAGAGACACCTGGGTGAAATGGGCAACTATATGCTGTAAATAAATGTCCACTATACACAACTTTATGCAGAGCCCAGAACAGGAGTATGATATAGTAACCCAAGATATTAAAGAAAAAATAAAAATAAAACTAGTTTACACCACCATACTCACTACATTTCTCCATGCCATTTTATCTTTATATCATGTATACACTGACAAACTACAAATATATACATATAACTATTGTTTCATATTTCTTTTTGAATCTAATAATACCTTTCATTATAGATGTTAAATTATAACTTTCTAAAAATACTGTCTATCATTACCACTTGATTATCTCAGTTTTTTAAGGAGAACTAAAAAAAGGCTGTTGTGTAAGGAAAATCTGTATGTTTTTGAAAAATTACCCTTTTCCTCAAATGTGCTTGCATAATGGCAGATTGAATATAATTATCTTATTAATATGCATTCTGATTTGTGTTGTTTTGATATTTGTTGTCTGAGATTAGTTTGGATAACTACTCTTTTCCCTATTTATTCCCTATGAATAGAATAGAATAGAATAGAATAGAATAGAATAGAATAGAATAGAATAGAATAGAATAGAATAGAATTTTTTATTGGCCAAGTGTGATTGGACACACAAGGAATTTGTCTTGGTGCATATGCTCTCAGTGTACATAAAAGAAAAGATACGTTCATCAAGGTACAACATTTACAACACAATTGATGGTCAATATAAATATATATCAATATAAATCATCAATATATCAATATAAATCATAAGGATTGCCAGCAACAAGTTATAGTCATACAGTCATAAGTGGAAAGAGATTGGTGATGGGAACTATGAGACGATTAATAGTAGTGCAGATTCAGTAAATAGTTTGACAGTGTTGATGGAATTATTTGTTTAGCAGAGTGATGGCCTTTGGGAAAAAACTGTTCTTGTGTCTAGTTGTTCTGGTGTGCAGTGCTCTATAGCGTCGTTTTGAGGGTAGGAGTTGAAACAGTTTATGTCCAGGATGCGAGGGGTCTGCAAATATTTTCACGGCCCTCTTCTTGATTCGTGCAGTATACAGGTCCTCAATGGAAGGCAGGTTGGTAGCAATTATTTTTTCTGCAGTTCTAATTATCCTCTGAAGTCTGTGTTTTTCTTGTTGGGTTGCAGAACCGAACCAGACAGTTATAGAGGTGCAAATGACAGACTCAATAATTCCTCTGTAGAACTGAATCAGCAGCTCCTTGGGCAGTTTGAGCTTACTGAGTTGGCGCAGAAAGAACATTCTTTGTTGTCCTTTTTTAATGATGTTTTTGATGTTAGCTGTCCATTTTAAATCTTGCGATATGATAGAACCTAGAAATTTGAAGGTTTCTACTGTTGATACTGTGTTGTCTAGTATTGTGAGAGGTGGAAGTATGGAAGGGTTTCTCCTAAAGTCTACCACCATTTCTACGGTTTTGAGTGTGTTCACTTCCAGATTGTTTTGGTTGCACCACAAGGCTAGTCGTTCGACCTCTCGTCTATATGCGGATTCGTCATTGTCTCGAATGAGACCAATCACTGTTGTGTCATCTGAGAACTTCAGTAGCTTAACAGATGGATCATTGGAGATGCAGTCATTGATATACAGAGAGAAGAGAAGTGCGGAGAGCACACAGCCTTGGGGGGCCTCTGTGCTAATTGTACAGGTATTTGATGTGATCTTGCTTAGCTTCACCTGCTGCTTCCTGTTTGTTAGGAAGCTTGTGATCCACTTACAAGTCTGTTCCGGTACCTGTAGCTGGTTTAGCTTAGTTAGAAGACTGTCTGGAATGATGGTATTGAATGCTGAACTAAAGTCTACAAAAAGGACCCTTTGGAGACTCAAGATGTTGTAGGATGTAGTGCAGAGCCATATTAACAGCATCATCTGTTGATCTATTTGCTCGGTATGCAAATTGCAAGGGGTCTAACAGCGGATCCGTGATGGTTTTCAAGTAGGAAAGCACTAGCCTTTCAAAGGTTTTCATGACTACAGATGTTAGAGCAACTGGTCTGTAGTCATTCAGTTCCTTGATGGTGGGCTTCTTCGGCACTGGGATGATGGTAGAGCGTTTGAAGCAAGAAGGAACATAGCACATCTCTAGTGATTTATTGAAAATATGGGTGAAGATGGGGGCCAATTGGTCAGCACAGACTTTTAAGCAAGAAGGAGTTATCTTGTCTGGGCCTGGAGCTTTTCCTGGCTTTTGTCTGTGAAATAGGTCCTGCACTTCCTTTTCTGTGATCACTAGGGGTTGTGAACCCAATGAAATGGGGTCAGTTGTAGGAGGCTTGGCTGTTGTTGGTGTGTCTGAGATGGGGGTTGTGGAGATAAGTGGCTGTAGTTTCCTTTCAAACCTGCAGTAAAACTCATTCAGGTCATCTGCTAGTTGTTGATTACCTTCAGCCTGGGAAGGAGGTTTGCCATAGCCGGTGATATTTTTAAGAGTTTTCCACATGTTTGCTGGTTCATTTGCTGAAAACTGATTCTTTAGCTTTTCAGAGTAGCTTCTTTTTGCTGCTCTGATCTCCCTTGTTAGTGCATTTCTGGCCTGATTGTACAGCATTTTATCACCTTTTCTGTAGGCTTCCTCTTTGGAATGTCGTAGCTGCTTAAGTTTAGGTGTAAACCAAAGTTTGTTGTTACTGTATATTCGCAAGTTCCTTGTAGGTACACATAGGTCTTTACAGGAGCTGACATATGATGTTACAGCATCTGTGAGTTCATCCAGGTCTGCAGAGGTATCTTTAAAAATATTCCAATCAGTGCAGTCAAAACATGCCTGTAGCTTTAATTTTGATTCCTCCGTCCAGGTCTTCACTGATTTAATTATTGGTTTTGTGGCTTTAAGTCAGGGGTGTCCAAACTTGGCCCTTTGAAGAATGGTGGACTTCAACTCCCAGAATTCCCCAGCCAGCATGAGCTATAAACATGAGCAAGTTGCTTGCTGGGGAATTCTGGGAGTTGAAGTCCACCACTCTTCAAGGGGCCAAGATTGGACATCCCTGCTTTAAGTCTTTGCCTGTAAGCAGGTACAAGGTGAATCATGCAATGATCAGAGTGTCCTACAGCTGCATGTGGTAAAGACCGATAAGCATCTTTTAGTGTTGTGTAGCAATGGTCTAGAGTATTCTTGCCTCTGGTGGGACAATTGACATGCTGAAAGTATTTTGGTAGCTCTTTTCTTAAGTTTGCCTTGTTTAGATCTCCCAAAACAATGGCCAGTGAATCAGGGTGTTTGGCTTCAGCCTCCATGATTTGGTCAGCTAGAGTTCGTAATGCCTTGTTTACACAGGCTTGTGGTGGGACATAAACAGCAATTAGAAGAAATGAGGAAAATTCACGATGGGAAATCCCTTTGCTTTTATTTTGAAAAAATTGCTAGAAGTCTGTAGGAAAGCAGCAATTGATAAACACATTTGTTAAATATGACCATAAAGTTGTAAGAAGCTATTGAATGGCAGCACTGAATGTTTCAGTAGTCAGACATACATACACACATACATACATGCATACATACATATATACATACATACATACATATATAACTTCTGTTTGCAATAATGATAATAGCAATGGTGGTGATGATGATGGAGTTCTTATTTCTGTATGTTACCAGTTTCTACTTTAAAGAAGGAAGTAATTTTTTTCCTCCTGGTTCCAAAGGTAGATCTAAACATGTTTTTTTGGCGATAGAGAGTGAATTTGCATGTGATGAGAATACATTGCTTGGTCTCTTTTTCTTCTGTATGGAAATAAGGGAAGAAAATACTTTAGTAATTTGGAAATTTGTCATGTGAAGTTAGTAAATGAACCATTGGCAAATTCTCAGGCTTTCTTAGATTGCTTTCTACCACCCAAGATTTAGTTTAGAAAATAATTTTAAACAACTATCTCTGGATTTTACATAACAAGCCTTGAATCTTCTGAAACAAACCTGAAGCCTGGTTTATTCTTCTACAAATAACAAGGGAGGGAAAGGGAGAGGGGATTCCTGCCTGTGCTTGGAACTTAATTATGGTTTATTGTTATTCATGAACGTGCCTTTTGTGTGAGAAAGGAAGCAAACAATTTCCCCATGATGTTTATTGCAGTAGGATCAAAAGGCAGGATAACTAGCATTAGGAGAAAGTCACTTCCTTACAAAGAAAAAAAATCTTTGTATTATTCCCCTTAAGGCACACAAAACTTTGTCTTCTTTGTACCATTCAAATGAATCTCAAGGTAATTGCAAACCTGCTCAGGCTTTCAGTAGTTAATATACTTTCTTCTGTTCCATCACCCAAAATTTAAACAGGTAAAAAATCCTAGCCTTTGTGATAAATATCTTCTAAAAGTTAAATAAAATTAATTAAATAAAATGTTTGTTACAAATGTTTGTTACAAACGAACCTATTTACAGAGTGTGTAAATAGTTTCAACCTCATAATATGTACAAAATATTTCTTTTCTAAAATATAATTAAAACAGTGATATAAAAGTTGAAAAATAGTTGGGAAAAGCTGGGAAGAGTTCCCAGCCTGGTATTATCATGAATTAGGACTTCTTATAGAAGCAATGTAAGAGTAAGGTATTTATAATATGGTAATGGTCTGTTAGTGAGTTCTTGAAAAGCCTATAATCTTTACTGATTGTTAGGATTTTTCAGAAGAAAATTAACTTTGAAAAGAATGCAAGGTGATGAAAGATGCTTTAAGGCATAATTTGCATCTTTGGATGTTTTTCTTAGTACCATGATTTCATGGTCTGCAGCTGAAATAACCACCTATAACCCTCTTTGATTCTTGATCTATTTGGTCCATATTCAGACTCAAGGAAGTTCTGTTCACATGCCAAAAATTATTCCCAATGGTTTTGAAATAACAGTTATTGAAAAGCAATGGTATTGTGAGGTGTTCTGATTCTACAACATTGTATGTAATGGAGCACATATGTTTCCCTGGTTGTTTCCAGATTATTGAGTAAGCAAAGAATTGGATTCAGTTCAGTAAATTCTGCCAAACCGCCAAAATAAGCTGATTGTATTGGGCAAGTGGATATGTGGGTCAGTGAATGCAAGCAATAAGGGGATTTTGGCAGTAATTAGGAATACCTGGGAGGTAGAATAAAGTATACAGATAACATCAAACCAAGTAGACAAGTCCTGACAGCATCCCAAAGAAATTTTAATCTAGTATTTGTATGATATTGTAAATATATTCATGTTCATTTGTTGTACTGCTTTACCTTGCCTCAAGGGAAAGTGAGCCTTATAGGAAATGTAGAATTTGGGATGTAACTAGTGATGTTGAGGCAATGAAAAATATGTATTCTAGTCAGGAAGGTTCCTTTTGTTGGCACCTAATTCATATACAGGTAGCCTAGAATGTATTTCCTGAATAAATGCAAAAGCTGCATTTATTGGAAAGATTATTCTTTTCCAGATTTTCTAAATATCTGTATCTTACTTGGTTGATGAGCAATGAATACTTATTTTTGGAACGTGTCTGTGTGTATGTGAGAGCGGGGTGGGAGGGGGGGAGAGAGAGAGAGAAAGACAGAGACAGAGAAACACAAAATAAAAATTTGCTTTGACACATTAGGTGTCAATTTATTGTAGCACCAGTAGTTTTTTTGCTAGATATTATCAGACAAGTGGTACTTAAAAACATCCTGTGTGGCCATACTGCAATCCAATAATGTTCATTACAATATCAGTGTCTACTTTGGTGAAGGTTGGCTGCTATACAGCTGGGAGATTATAAAATAGCAGCAACCCCAGCTTGTACTTCTGGTGAACCTACAAATGTGGCATTATACCTATGCTTGGAACTGTATGGTTGAGGCTAATGTATTGCTTAGTACTCAGCTGGATCGATCTCACTGAGGAGGAGGACTGCCCCCATTTCACTCTCCAACCAGATGGACTCCAGGTCTGATCCTTCATTCACAGTTTCACCATAGACAAGTTTGTTACAGACAACTTGACATTCAATGGCATCAGCCTAAGTATGAAGTTCCTGAATCAAGAGATCAGAATTGGGGAATGGAAATTGATACTGGCATCACATTTACAAACTCTCTTCCCACGGAACAGCTTGTACCCATTTCCCATCTTACCTCTCCCTGCCTGTCACTTCTTTTTTTCTTTTAGCCTTGTCCAATCAAATAGTGTACAAGATAACGATTTTCCTTCTAATTTAGCTCCAACTGCAATATTAATAATTGTACCCGGCAACTAGACTTGAATACACACGTCTACTTTCCAAAATCATTATTCCCAAGGGTAAATAGTCAGCCCTCTTTCTTCTCTAGCAACCAATCCTTAACTACTCGATTCTTACCAATTGTGGTCAAAGAGACAGAACACCTTTCTTGGTTGTCTCATATCTGAATGCTACAACTTTCACTCAGAGAAAGAATGTACTCTCTTTTCTTTCTCCTTCATCTTTTATTTCCTATGTTTATTATTCTGTCATCTCAACTTGAACTCAGGTTAATTTCATCAAAGTCAGTTCCAGGAGATCTCTTGTGCAGCTGTCCTAACTGGCAGAGACCTGCCATTTAATGTAATTTTCACCTCCTTTTCCCTAATCCACCTTCAATTTGCTACCTTTTTCTTTCTTTTGTCATTATTTCCCCCTTTTCAGCTCATTCTTATTTTCCCTGTTCATTTGTCTTTTTGTCTTTTTTTGATTCTTCATTTTGTGTTTCAGATGCAACTGTATCTGTTCTCATACCATCTTGTCTTCTACTTTTCAGTGGACTGATCAGATAAATTTCAGGCAGTTACTCTGGTAATTCACATGATCTGCTTTCATCTCAGGCACAGAAGTCATTTACCGAACAGTGCTACCTCTCCATGAGTTATGGTCTCATGGTTCATCAATTCCAGTCATTTGGATCTACAACTCTTTCCTTTTTTTTTCTTAAGTAAAAAGTCTATTTCAGATTTTTTCCCTCTAGTCTTCTTTCTCTTTCTCCTTCTAATCTTTATTTTACTTCTTCTGCACCATACTTTGTATGTACCATACTGCAACAATATTATAATCTGAAAGTCCTCCTATATCAGTGATGGCTAACCTTTTCCAGACCAAGGGTCCAAAATGCATGTGCACGAATGCATGCGTGCACGCCCAACCCCCCCAAAATGCAATGCATTCACAGCCCTAGACATGCACCCGGGTCCCACGCATGCACACACCCCACCCCTTAGGCATGTGCAGCGGCTCCCGCACGCGCCCTGCCCTCTGTGCATGTGCAGCAGAGCTGAACTGGGGCAATAGCTCGTGTGTCCACAGAGAGGGTGTTGCATGCCACCTCTGGCATGCATGCCATAGGTTCGCCATCCCAGTCCTAGATTCGTAACTACTGCTTGATGAGCAGGTGGCAATTGTGACCCGTTCCTGGATTGGCAGGTTTAAAGTCACTCGTGCCCTACTCTCTTTCATATTAGACTGGTACAATGCCCTTTGCATGGGAAAACCCTTGAAGATTATGTAGAAGCTTCAGCTGATATAAAACACAGCAGCACTGGTAGTTATGTGTATGTTGCCCCTCTGCATCACAAGCTGCATGGATTGCCAGTTTGCTTCCACATCTAAATATAAAGTGCTGGTTTTATGCCATGATGGCAGGAGATCAGGTTATCTGAGGGATCACCTCTCTCCAGTTATTTCGGCCTGCCTTATTAGATCTGGTAGAAAGGGCATCCTGAGGGAACCATCAGTTAGGGACCCGTATTTTGTAGGTCCCAGGAGACGTGCCTTCTCTTCTGTAGTGCCCATCTTATGGAACATTCTCCTTCCCAAAATTAGATTAACTCTGTCTCTTTAGTGGAAAGCCCTTGAGACCTGGTTATGTTATCAGGTCTGGAGCACCTAGGATAATGGAGATGTACTTAGATGGCCCCATTGGTGAGATGGTCATTTTTATCCTCTCAGTACCTAAAGATTTGTATATGTGTTTTTATGCTATTTGTTTCTTAATGCAGATTTCTATATTTTTTATATCCGTTGTTTTTATATTTGTGTTTTTATCTGATTGCTGCATGTCACCCAGAGTTGCTTTTGATGAGATGGGCAGCTATACAAATAAATAAAATTACAGGCTCATAAACAGCAGGAAGAGTAAGTTACATACCCGTAGCCTACTGAATGTCATTTTAGCTGATTATGTTTGAAACTCTATGGACTAATTCAAGCAACAAAATAAGACATAACATAATTTGTTTGGCTTTGGTTTATTGTATTAACTAAACCCAGGCATTGTCATTTATTTAATAAATCATAGTTAAACAAATGATGATGTTATAATAAGTCTGTCTCTTGTTTTCTCTTTTTTGAATGGGAATAATTCTTTATGACTAGTATGAATTCTGAAAAGGTCTTTGATTAGCAATACAAGAGACAGTGGGAGAATGTAAGAACAATGAGAGGGTGGTGATGGTAATGTATTCCTGCTGGAACATTATATATTTATATTTACTGGTATTTATTTTATCTATCTATCTATCTATCTATCTATCTATCTATCTATCTATCTATCTATCTATCTATCATCTATCTATCTATCTATCTATCTACACACACACACACACACATACACATACATGTCATACATGGTTTTTGGATCAAGTGTTGTCAGTATTTGAGAGTAGAAAAAGATGCAACTTTCCTCTTCTTCTAAAGAACCTTTTCCCTCTCTGTGTTTTTCCATAACCTAGGCCAGTTGATGTTGGCTGGGTTCCAGATCCTTTTGAAATGCTGCCAAATTAACAGCTCCCACTATATTGAACTTTGCTTGAAGGATCTTGCTGAACAGCTTTCTGAGAAAATGTACAATTACCATGTTTACAAAAGCAGAAATCTGTATTTTGGATTAATTTTTAAGGTAATTTTTAACAAGTAGCTTTAAAAAGAGCAGATCCCTTCACATTTGAGAGCAAACATAGGATTAAAATACTGAAGAGTTATTGAGATTTGTGAAAACCTTGCATACTAATTAGGTAGTGCTGGTTTTTTTACATAATAGATGAGATGAGATGAGATAGAGGCAGTGAGCCTGGTATCTACTATACTTAGTATTCCAAAATGATAGTACAAGAATGCTTTTATTGAATGTAATAAAACAGATGCTTCCTGATGACAACTTCCCAATTTGTTTAGAAAACAGGCAGTTCCAGATTGGTTTCCCCATGCTGTACAGCAAGTAATATTGCTATGAAGAAGCAACAACTAAAAAAATCAACTGGTTTGGAGCAATTCTAAAATATAGTTATAAACAGCTTTATTTTGTTTTTAAACCCTGAATAACAATTACAAATCTTTTGATCACAGGCTATACTTACAAGTTCAGTCTTTCACAATTCAAAACCTAGTTGAAATCAGTGACAATCTCTCCGGTTTATAAGTATGATAACACAAAATTAACTCATCTATGAAACACTACAAACAGAACTCTATTTATGAAGATACTAATAAATTGTTCATATAATGCATGTTAATAGGTAAACTCAGCTTATTTGTGTTATATAATGAGACACAAATGTTTGTAACAGATTCATATGAATTTCTTTCTGCTATTACAGAATTAATAACATTTGACTCTCTAGATGTTGTTGAACTCGAGTTTTCATTAGATCTAACTAACATAGCCAAAAGTGAAAAAAGAATGAGGTTTTTGCTAGCAGTTTCTAGAGAGCCAGATGTGCTGAGCTTATCTACTTGTTCAATATCTTTTACCCAGCAGAAGTTGCTGCTGAAGTTTGATAACTTGGAATAATATGAATTATGGTGTGGAAGACTGAAAAAAGTAAAAAAAAACACCAAAAATCCTCTTATAGTCATCTTGTGAATATGATTTTTGCTTGCACAACACTGCTGTTCTTGGAAAGAACAGTGAACTATAAACACTGTGTATGCTTCTAGACCAAAGTAAAATGTGACATTAAACTCATTAAACTCTGCTTTACAGAGGAAATACAAAGCATCCATTTCTGATTTTGAACTATGCTTACTTATAAAATGGAAGCTTGAATATTCATAAATAAACTAAAATTATTGAATATGCTAGAATTCTAAGCCATGACTTAATCCTGACTTTCTTGAATATATAATTTAAACTGTGTTTCATTGTAATGGGAAATTGCTTAATTCAAAATCAGAAACAAAAATGTTTAGTCTCTAGTAAACATTTTACTATTAAGAGGCAGAAGCATCAAAGGGTAAACTAAAATTAAATTTAAACTGGCTGTCCTCTGAAGCAGCGATAGTTGTGCATTGAAAAAACAAAATACTATCACAGCCTTGGGGGAAAGGAAATTAGAGGGCTTACCTAGGGGTTTTTTCCTCATAATTTTGGAACAGCTAACCAGTAGACACCTGAATGTCTGAGCATAGGAGGGATTTACTTGCCAGTATATAAATGACTACTTTACCATTCACTTCACAAAACATTGGTGTAATTAAAAGTTCTGATAATTCTTTTCACTTATTAATATTATTAGCAGTTATTTCTTCTGACATTTCTGTCAGAAAATGATTAAAATAATGCTATCAACATTTGCAGACACCAAGGTTTACTTCTTCTTTGTATTCACCCTAGTGAACAGCAAAGGATTACACATGAGTACTCTAGATGTCATGTCATGCCTCCTGTTAGTACTGTTTACCAAATAAAAAGGGATTAGTATTGGCCTTAAGGAGGATTCAGAAGTTCTTGTAAGTTTATAGGATGAAGAAATAGCTATGGAAGTAGAAATAAGATAAGCTAATGATCCTGTGCTCTGAATATGTAGTTAAAATCTGTAGCAAAACTGTATATATCCCTACATGAAACTATATACTTATTCAGCAGTTTTCTGTAGTTAAATTATTTGTTTCAGTATCCAAAAAAATGAAATTTAATGTGGGGAAAAGCAAGGTTTTACACTTGGGCAGGAAAAAACAAAGATACAAGTATAGATTAGGTGAAACCTGGCTCAAAAATGGTAACTGTGAGAGGGGCTTTGGAGTCTTAGAGGATGATCAGCAGTGTTTTGGCAGCAGCCAAAAAAACCTAATCAGATCCTTGGTTGTATAAACAGAGGCATAGAATCAAAATCATGTGAAGTGTTAGTATTACTTTATAAAGTTATAATAAGACCACACCTGGAATATTGCATCCAGATGTTGAGACTTTTGAAAAAGTGCAAAAAAGAGCAACTAAGACAGGAGTGTCAAACTCAATTTCATTGAGGGCCGCATCAAGGCTATGGTTGACCTCAGGGGGCCAGCTGGGCATGGCTGACTGGGTGAGTGTGGCCAACTGGGTGGGCGTAGCCAACTTGACACCACTCCCCAAACTGCTGGCATGTTTCCTCTTCACATTGGATAGACCGGGCCTAAGCCAGGCTGGCCTGATCTTTCCTCTTTGCATTGGGTGGACCAGGCCAAAGCCACGGTGGCCTGATCTTTTCTCTTCACATTGGGTAGACCAGGACAGCCCCATGGGCTGGATCCTACCACATTGCGGGCTGGATCTGGTCTGCAACTTTGAGTTTGACACCCCTGAACTAAGTTGAATAAAGGCTTGGAGACTAAAACATATAAATAATGGTTGCAGGATTTGAGTTTGGCTATTCTAGAGAAAAGAAGGACTGGGGGGACATGATAGCTGTATTCCAGTATTTGAAAGGCTGTCACAAAGAAGAGGGGTAAATTTATTTTCCAAAGCACCAGAGGTGAGGACAAGAAACAATGGATGGAAACTAATCAAGGGGAGAAGTAATGTGAAATTGAGGAGAAACTTCCTAATAGTGAGGACAGTTAACCAGTGGAACAGCTTGCCTTCAGACAAGCTGTTGTGGCTGCTTCATCACTGGAGGATTTTAAGAGACTAGATAGTCACTTGTCTGAAATGGAATATGATCTCCTGCTTGAGCAGGGGGCTGGACTCCAAGGCTCCTTCCAGCTCGATTCTGATTCTCATTCTGACTTTGTAAAAAACATTGTGCTTAATTTGATATTTTAAAAAAAAAAATAGGTACAGATAGTTCTCAAATTACAACCACAATTGGAACCAGAATTTCCATTAACTAAGCAAAGTAGTTGTTAAGTGAGTTGCACCCAATTTTATGACTTTTTGCCAGTTGAATCACTGCAGTTGTTAAATGATTCATGTGGCCATTAAGTGAATCCAGCTTCCCCATTGACTTTTCATGTCAGGCTCACTGACAAATAAGGATCACATGATCCTGGATGATGGAATCCCGTACATGCAAATTTCAAGTGTTGAATTTTAATCATGTGATGTGCAAATGCTGCAACGGTTGTAAGTGTCAGGACTGGTCATAAGTCACTTTTTTCACTGCCGTTGTAACTTTGAATGGTTGCTAAATGAATGGTTATAAGTCGAGGACCACCTATACATTTCTTATCTCAGTTTGTTTTCTAATACAGTACTAAATTTGGCTTAGTATGAAATGTTTCTGTAATGCAGGAAGAAGTAAGATTTTTTAAGAGTATGAGAAAAGGTAGAACCAGCTATGGTTGAAACAGATTCTTAAATTATTTGGTTTTTAATTGCTTCTTTAAGCTCTTTAATTTTTTGCGCATAAAAACAACAACAACTGCACAGTGATCTCCCTTACAGTTGGTTAACTACTAAGGGTATATCAAATTTTCAAACCATATAGGATACAAGTTTGGAAGTATACAGTGTTTGAACACATATATGTTTTTCTGATAGGAATATCTGCTTACATTCTGGGAATATATTGGTTGAACTATAGTAATGTATATTCTAATATTTGCCTTTCTCTCAGTCCATGATAAATGTTTTCAAAAAGTAAAATGGCTTCATTTCCAAATGACTACTTATGTTTGCAAAGGAAATTACTTATTGTAGTCTTTGGGAAGGATTTAATGAATGCCTTATATTCTTACTTCTGTGAGAAGTGAGAGTATAGATTTTTCATTATATTTAAGGCTAATCTAGTAGTGGTATGTTTACTGTCAGTTTTATTTCAGTAATTTAAGCTGCTATTATCATATGAATTATAATATATATAGTTTGTGCAGGTGAACAATAAGATCAAGGCTGGTATAAAAGTAAATAGTTTTAATTTTATTTTTAAAAATAGTATTATAAACCTACCACCAATATAAATTTAGGTTTTGACATTTATTCTCTATCAATTGAATTATACAGAAGGATGTTTTACTATTCAAAGTGATCAAAAGATTGTCAATGATAGACAATCAACTTAGTGTAATAAGTAAAATAGATAATACAATTATATTTATCTAGCCTAACTTGTTAGTAATAATGAATTAATAAACACAGCTCAATGTACAATTTCATTCTTAAGGTTTAATCACATTTTGAATTCTGTATGAGTTTGGCTCTGTGAATTGTCTGTGATTCTAATGTAATATTTTTTCCCCTTCGAATATCCATACATCTTTCCTTGGTTGGAAGAAACCCTATAGATGTAATAGGTTAGGAATATTATATTGGCTAAAAGAAAGCCTCTGATTCTTAGCTTTGATTCATTAAATAGCCTTAGATAAGTCACACCATTTTAGACTCGATCTATCTCAATCCAGAGCTACTTTGGTCTAGTGGTTAAAGTATCAGGCTAGAAAGCAAGAGACTGTAAATTCAAGTTCTGCTTAGCCATGAAAGCCAGCTGGGTGACCTTGAGCCAATCACTCACAATCAGTTCAACTCATCTCATAGGGTTGTTGTTGTGGGAAAAATAGGAGAAGGAGAAGAAAGAAGGATTAGATGTTTTTGCTGCCTTGAGTTATTTGTAAAAATAATAAAGGTGGCATATAAACAAATAAAAAATATATATTTATTTATTAAAAAAATAAATATTTGAACAGTAATGACCACAAGCACATGGTTTAGATTGTGATAAATGTAGAAAAAGAATTGTGATGCCACAACGCAGTACTGCTTTTTTCTGTCTGACCCCTTTCTGCTACAATAATCAGGAGTTAATTATAAATGTAAGCATTTTACTCTAGTTTTATGGTTTTGGCTGCCAATTTATTTATTTATTTATTTATTAAATTTATTGGCTGCCAATACTTTGGACAACTTACAATGTTACAGAATAACCTTGGACAGCTTACAGTATTAAATATTTTGGGAAATTAGACATTGTAGCTTATAAACCATGATATATTAAAGCAGACAACTATGCATTATTCAGTGAATGGTGGTAAGTAAACAATACTTTAGCATGATGGGTTACCCCAGTTTTGTATGTGACATTTGTGAAGCATTTTGAGTACACAATTATAGTGCATTGAGTTGAAGAGAAACTAAGCATATGGCTTTCAACTCAGATGGGCTTGTTCTGTCCATAGCTGAGTCCTGAAAGAGAAAAGACTTTTTTTCAAATGTGTTGTAGATTCTCTCTCTGTGTGATACTGACTGCATGACGCTGATTGGCCAAATGTATTTATTTATTTAGAAAACTTATATATCCTTCTATTTTATACATGATAATCCTAGGCACTTCACAGCAACATTCATAAAATCACAAAACCCCACAATAGCAGCACAGAGCCCATCACAGCATCATAGCATCCAATTAATTCCAAGTTTACATTTGCATTTGCTGGGCTAACTTCCACCTTAGCAAAATGCCTGAGTGAAGATCCAGATCTTCATATCTCTCCCAAAAGCTAATAGGTTGTTGCTCTCTGAATTTTAAGGGGAAGCTATTCCAAAGGAGTCTGAGTGGTCATGAAAGAGACACAACTTTAAGTATAATCACAAATGGTGATATTTAGTGTGATATCACTAAGAAATCTTCTTGACATTTTAAATAGTAAGACAATAAATATATGGATAAACCTAGAGAACTTTTTAAAAAAAAAATGAGACTGGTAGTTGAACTGCTCGAATCATATAAGATGATACCCCCAGATCTAATTATTACTAGAACAAGTGAGTGAACTTATTTATTTAAAAATATTTTGTCACAAGTATATTAAACACTCCCTCTCTCTCATACACACATACGTGTGTGTTTGGGTTTGTATTCCTGTGTGCGTTTTTTTTTTAATAAACCATCAATTTTCAGGTTGACATATTATGATGTAATACAATGTATGCATAATAAATGATATAGCAATTTTTATTATTTTATATATATACTGATTTGAAACAATAAGCTATTTTTTTTGTCACAGCCATGTGTTTACTAGTATAAATTATGTTTCAGGAAGGTCTGGATGATTCTCAAGAGGCTGGAGTATCTGAAGTATCAGAGGTGATTCGCTATGAATATCATGTTCTATATTCCTGCAGTTATCAAGCTCCTGTTCTTTATTTTAGGGCAAGTTTTTTAGGTAAGTGCTTCTGTATCAAGCAAATATTTAAAACATACATAATGACATAAATTTTGAATTTAACAGACAAGAAAATAAAAAAAATGAATAAGTGGTTTATGATTTATTTCAGGTAAGATATTTCAGTATCTGCAAATATTAGTATCTTAAGGGTAGATGATATCATCTCTGCCTGAAGAAACTTGATCTTTAGAATTCTGGCAGCAAGCCTAACTGTGATGATCATTTTCTTTACTTATTTTTTTTTAATGTTAAAAACATTGGACCTTCCTCATAAATGGAATATTCGGCCTTGAGAGTTATTGAGGTCACTGTTAGGGAAAAAAATCTAAGTCAGGAAGTTTTAATGATGAAAACAGGTTAATCATATTTCAGCTGTTCTGTTTTTAAAAAGAGTGCCAAGGGTTGGTTATATATGTAGCTTTTATGTATATAATTTCTTAGTTTTTTTACATTGCTTAGGAAGGTAGAGAACTTCTCAATCTTGAAGACCATTGTTAATTATCTTTAATCAGCAGATTAGAGTAGCTTTTCCCAACTATAGTGCTGTCCAGATGTATAGACTTCAATTCTCAAAATTTTCCAGACAACTTGAAGAATAGTTTGAAAAAACAAGTTGACTTTGAGTTGTAAGCCTGCCTTGGGCACAAAAACCTGGATAACTGGGTTAGTCTCCCTCAGCCCAGTAACTCAGCGTTGTTGTAGGGAAAATAGGAGACAAAATATTAGGCATGTTCTCTGCCTTGAGGTAACAACAACAACAACAACAACAATAGTACAGACAGGCACTTGCCACATAATACCCCGGGCTTAACAGTTGTCGATAAGAAAGACAAAAAAATCTGGATAGTGGATGTGGCAGTGCTTGGAGACAGCAGAATAGAAGAGAAAAAACTGGAGAAGATAACAAAATGCAAAGATCTACAAATAGAAATAGAACGACCATGGCAAAGACAAACAAAGGTAGTACCAATAATAATAGGTGCCTTGGGTGCAGTCCAGGGGTGAAATGCTCCCGGTTCTGACTGGATTGCCCAATCCAGTAGCGATGGCGGCAGGTGGTTTGGAGAACCGGTAGCAAAAATCCCTGCTTCCCCCCAATGCCCAGCTGAGCTGTGCGATCATCAGAGGTTTTTTTTTTTTTACTTTTAAAAGCATTTTTTCTTTGGCCGAAAAAATGCTTTTAAAAGTTAAAAAAAAAGCCTCTGATGATCGCACGGCTCAGCTGGGATCGCCAGAGCCTTTTAAAAGCATTTTTTACAACCTCTTCGACTGAAGTGGTTGTAGCAAAATGCTTTTAAAAGGCTCCTCTGACGATCCCAGCTGAGTTGCCTGATCATCAGAGGCTTTTCTTTTAAAGGCAAAAAAAAAAATGCTTTTAAAAGTTAAAAAAGAAAAGAAAAGAAAAAAGTTGGCCTTGCTTACCCAGTTACATTATTGCCCCCCCCTCACAAAGCCATGCCCACAGAACCACTGGTGCAGTCCCAAAACAACTGGAGTACACTTGACTTCCATAGGCATTGACAAATTTGCCATCAGTCAATTGGAGAAGGGGGCTTTACTTGGAATTGCTTCCATCCTGTGGCGATATCTGTAACACCATCAAACATCCAGATTTGTCTATCCCAGGTCCTTGGTAAGGATTCAATAGGTAGACAAAATGCCAAACCCAGTCTGAACATCTGGCTGACTGTGCAAATAATAATAATAATAATAATAATAATAATAATAATAATAATAATAATAATAATAATAATAATAATAATAATAATAATAATAATATAATGGGCATGGCTTAAGATGGGAACCATCAAGAAAGAAATGGAAGGCTTAATACTCGCTGCTCAAGAACAAGCACTGCAAACTAATGCCATGAAAGCGAAGATACAAAAATCCATTGACAATCCAAACTGCCGACTTTGCAACAACAAAGTCGAAACTGTTTCACATTTAATATGTGAATGCAGGAAAATCGTACAAACTGATTACAAAGCTAGACACAACCGAGTTGCTAAATTAATCCACTGGTCATCATGTAAAAAATACAATTTGCCTGTATCCAAAAAGTCATGGGAACATAAAGTAGAAAAAGTTATAGAAAATGAGATGGTGAAGATCTTGTTAGACTTTTGAATACAGACGGATTGTCATGTGGAACACAACACACCAGATACTACAGTTGTCAAAAGCTGAAATGTACAATTTATTGACATCATGGTACCAGGAGATGCCAGAGTCGAAGAAAAAGAACTAGAAAAATTCATGAAATATCACAACCTGGCTATTGAAACTACGCAATTATGGATGAAACATGTAACAGTGATACCCATTGTGATCGAGGCACTTGGTACCGAGTCCAAGAATTTTATAAGATACACCAACAAATTGCAGTTTCCTGCAATAACACCAGCAAAACTACAAAAAACTGTGCTACCTGGAACATCATACATCTTAAGAAGGTACCTAGGACGCTGGCAGCAACCTGAATCAACCATTAGCACCAGTCAATGGTATTTGTGATGCATTTTTGAATGTTCAGTTGACTGAGTTTCATGTTTAATGAATAAAGTATATAATAATAATAATATAATAAATTGGAACACCACTTGAACATCATCAGCATTGACAAATTCATTATCAGTCAATTGCAACAGGCAGCTTTATGTCAAATAGTGTACATCCTCTGATGATACCTCTAATACCATCATACATCAACATCTGCCTATTCTAGATCTTTGGGAATGGCTTGATAGGTGAATAAAAAGGCCAATTATCTAACTGAATGCATGATCAACAATAATAATATAGATAGATAAAAATGCCAAATCCAGTTAAACATGATAATGAAAGATCTAACAAAAGGGAACCATGCAACTACAGGCTAATTACCTGTTTACCAACAGCTGTCAGTTTGCTAACTGGTGTGGTAGCTAATGCAGCCCAACAAAATCTACCGTATTTTTTGGACTATCAGATGCACCAGAGTATAAGACGCACCAAGATTTCAAAAAGGTAAACAAGAAAAAAAACTTTTTTGCCCTCCCTAGCCCCCAGGAGCACTCTGCAAAATAGGCCCTTTTTTCGCAAAAATGTGGCCTGCAGAGGGATTGGGAGGCCTGCAGAGTGCTTTGGGGGGTTAGGGAGGGCAAAAACGCAATGCATGGAGGGTTTGGGAGGCCAAAAATGGGTCCCTTTTTAAAAAAACAGGCCCATTTTTTTTGCAAAAATGGGCTTTGCAGAGGGTTTGAGAGGCCTGCAGAGTGCTCTTAAAGGTAAAGGTAAAGGTTCCCCTCACACATACATGCTAGTCGTTGCCGATTCTAGGGGGCGGTGCTCATCTCCGTTTCAAAGCCGAAGAGCCAGCGCTGTCCGAAGACGTCTCTGGTCATGTGGCCAGCATGACTCAATGCCAAAGGCACACGGAACGCTGTTACCTTCCCACCAAAGGTGGTCCCTATTTTTTCTACTTGCATTTTTTACATGTTTTCGAAATTGCTAGGTTGGCAGAAGCTGGGACAAGTAACGGGAACTCACCCTGTTACACGGTAGCACTAGGGATTCGAACCGCTAAGCTGCTGACCTTTCGATCGACAAGTTCAATGTCCTAGCCTCTGAGCCACCATGTGCTCCTAGGAAGGGCAAAAATGCCCCACTTTTTGTGAAAAACGAGCCCATTTTCATGAAAAGCAGGCCTCTTTGGCCTGCCAAACCCCCATGTATCACGTTTTGCCTCCCCAGCCCCCAGGAGCACTCTGCAGGTCTCCCAAACCCTCTGCACATCCTTTTTTTTTGCGAAAAACGGGGCAAGGTTTTGGGGGCCAAAAATGGCTGTATTCAGTGTATAAGATGCGCCAACATTTCCACCTTCTTTTAGCAGGGTGGAAAATGTATCTTATACTCTGAAAAGTACGGTAGTTGAAAATAAGCTTGTTATACAAGAGCAGAAAGGGAACTGCCCAAAGAGCAGAGGACAATAGATCAGTTCCTAATTGACAAGATGATTTTGGAAAATCACAAGAGAAGGAAGACCAACTTGAATTATCTTGGATTGATTACTAGAAGACATTCAACCTTATGCTACATGATTGAATCATGCCTTAAAATAACAGAAGTCAGTATTTATTTATTTTTTTGCATTTATATCCCGCCCTTCTCTGAAGACTCAGGGCGGCTTACACTATGTTAGCAATAGTCTTCATTCTATTTGTATATTTATATACAAAGTCAACTATTGCCCCCAACAATTTGGGTCCTCATTTTACCTATCTTATAAAGGATGGAAGGCTGAGTCAACCTTGGGCCTGGTGGGACTAGAACCTGCAGTAATTGTAGGCATCTGTGTTAATAACAGACTGTCTTACCAATCTGAGCCACAGAGGCCCTGTGAGTATAAACATCAGAAGCTTTGTGCAAAGATCAGTGGCACAATGGAAGCTACAGATGCTGTCCACAGTGATAAACTTTCAAGAAGACTCACTCTCACTACTGTTTGTCATGGCATTGATTCCTTTGTCAACAGTACCAAACAAGTTGGGCCATGGCTATCGGTTCATTCCATGTCAAGTGGTCTGCGGCTCCTAGATCGACCATCAAGGATTTTGATGAAATTTGGTGTGAACATACACACATGTCCCCAATGAACCTTGGTAAAGTGTTACGTTTGCCGATGCAATACTTGCGGAGATATAGTCATACCGCAGCGTTCGACAGTATGACTCTTGAGATTTCAGCAACTTTGAGACATCTCCAGCAATATTTTGTTTAGAGAAACAAAATTTGGCCATCTTGTACAGCTTGTACTCTATTAAACAAAATAATAAAAACATTCTCATGAGTGATCTCCATCTAGATAATTAGCAAAGTTGGCCAAGAATGACTGCAGCGTGAAAAAAGGATAAAGTTTGGCTTCTTATATTTCTGGCAGGAAAGGTATGAGAAATGTGAAACTTTGTGTGTAATAACTTAGCAACACAAAGTTGTTGAATATAAAATTTCATTCTTCTTCTGCTTTCCAATAGTTCACAAATTGAGTGTAAAGTTGACGGTTTTTGTAAAAATGCCAAAAATAGGGTATATTCGGCCCGCTTTTACAAAAAAAGACCTTCTGGAAACTCTGTTAAATCATTCTCATTAGAAAGAGCATGTTTCAATCCCCCTAAAAAAATAGAGTTGGTATTTTATCACAGACGCATAAAGCCCTAAAAATAGGGACAAAGTGGAGGATGTTGTATGGCAACGTCACATCCATTCTATTATTGTATGTTCACACCAAATTTCATCAAAATCTGTGATGGTCGACCTGGGCACTTTCCTGAAATCAGACCACTTGACATGGAATGACCTTATCAAACAATAAAAATATCTGCCAGGTTATTTCACTTCCTTTACATGGAAGATCTGAAGCTGTATGGAAATATACCATCTGAAATACAATTGTTGCTTAATATTATCTGTATATACAGCCAAGATATTGCAATGGAGTTTGGACTTGACAAACAAGCCACACTCACAAACAGTTAGAGCAAAAAAATAGAGGAAACTGAAGGAATCAAGATGCCCTATGGAAATAACATCAAGAGTCTGGATGAAGATGATAACTACAAATTGGCGCACATCCTTCAAACTGACAACTTTAAACACACTCAAATCAAGAAGGTTAGAAATTAATACGTCATGAAAGTGAAGAAGATGTTAAAGTCCAAACTGAATGAAGGAAATCAACACTTGGGGAATTCCAGTCATTAGATACACAGTTGGAATAGTGGACTGGACTCAAGCAGTACTAAAAGTCCTGGATAGGAAACCCAGAAAAATAATGATAATGAATTATGCCTTTCATCTATGAAGTGATGCTGACTTACTCTACATACCTAGGAAAATAGGTGGGAATGAAATGTTACATCAGATGGTTGAAGAAGAAAAATGGGTGTTGGAAGAATATCTGAAGGACAGTGAAAAAGATGCACTGAAGCTAGTGTACTAGGTGGGCTTACTGAATACTGGTGAGACCAAACTGGCCTACAAGAAAGGCCAAATGAATAATAGAAAAGAGGAATGGGAAGATAAAGTATTACATGGCCAGTACATTACAGCAGATCCTCTGTAATCCATCACGGATCCGCTGTTAGACCTCTTGCAATTTGCATACCGAGCAAATAGATCAACAGATGATGCTGTTAATATGGCTACATCCTACAACATCTTGAGTCTCCAAAGACCTATGCAAGGGTCCTGTTTGTAGACTCAGTTCAGCATTCAATACCACCATTCCAGACACTCTTCTAACTAAGCTAAACCAGCTACAGGTACCAGAACAGACTTGTAAGTGGATCACAAGCTTCCTAACAAACAGGAAGCAGCAGGTGAAGCTAAGCAAGATCACATCAGATACCTGTACAATTAGCACAGGGCCCCCCCAAGGCTGTGTGCTCTCCCCACTTCTCTTCTCTCTGTATACCAATGACTGCATCTCCAACGATCCATCTGTTAAGCTACTGAAGTTCACAGATGACACAACAGTGATTGGTCTCATTCGAGACAATGACAAATCTGCATATAGACGAGAGGTCGAACAACTAGCCTTGTGGTGCAACCAAAACAATCTGGAACTGAACACACTCAAAACCGTAGAAATGGTGGTAGACTTTAGGAGAAACCCTTCCATACTTCCATCTCTCACAATACTAGACAACACAGTATCAACAGTAGAAACCTTTAAATTTTTAGGTTCTATCATATCGCAAGATCTAAAATGGACAGCTAACATCAAAAACATCATCAAAAAAGGACAACAAAGAATGTTCTTTCTGCGCCAACTCAGTAAGCTCAAACTGCCCAAGGAGCTGCTGATTCAGTTCTACAGAGGAGTTATTGAGCCTGTCATTTGCACCTCTATAACTGTCTGGTTCGGTTCTGCAACCCAACAAGAAAGACACAGACTTCAGAGGATAATTAGAACTGCAGAAAAAACAATTGCTACCAACCTGCCTTCCATTGAGGACCTGTATACTGCACGAATCAAGAAGCGGGCTGTGAAAATATTTACAGATCCCTCACATCCAGGACATAAACTGTTTCAACTCCTACCCTCAAAACGACGCTATAGAGCACTGCACACCAGAACAACTAGACACAAGAACAGTTTTTTCCCCGAAGGCCATCACTCTGCTAAACAAATAATTCCCTCAACACTGCCAAACTATTTACTAAATCTGCACTACTATTAATCTTCTTATCGTTCCCATCACCAATCTCTTTCCACTTATGACTGTATGACTGTAACTTTGTTGCTGGCAATCCTTATGATTTATATTGATATATTGACCATCATTTGTGTTGTAAATGTTGTACCTTGATGAACGTATCTTTTCTTTTATGAGAGCATATACACTAAGACAAATTCCTTGTGTGTCCAATCACACTTGGCCAATAAAAATTCTATTCTATTCTATTCTATAATAACAAGACGTGGCAATGCCTGAAAGCAGGAAAGTTGAAGAAAGAGACAGAAAGGCTAATTCTGGATTCATAAGAGCAAGCCTTAAGAACAAACGCATACAAACCCAGAATTGAGAAGACAGCAACAGAAAGCAAGGCCCATCTTTGTAAATAAGCAGAAGAAACAGTGGACCACCTGGTTAGCTGCTGCAAGAAGATCACACAGACTGATTACAAACAGTGTCATGACAAAGTAGCAACAATGCTGCATTGGTATTTATTTATTTATTTATTTATTTTATTCAATTTTTATACCGCCCTTCTCCCGAAGGACTCAGGGCGGTGTACACGTGCTCCCAGAGAACGATACGATATACCTGGAGGAAATATCATTTACCTGCAAGCAAGAACTGATGGAACCACAAAATAGAGAAAGTTTTAATTACTCTGTCTATTTTATGGTTCCATCAGTTCATTTTCTATCAAGAAGCTAAAGTGCTGTGGGACTTAAGAATTGAAATAGAGAAGCATCTGCCACATAGCACCCGAGACTTAACAATTGTTAGTAAGACAGACAAAAGTCTGTGTAGTGGAATTACAACATCTGGAGAAACTCACAAAATAAAAACATCTACAAATAGAAGTAAAATAACTGTGGCAAAAGAAAGCAAAGATAGTAACAATAGTAATAGGCTGCTTGTGTGCAATCTTAAAATAAATGGAACATCACTTGAACACTATCAGGTTTGATAAAATCACCAACAGTCAATTGCAAAAGGAATCTTTACTTGGAACAGCTTACATACTGCTACAACATCTTTAATATAATTAAACAACAACATCTGCTTATCCCAAGTTATTGGGTAAGACTGTATAGATCAGGGCTGTCAAACTCAAGGCCTGTGGGCTGGATCCGGCTGGAGGAGTGCTTAGATCTGGCCCATGGGGCCACCCTGGAAATAGCTAAGGACCAGCCACTGCCTCTACCAGTGAAAATGGAGCTCAGGAGGGCCATGTGTTGGCAGAGGGCTGCAGGAGGATTGGCCCAGGCCACCACAGGCCATGCCCACCCTGGCCACGCTCTCCCTGGCTATGCCAACCAGGCCTCCCGAGTTCAAACACAACCCTGATGTGGCCCTCAATGAAATCAAGCTTGACACCCCTGGTATAGATGGACAAAAATGCCATATAATAATAAGGAATATCAGGAGTTGATTACCTGTGGGAAGTCCAAACTAGGACTTAAATAGTATTTTCTATGAGCTACATTTTTCCATCCAAAGAGTTGTTCCTGGGATTAGGGAGTTGAACTCCTGAAGTCATTTCTAACTTTAGTTTCTCATACAGCAGCATCATTAGCTTTTGTGTGTGGAATTATATTGTTTTATCTAGATTAACACATCTGAATGTTACTAGTGATATCTTTTTCTTTTTAATTAAAAAGTAGCTTAAGATGCTCTGAATGTGCTTGGTAGATTTAATCACTTGCTGCCTTATATTGTTTAATGGCTTTTAATTTTGCCATGTTAGCATTTTAACTAGCTCTCTGGATGTAAAATTGGAAGAGGACATTTTCAAACAAATCTGGTAAAAGGATTTTTAATCTCAGGTTCATATTTTTGCACATGATAATTTAGGGTATCTTTGCAGTTTAGGAAATGAGATGCATATCTCAAGCTCTATTGCTTGTAATAGTTTGATAATTTACCGTGAGATTATATTCCTGTAATTATTGTAAACTTTTGACAAAGTAACAACACACTGTTGAAATCTATGCAGGTAGGCAAATCATGAAATGCTTGCTGCTTACTTGGTGATTTAAAAATATAAAGTAAGAGGTCGATTAATTTAGCATGTGAAAATATGTCATATTTGTATTCATTGGAACAGCATTCCCTTTGGGTGAAAGAGGAGAGTAGGAAGGAAAGGCTGCTGTGGCTGCAGGTACTGTATAAGGCGAGTTTCATCCCTACCCCCCATTTTTTAAAAGTGTGCTATTTTCATATAATTAGTATTCACTATAAGCAGTTAATCACCAGAGAAGAGCTCCCAGAGACAAAACAAGTTGTTTAGCTTGTCAGCATCAGGGAATCAGATGTGTTGAAACATGACTCCTTAAAGCTGGAGTGGATATTGCAGAAGCTGATGGATGATTTAATGCACCATCATTATATTGCATGCCAACAGCTCCCCTTGCAGTACAGAATTTTAATTGTTCCTGAAAGTATAATTATAACATGTTTGTTGGGAATTTTTCCACAGTAGAAAACAATAGCTTTTGAAAGATTTTCACAATTAACTCTGACTTCCTTCTATCTTACATTTCTTCACAGAAGTTTAGGACCAATCCAGAGCTAAAATGGACCATTTCCCCAAACAGTTTTATTTAAATGCCGTTCAGATGTTGCATTGTAATTCACACAATGTGTTTCTTTTGAGAGAAAGACAAAGATAAATCTAATGTAATAGAATCATTCAAATTAAAAAATGGGTAATGTCTTCAATGGGCAGAGTTAGCTGTGAAGACTAACTCTTTCATTATTTAGTTGAGTTTGTTAACAATAATTTAAAAATAACTTATTTAGTTGGATTTGTTGATATAATCTTAAACTTGTTTTATCAGTACATGGAATGTGTAGATAGAAAAAGCTTTTATAGTGCTAATAAAAAAGCATTTAATACCACATTTCTTTCTGATGTTAATGTTTTCTACTCGTGATTATTTAGAATCTTGCACATAAATATATCTCATTCAGTCACTGATATTAAGTTAAAATGTGTAATATATTAACACTGTGATTGGTACATTACATCTTGCACTGTGAATATTCGTCCAATATAAAGTTTCTCTAATGTGAATATTATTAATTTTCTTTAATTTTCAAAAAAAATGAAGTGTAGTACAGGTAGTCCTCAATTTACAACAGTTCATTTAGTGACCATTCAAAGTTACAATGGCGCTTAAAAAAGCGACTTATGACAATTTTTCACGCTTAACGGCCTGTGCAGCATCCCCATGATCACAAAGGCTTGGCAACTGATTCATATTTATGATGATTGCAATGTCCTGAGGTCATGTGATCCCCTTTTGTGACCTTCTAACCTGCAAAGTCAATGGGGAAGCCAGATTCACTTAACAATCGTGTCACTAACTTAACAACTGTGATGATTCACTCAACAGCTGGGGCAAGAAAGGTTACAAAATGGGGGAAAGCTCACTTAACCACTGTATCACTTAGCAATATGTATTTTGGGCTCAATTGTGTTTGTAAGTCAAGGACTACCTGTACTAACATCTTGTCTGTTAAAAATATTAGGATAAATTATTTTTATATTACTAAAAACTAATTACTAATTTTTCTTCCATATATAAACATTATTCCTAGTGTATAATTCATTTTGCATTATCTACATATCTGTGGGATTCTGGCAGCCCTCTGTGTACTTTATAGTAAAGTAAATTACAGCTATGACACCAGAACCAGATTTCAGAGATCGTTCTATGTTTTCTATAACACATGGATAGTGTTTCT
This sequence comes from Ahaetulla prasina, assembly GCF_028640845.1. Lineage (NCBI taxonomy): Eukaryota > Metazoa > Chordata > Lepidosauria > Squamata > Colubridae > Ahaetulla > Ahaetulla prasina. The sequence goes on along the minus strand of NC_080540.1, from coordinate 266,882,231 downwards.
TTTTAGGGCAGTTTCATGAAATGTGTCTCTCTTTTGCAATGGAAATGAATAGTTATCAGAACTAATGAATACATGTTCTTGCAAGAAAATGAAATTGCAAATGTTTTTGTCTTAATTTTCTATGTAGAAACGACTTCTGTGGCAGCAATTTTATCATTAAAAGGCTCATAAACATGTTGCTGAAACATTTTTCTGCTTTGAAAGACATTAAAATCAATAAGAACATTATTATTTAATCACATCTAACAGTTCTTGAAATGTTAAATATAAATCTAAAGATTCTTTTGAACTCTACCACTTGATTCCAAATTTGCTCTTTCCAAATAAAAATCCCAACTAATTGGAAGTAATTTTAAAATTATTATTTAATTAAAAGTTGGAAGTAAAAATTATATCTCTATGTTAGAATAGTTCTCTTTTCCCATTTATTTGTGTGATAGTAATGCTACAGCAGCAGTTTGCATTAAAACAGGCAGCAACTTTGCAACAGGTCCTATCTTCTGCTTCGTTGAAGAGTTTCAGGATCAGATGGACAGACTTTGCAAGCTTTTGGCTTTTTGAAGACAAGGAATTGAGCCTTTATCCAAACATACTGCTCAGCAATAAATGCAATAATACCAGTTTGTGTAGCTGTTTTTCTATATTTATAAAGACTTCATTCTAGAATAGGACCAATTCAATCTGACAAAGAATACTTGAAACAGAATAGCAATTAAAACATGAAATTGAAATTGTGCATTACCATATCAATAACAGATACTCATATTTATCTAAGCAAATTTGTTTTACTTAATGTCTGGAAGGAAGCCAGTCATGACAGATGTAAAATGGAAGTTTCGCAGCAGGAATCAGATCTCTTTTTGTATGTTTAGCATTTCCTATTAAAACTAGTGCTGTGCAACAAAAATTATTCTGCATTTGCTTTAACCACTTGCCTTTAATTCGATCAAAAAGAAATTGCTTTCTAAATTTCTTACAGAAAGAAAGTTGCAGAAAAATTCTCATGAAATTCTTGTACTTTATTTTGTTTTATAAAGTGGTCAAAGAGAATATGTTGACAATCTTTCTTTCAATGTATAATCATTTTTCCAGCAGTCTTCAACTGCCTTAGTTTCCTATGATTCAATTAAATCCCAAAGGAGACATCTTGAGGAAACTCCCACAATGGGCCTTTTTCAAAACAGGAAATGTGAATAGCAAGAAAGACTGCAAAGTGAAAAAAATATCCATAAAAGAACTCTTGATCATCTCAGAATTATTAAGTAAATTCTAAAACAAAATGAAAGCACCTCAAGAATGGAATAGGAAAATGGAAAAATTATAGATGGAAGATAGCTTTTGGGAACTTGGAAGATCAGTAGTCTGAACAGTAGTAATTAACAGTAGTAATTAAAATGTAAATAAAGAGCATCATCAAAAACTTGTTTTGGTTATTTTCTTTGTATTAGTAACTTGATAACTAATCCACCAGTCTTTTGAGCTTATTTTCTGTTTGTGATACATTCCTATTTTCCTATACAGATATTAGTTTCCAATATTCTCTTTGCTTCCCTTATATTGGTTTTGCACTTGACATTAGTGCTGCTAAATAGTAAACAAAATGTTGCCCTCCATTTTCAGTATGTTAAAAAAACTGAATCTGATGACATGATTTCGAGTTCTATCTAAGTATGACATTCAAATGTTAATTGGAGGAATAAATCTTGTTTATTTCATGAAGATGAAAATGTCAATGGAATAAGACTATTTATCACAGTATAATGTCCTTCTGACACCTGATAAATGCCATGATAATGACAGTTATTGGGAAAAATATTACAATATTCTCTCATTTGTCAAAAACAGATCATACATTTGTTTAATACAGGAAGTTTATTTTATTAAACAAAGCTGATCTAAGAATGAGGGCATAATCAATATTGCTCAGAGGCTCTTGTTGAGGGAAGCTATCATACCATTTAGAGTTACATAAGTTACCAAACAATGATTAATAAGGTTGGACATACTAATTTCTTTGTCTGTAAACAAACAAACATCATGACATTATTATTGTGGTTCTTTTAGATTCAGAAGAATTAATGTCATCACCGCTGTTAATTTTGTTTTCAATTATGTACAGTTTAAATATAAAAATTATACAGAGGCGTTATAAACAATTTCTCACAATAAATTATGTGGATTTCTTTTTACAGATGGAAAACCTTTAACATTAGATGAAATATGGAAAAGTGTGCATGAATGCTATAGGGATCGCCTCTGGCAAGGACCATGGGATACGATTACGCAACAGGTTACCTATTTCTGTCACTTGTATAGAATTATTTATTTGAAGAATGAATTTTAGAGAAAAAGATATTGTTACTAGTCCAAAGAACAAACAATTAGTAATGCAGTAAATATAAGAATCATTTGAAATAAACATATAATTTTTTTTTAATTGAAAAAGTTTTACAAATTTTTTTCCTCCTTTCCCCCCTCCCCCCCTTTCCCCCTCCCCCCTCCCTTCACAAGCCCCCTCCCCCCTCCCCCCCGACTTCCCGGAACAAACACAAGGTATAGTAAAAATAAAACAAACATATACTAAAAATTTTTCCTTCCTAACTAAATTATAATCCTACAATTCTCACCAATTCCTAACCTTCCCCAAAACAATAAAAAATAATACATCCTAATCATTCAAAGGCAGTCTGATAACTCTTAGTCTGATATCTGTTTTGAATATAGTCAATCCATTTTTTCCATTCACTTAAATATCTTTCTTGCGTATTGTCTTTCAAAAAGGCTGAGATTTTTGCCATCTCAGCCTAACTGGCAACTTTCAATATCCATTCTCCTATTGTAGGTACTTCTTTTTTCTTCCAATACTGTCCTATTAGTAATCTTGCTGCTGTTATTAAATTTAAAATCAACTTAATCTCAATTACTGTACAGTCCGTGATAATTCCCAGCAAAAAAACTTGCGGCAGGAACTTTATCTTCTTTTTCAAAACATTTTGTAGAATCCACCAAATTCTTATCCAAAAAGCCTTAATATTTCTGCATGTCCACCAAATATGAAAATATGTAGCATCATCACAATTACATCTCCAACATTTTGCTTGCATATCTGGATATATACACAATAATTTCTTAGGATCTAAATGCCATCTGTAAAACATTTTATAAAAATTTTCCCTTAAATTCTGTGCCTGTGTAAATTTAACATTTCTAACCCAATTTTTTTCCCAAGTTTCCAATAATATTGACTCCTGAAAATTTTGTGCCCACTTTATCATACAGTCCTTTACCAAATCCCTTTCAGAGTCTGTTTCAAGTAACACATTACACAATCTCTTTATATGCTCCTGAGATTGATTTCTAATTTGCTTTACCAAATTTTCCTCATTCTGGACTATACCAATTTTCTGATCTTCCTTCCATCTAGCACGTAATTGCCCGTATTAGAACCAAGTATAATTTTTCCCTTCTTCTTTTAATATGTGCAAAGATTTTAATTGCAAACTACCACTTTCAGTATACAAAAGATCTTTATATGTAGTCATTTCCTGAGTCTGTTCTAAATTTATGTTTTCTATTGTATGTCTAGGACTTGCCCACATGGGAACCTTATAATTTAATTTATAAAAATATTTCTTCCAGACACGCAAGAGAGCAATTGTTAACACATGGTTTTTATAAGCCTTATCCACTTTTTTATCATAAATTAAATATGCATGCCATCCATATAATAAATCATAACCTTCTATGTTCAAAATTCTCTCCTCCGTTAGATTAAACCAATCACTTATCGCAGAGAGAACAGCTGCTTCATAATATAATTTATAATTAGGCATTTTTAAGCCTCCCTTTCCCATGAATCTTGAATTATTTTCATTTTAACCCTGGCCTTTTTAACCTTCCCATATAAATTTGTTAATTCCAGTCTGCCATTCCTCCAAATTTTTGTCTTTCTTAATTATTGGTATCATCTGAAAGAGGAATAAAAACCTAGGTAAAACGTTCATTTTAATAGCAGCTATTCTCCCCAACAATAACTGCAATTTTTTCCAAACCATCAAGTCCTTCTGAACTTTTTGCTATAAGTCCTCATAATTATTCTTATACAATTTCACATTTGATGGTGTAATATAAACCCCTAAATATTTAACCTTTTTTACAATTTCAAATCCTGTTATTTCCTCTAATTTTTCTTTCTCTTGTTTGGTCATATTTTTTATTATCATATTTTTTATTATTATTTTTTGTTTGATTCTAGTTTACCTACCAGCAGTCTTAGGTGGCTTAGTAGCCATTTCAATTTTTAAAAGTCAGAGAATTTAAGTTTAAAAACTTCTCTATTCTCCTTTAAGTATAGGAGAGCTCAATTTGTTACAATCCACAAGTAACGTTTCCTAGCTTCTTAGTTACGCAGCTTGCACATTTTTACTTTACTTTCACTTCCTCTCAGACGCCATTTTAAATAGTCAATTAAAGCAAGAGAAAAAAAGTTTCTCTTTTTAAAAGGTAGAAGTCAGGAAATCAAAAATACTTGCAATCCAATAATTGTTCACTCGTGCTTGCTCCGTCTGCATGTAGAAATCCACAAAAAGAAATTGATTGAGCAGAGATGGACATCTTCCTCTTTTCCTGCTTTTGCAGGAGGGCACTGAAGATCGGAGCTTAGCAGGATTCAATGGGATTCAACCTTTTGGGGCTCTGCATAACAAAAACAAAGCCCCTGGGGAGATCTACCACTCCTCCGCTGCTCTCTTCTCTCCCTTTCTCCCAGAGAGGGAAATTGAAGCCAGGAACAGCTGTTCTTCGCTGTTTTCACCGGCTTTTACGATATCCAGTGCGGAGCACCTTAATTAGGCACCCAGCGAGGAAGGTGGTGCCAACCAGAAGCCATAAACATATAAATTTTATATGTCATCTGAGAAAGACTTAACCTAATTTTGAAAGACCATTCAGAGAAAAAAATGATAAACATTAATTCCCAAATGTCTCATGTGCCACCTTAGGAGGCCGCATCTTTTTCTAGTGGAGGATCCCATGAAAATAAAGTAGAGGTGGGCTGCTGCCAGTTCAGACCGGTTCGGGTTAACCGGTAGTTCCGACCAGCAGCTGGGCCCACCTACCCGCTCCGGCGCTATATAATCCTGTCCTGTCCTATATAATCACTGTATAATCGCGTGCATGTGCGGAAGGCACGTGTGTGAGCGAAGCAAGCATGCTCACATTTTCGGTCTGGGCAAACCAGTTGTTACATTATGTGAAGCCCACCTCTGAAATAAAGTTTGAATTAAGGAAATGCTGACAGGGTGCTTTGGAGTGGGCATGGGCACGCTGTCAGCAGTTCCTTAATGCAAAACAAATACTTTTCTGAGGTTTGTAGCATTGTGCAAATCTAGAAAAATATTCCAATTCTGAAGAAAAATGCCAGAAGGTATGCCACATACCCCCTGCTCACCCTACAAAGCATTTTTTGGCTTCAGATCCAAAGCCGTGCACATCCCTCGTTTATTTCTTCCCACATTTTATATGCCAGATGCAGTTAGGCTGAAGCACAAGATGGTTCAAGGTGATTCAGTTATACTGATATGTGGGATTCAGCTGGCATACACCCAATTACTTTGGCTGAAAGTATTTTGCATTCTGCTTTGAATGAATAACTGAAGCATCATAAGGGAAAAGAGGAAGGTATATGTAAGCAGTCTGATTGTACTGATACAAATGAAATGTTAAATTTCTATCAGACAATTCTGTCAAAAATATTTCTAGGACACTCTGTTCACTGTTTTCAAGACTCTAGTGCTTGAGTAAACCACAGAAAACCCTAGTGGGTTTGGTAGTCAAAGTTCTAAATCTAGAACCAAAGCAAAATATTAAGTCTTTCAACCAGGAGCCTCTTGAGGAATAGCTGCCAATAGAACCATCTCCTGTTTTTAGTTCTTATTTTTCACTCTGAGAACAATGGCCTAAATATTGCAGTATTTCTGCAAACATCCCAAAGGAAAATTCAGTACCCAATAATTCATCTTTGACTAGAGGAAAGTTTTTGGCTATAATGGTTATGTTTCGGCCATTTATAGAATACGTTATTTTAACTATGGTTTTAATCTGTATATTGTTCTGTTTTAATCTGGCTGTCCTGAGTCCTTCGGGAGAAGGGCGGTATAAAAATCTAAATAATAAATAATAATAAATAATAAATAATAAATGTTTGATATACTGAAAGGTATGTATATATTCATATGAAGATTATATACACGGAAAAACAGACTTTTCAAATGTAGCATCCACCAGATGGGTTGACTACCAGTTTCATAATTGTTTAATAGCATAGCCAACCTTGATATGTTTTATATTGTTGATAGGTTAATGAAAGGTGGCATGGTCAGAAACAAATATTGAACAAAGACAGTGAATGACCTCGTGCGAGGGCAAATACTTTTCATGTAAAAAGTTTCAGGTTATCATTTTTGGCAAATTTTAAAAAAATCCTTTTTGGTAAGCCTCCTGAAAAGCATCTTACTGTAGACTTATATCCGTAATGATTCTAGAAGCTTTTTCAGCACTACCTCATTTTGTTCATGTGTATAAATTAGCATCAAACTTTTTCAGTCTGTGGTTAAGAATCCAAAAGGCATGTTTTTCTAGTAGTATAACAGTGCTATCCATTACATCATTTAATTTATGGCAGTGTTGAGCAAAAAATCAATAAATTATTTCTAAAATGTCAAGGATGTTCATAATACTCTTTTTTAAAGAAGGAGATTCAAAACTGTTTCTGAAGTAACAGTGCTAAGGCTGTAACTTGTAAGGTTGTTACTTATCATGAATCCATACAAAGTGGATTCATGATAAAGTGAGTTTAAATCTTACACTTGCATCTTGAAGAATCTGTGTAGACAGCTATTCATAGACATTTTTCTGGACATGCTGCAGGATGTTAATAGAAATATTTGAGTATAGTGTACCCTAGGAGATGGTTGTTAAGATTTCTTATTAAATGCCTGATCAATTATTATCAACAGTTGCTATAGTGCACTGCCTAGAACTTTTGGAAATCATTTGTGGTGTCAAAACTGTACAAGACAAAAATACAAATATGCTGAACTAGTTTTAATTTATCTTTTATATTTCCATGAACAAATTTAAAACTTAAGTCTGAAGAGGCCAAAGGTATCAATATATCCAAAATTGGGCTGTTCTGTTCTGATTGAAGCTTTCTACTCTAGTATCACTCCTGGAAATCAAGGAGTGGATTTTCAAAATTCTTGAGTCCACAGATTTTCAAATATATAGTTCGAATATTTATGAAGCAGTTGTATAAATGTAACTCAATTCAGAGTTATTTTCATATATCTATTTCCATTTTAAAATTCTAGAGAAATTTGATGATGACAACAACAAAATTTCAAAGTTCGTTTCAGCATGGGGTTTGCCAGCATCCCAATTAAGGCTTTAAAACACCTTCAGCTGAGCAATTGGTGCTAAAAGTTTTCCTTGTGTTTGTTATTTGGGAAATTAAAGGCCAAACTGAGAGCCTTAAGCCTTGTATGTTGGACTTCATGCCAAAAGTGGCAATAACTCTCGACTCTCCAGACACTTAACCTATACTCAGGTTCTGTTTATAATGGAAATGCATACGGGTAACAAACTAGGTTAGTTATTTCATTGCACACAAGAATAAAACGTAAGACATAAAACATAAGACATGTGCCACCTACAACACATAAACATCTATACCGACTATATACGTTAGAGCCAGAGGTGGGTTTCAGCAGGTTCTGACCAGTTCTGGAGAACCGGTAGCGGAAATTTTGAGTAGTTCGGAAAACAGGTAGTAAAAATTCTGACTGGCCCCATCCCCATCTATTCTCTGCCTCTCAAGTCCCAGGTGATTGGGAGGAAATGGGAATCTTGCAGTAACCTTCCCCTGGAGTAGGGTGGGAATGGAGATTTTACAGTATCCTTCCCCTGCCACACCGACCAAGCCATTTCAGGCCCACCAAGCCATGCCATGCCACGCCCACCAAGCCACGCCCACAGAACCGGTAGTAAAAAAATTTGAAACCCACCACTGGTTAGAGCTCTATGTTCTAGGTCTTTTTGTCATGTCTTTCTGAATCGAAGAAAATGAGTCTTGTCTTTATGGACTCCTGATTGATAGGCACCTGCTCAGTGTTGGCATAATAGTTCTGTCTAGTAGGGGAATTTCTGGCTCTGTCTTGGCAAATGCATTCCTTATACTGCAGGTGAGTTTCAGATGTGCTATTGCAATCCTTAAAATACCATGAAAATTCTGATAATGCTTGATAATTTTAAGCTATACCAACACATTGCTTCTTGTGTGAATTAGATGTGAACATGGAAAGCATGGCTATGGCTTGCATGGCCTGCTTTAACTAACCTATTCATCTTTCTAGCAGATCAGAATAGAAGATGCAGATAATTTACTGAATATAATATTATTTAAGGAAAATGAAACATTTAATGTATTTAATGGCTGATTCACTAAGAGCATGATGAGCTGTCAGGTGAACCTAAAACATAACCAATTTATAACTTTATGTCAACTCTTTTGCTAAGTTTTTGTTCTAGATAATTTTTAAAAATCTTTAGGAAGCAGCTTTAATAAATTACTGAACAAGAAATCTGACAGGTTGTACTTTCATTGTGAATTATATAAATATGGCATTGGTAGTTCATGAAAGATACACTAATCAATAGCTAATAATAAAAGAACTTGAAGAGATCCTTTGCAGTGATGTTGATGTGAATGAAGTGCCCTTCTTTAAAATGCTGAGGCAGCCATGTCCTCTGGAAGGTTAGAGTCAACTTAAGGGAGTGTTTATCTTTTTAAATAGCTACTAGATATAATAGAAAACAGAATATAGTTTATATTCTAGAATATAGAATAGAATAGAATAGAATAGAATAGAATAGAATAGAATAGAACAGAACAGAACAGAACAGAACAGAACAGAACAGAACAGAACAGAATTTTTTATTGGCCAAGTGTGATTGGACACACAAGGAATTTGTCTTGATGGATATGCTCTCAGTGTATATAAAAGAAAAAAATACATTCATCAAGAATCATAAGGTACAACACTTAATGATAGTCATAAGGTACAAATAAGCAATCAGGAAACAATATCAATATAAAATCTACAAGCAACAAAGTTACAGTCATACAGTCATAAGTGGAAGGAGATGGGTGATGGGAACAATGAGAAGATTAATAGTAGTGCAAACTTAGTAAATAGTTTGACAGTATTGAGGGAATTATTTGTTTAGCAGAGTGATGGCGTTCAGGAAAAAACTGTTCGTGTGTCTAGTTGTTCTGGTGTGCAGTGCTCTGTAGCGTCGTTTTGAGGGTAGGAGTTGAAACAGTTTATGTCCAGGATGTGAGGGGTCTGTAAATATTTTCACAGCCCTCTTTTTGACTCGTGCAGTATACAGGTCCTCAATGGAAGGCAGGTTGGTAGCAATTGTTTTTTCTGCAGTTCTAATTACCCTCTGAAGTCTAAGTCTGTCTTGTTGGTTTGCAGAACCAAACCAGACAGTTATAGAGGTGCAATAATTCAGATTCAATAATTCCTCTGTAGAACTGGATCAGCAGCTCCTTGGACAGTTTGAACTTTCTGAGTTGGGGCAGAAAGAACATTCTTTATATATGTAGGTACACTATCCTACTGAATGCCAGTTACTGGAGGACCAGCAGGGCAGATTATCATCCTTACAGTTTCTTTCCCGAGAAAGTTCTAGTCTAGTAAATTTTAATTTCTAAATTCTAAACTTGAAAAGGAATGCACATAATCTATTGCGTTTTGTGCATGAAAAGTCAAATAGATTCAACAAAAATTATTTTCCAGCAGAGCTTACTGCTTGGAAGAGTGATGCTAACAAGACATTACATACAATGTTCCTGGTGAAATCATGTGTATCAAAGTCTGCCATACTTACACCCACAGAGAGATAAACACAGAGATATTTTATAATGGAACATTTATTCTATAGTATAACTATAGATAACCATTTTGTTAACCTTAAAATTATTTAAATTATTTAAATTATTAAATTATTTAAAACCTTAAAATTATTTATTATTATTTATTAAACTTGTTTGCTGCCCATCTCATCATGAATGTTACAATGATGTAACATTTTAAAGAATTTCCAGAATTTATTTTCTTGCTTGACCTGTTACAACAAAACTATTGTAAAAAAAGGGCTTCCGGTTTGGCTCCGCTTCGTTGATGGCGGTCTTTTTTAGACCGTTAATCCCGTAGTCTGTAGAGCTGCCAGGACAGAGCAAATCAGCTGTCTGGCAGCTTGAAAATCTCCATCTCGGGCAAAGAGGAAGAGATGAGCATTTGGGCTGAAGTTGAGCCACCCGGAGAAGCCCCAGAAAAGTTTCTGGAGGCTTGAGGGGAGTGCTCCTTCTAAAGCCTGAAAGAAGCTCCGGACTCAGAGGGCATCTGCCTTTTGGCAGAAAAAAACGTAGCATCCAATCTCCGCGGCAGAAATGGATTTGTGATGGATTTTAACACTGACAGAGCAGAAACTGGAGTTCTAGCATTTGTATGCAAGAAGCCTGCAAGCCCCTAATAGAGGAGACATTTGTTGCAAAGATAGGAGAGGAAAGCAAATGGCGTTTTGTGGAATGCAAGCAAATGGCGATTTGTGTATTGGAAACGAAAGTTAAGGAAATGCTTATTAACAGCCAGTGTGGAACTAAGAAATATACAAGAAGATACTGACTAAATGGAAGAAATGAGAATTTTTTGATTTATATTTTTTCTTCTTCTTTGGGATTATAGTGATTTAGAAGAAAAGTTTTTTGAATCTTTCCTTTTTTAACCCCTTTTTGTCCTCTGTTATTGGGTAGGTTATATATTTTTAAAAATGGCTTTTAAGCAAATAGTACCAAAAGCCACTAAAAACTTTGAAACTTCTTCAGTTCAGATATGAAAATTAAAAGAAGACATCAAAGAGGAATTAAGAATTTTTTTACAGGAGTTTCTGGAGACTCGTTTTTTAGAAATAGATCAAAAATTTGATGAAATAGAGAAAGAGATGTTGGATTTTAAGGATGTGGTAGAAGAGCAGAAGAGGGAAATTAAAATGGTAAAGGATGCAATTTCGCAAATATTAAGTTCTTGTATTCAGATGGAGGATAGTTTGGAAGAACTTAATAAAGTTTATTTAGAGTTGCAAAGGAAAATAGGGGAAATTCAAAAGAACCAAAACAATTGGATCTTAGATAATAAGATGGAAAATATACAGGAAAAGGTAGATGGGGCAGATGAAGAAAGAGTAATTTTACAATATAGATTAATGGAATGTGCCATAAGGGTGAGAGGGTTGAAGGAATGTAGGAAGGAAAATTTAAAAGAGATTTTTACGCAAGCTTTTGCTCAGATAAAGGGTGTGGAGCCAGAAGACTTTGAAATTAATATTGAAAGAATTTATCGTGTTAATTCTTGGTGGACAAGACAAAATAGATTACCGAGGGATGTGGTTATTTATTTTACAACTAAAAAGGTTAGGTATGAAATCTTGCAAGCCTTTTATAAAAATAAATTTCAAATATTGGGACAAGATATAAAAATGATGAAGGAAATTCCTCCTAAAATGTTAAGAAAGAGAAGAGAATTTGCTTTTTTAGTGGATGAGTTTAAGAAACATCAGATATATTTTAGATGGGAAGTTCCAATGGGTTTGTCAGTAAATTTTAGAGGTAGAAAGTATTTTCTTAGTACAGTTATGAAAGCAAGACATTTCTATATTAATGTTTTAAAGAGTGCGAATCCTTTGTTGTTAGATGCTAAGTTAACTGGTTTGGAGATGATGGAAAATAGAATAGGAGAGGGGAGGAATGTTTAAGATGTAAATATGATTATGGTTAATTTCTAGAATTAATTTGTTTAGGATATAAATTATAGGATTTTTGTTATTTGTTATTTGTAAGGTATAAACCTATGGGATGATACTATTTAATTGTGAAGGATGGAAAGTAAAATTTATGAATTTAGATAATGTGTGGATTTAGATTACATCCATGTGTGTGGATGTAATGATGTTAATTATTTACTGTTATATTGTGGATGTAACTTAAATGATTATTCGTTTTAATTGATACGCTTTGGATATAAGTTTATAGATAGCAAAAGTTATGAAGTTAAGTTGGAAATATTGTATCTGAGAGACTTTATTCGTAATGATATTTGACTGATGGAGTAATATTGGAAGACTGGACATTAAATGTTATGACAATTGAAGAAATATATAAGTGATGAAAATTTGAGCTCGAGAAGATGGACTGTAATTTAAGAAATGGACTTATGAAATTTGAAGGAATATACAAGTGGAGAAAATTTGAATTTGAGAAGATGGACTAATTTTAAAAATGGACTGTAAGAAGAAGTAATATGTGAAGGGAAGATTGTATTGGTATTGTTCCTTTTCTTTTTTCTTTTTTCTTATTCTTTCTTATCTCTTTATTTTTATTGTGAAGGGATTTAAAGTTTTAGAGAGGGGTGGGAGTTTATGTATATTTTGTATATTTTAACTTGTGATTGTGGGTCATAATACCCGATATTTGCTCTGGGAAGTCCGGGGGGAGGGGGGAGAGGGGGGAAATGATACATGGATTGATTATTAATGTACAGTAATGATTGAAGATATGAAATTAAAATTTGAAATGATATTGGGGCTACCCAACTGCCATTTCAGAAAGAGGACGGAAGGTAGGAGGAGGGAAGAAAGTAGGTAGGAAAGAGTTGAGAAGGAGGAGGGGAATAAGAAGGTTAGAAAGGGTGGAAGAAGGGAGGAGTGAAGAAGAAGGAAGTAGTAAAGTGAAGGAGATGAAGGAGGGGAAAGTAGTAGAGGGTAGAGGGAGGTTGTGAAGAAAGGAAGTGGCAGTCGGGCAGGCCAGAATCAGCAATAAATAAAAATTAATGATTAATGATGTACATAAATATGATGTTGGAAAATGGAAATAAAATTTTTTTATATAATAAAAAAAATTATTGTAAAAAAAGTAAACAATAATAGTAACCTTCTTAAAACTATATGTTTCTAAGAAGGAAATTCTGAGACTAAATTCATCCTTTGAGTCTTACTTTTTACACTTTCCAGTGGATGCTTTGAGCTAATTTGTATTTTGAATCTAAATTTATCCTTGATTCACTTTCTTCCCTATTATGGTAACTGACACACTGTCTCAACTTGCGATTTGTACAATTCTTTTCTGCGTAAAAACTAAACTGAGAGATAAAGAATCTGGTCAAACTTCACTATAAGGAATCCTGTGGTTTTTCAAAAACTTGATGGAAACTTGAGAGATTATGGGATTAAAAAAGAACACACTTGAATATAGCCAATTTTGGGTCACTAGAGATTTTCCTAACATTCTGAGAATATTTTTAAAATGAGCAGATTCCATGGTCTGAAAAAGTTTGAAAAACCCTGTTCTGTCCTATACTACCAATACAATTCTTGTGAATATTTCACATACAATCTAGTTCTTTGCTGTCAGGAATATTTTGTTAAGGTGAACCATACTTTCTGTAGTAAAATAAGTACAGTTTTAAAAATTATCAGTGCTCGCATTAAAAAGATCATGGAATAACTAGATAAATATAATAATTCTTTATCTCTTCTTTTACACTTTTCTTTATTTGTGCTTTTTTTCTATAGGAGATATTAAATGAACTTCTCTTAAGAAGCAAAATTTGCCAAGCACTTAAGTGCTGCATAGATTCAACAACATTAAGAAAAAAATTGTACGATGAAATGTGCCTATTAATTATGACTCAAACGTATAATTGCTTCCACTTTTCAGAGTTCCAGAGTTTAAACTGAAAAATTGGCAGACCAATGTTTGTCATTAGAATTGGCACTCATTATTTTTGAAAAATAAACAGACGATACATTTCCAGCACTTGCCAAAATAAAATTAATCAGTTACCAACTTTTTACTACGTCTGCATATTATTTTAATAAGTTAAATTAAAATAAGTTCTAAAGTTGTCATAACTTTGTAACGATGGATAAAATAAGACAATAGGATTACTTAGTAAAGTTAGCGCAGCCTAATCTATTTTATTTATTTATTTGTTAGTTTGTCAAACATGTACACAGTAGGAAGTATGAGTATGAACATAAGCATGAAAAAAGAGGAAGTAAATACAGATAAATGGGGACAGTAAGACAGTGACGGAAGGCACTCTGGTGCACTTATGCATGTCCCCTTTATGGACCTCTTAGGAATGGTGTGAGGTCCACAGTAGACAGTTTAAAGTTGACACTGTAAGGGTTTGAGGATGTAACAACAGAGTTGGGAAGTGCATTCCAGGCGTTGACCCTCTTTTGCTGAAGTCATATCTTTTGCACTCGAGTTTGGATCGGTTTACCTTGAGTTTGTATCGATTGTTTGCCTGTGTATTACTGAGGTTGAAGCTGAAGAAGTCATTGACAGGTGAGACGTTTTTGTGTACTATGCTTAGATCAGACCGCAGGTTTAATAAAGATGTAAAAATATATCTGTAACACTCATATAATAGTTGTATCATGTTATTAGCATATATTGATAATACTTTATGCTGTTTCCAGAAAAATAGTTCCTAGCACTACTAATCGTTCTTGTTCTGTTATAAACTACAGATTTATAATTTACCTTCTTCATCTGCTTGTGGGATTTTTTTTTTGCTACAACAATGTGCCTAACACAATTGTTCTCTATAGCTCCAGTTAATTATGAACAAAAACCAATATTTCAAACAGTTCAATTATTTAACTATTGTTAAACAGTTAGTAATTTAGTCGTCATTGTTTTTTGACCGCTCATGGATTGTAATGACAGAGCATGTTCATTTTGAATTAGAAGAGTCATTAAACTAAGAAAGATTACTTTGCTAAAGTACTGGTAACAGAAAGACTATGGAGTTTGTCTTTTAAAATGATGTTATAATGATGTTGCTTCATAATATTAATTAAAATACGGCTTCAGAAATATTGAATGTATATTTTTGGAATTCTGGATGAATGATGAGCTAGCATCAGAGGTGGGTTTCAGCAGGTTCTGACCAGTTCTGGAGAACCGGTAGCGGAAATTTTGAGTAGTTTGGAGAACTGGTAGTAAAAATACTGACTGGCTCCGCCCATCTATTCTCTGCCTCCCAGGTCCCAGCTGATTGGGAGGAAATGGGGATTTTGCAGTAACCTTCCCCTGCCATGCCCACCAAGCCATGCCACACCCACAGAACTGGTAGTAAAAAAATTTGAAACCCACCACTGGCTAGCATGTCTTGAATAAGCAGAGACAACTGAAGGACCAAGGAGTAAACTGATCGTACATATAATCAGTCATATGTGGGAATCACATTGTGAGACAGGGCAAAGAGATACAGTAATTGAAGCCACAGCAAGAAGCACCAAAGAAATCTCCCTAGCATATTGGATTGTAAAGGATACTGGTGTCAGATAGTTCTCAATATGTTCTTACATGATTAAAGAAGTTAATCACAATAAATCACAGAAAAATACAATTCTATCACATATTTAATATTTTTTTTTGCCAATTTTTTAAATTTTTTTTACAAGCATAATAAAAAAAATCATTGTGAACAAATTATTGGTCAGGTACAGCTTTAAATATATCAAGTTTCACCTAAATTATAGTCTAATACAATGTATTTTCCTTCTTCTTCTTTAAATTCAATTATTTATTTGCACGCAATCTGATTATTAAAATAAATCATATTCAACCCATTCAGGAAAATGTTTAAATGAAGCCTAGTCCCCAAGCTTAATTCCCTTCAACATCATTAATAAATTCTATTTACGTTTTAAAGTTTCACCACTCTCAGCTTTATATCTACATTACTAATCAGAGATCATCCTATCTAAAATCTCTTTCTTAAAACTGCCCAGAGATCACATAGACAATTTCATTCTTCCCTTCGTCTTCCTCTGCCTCAAATCATTAACATATATTTAAAGTTTTCCAACTAATCCATTTTAATATCAAACAAAAAAATTAACATTTGCAAGGGTAGTCACTAATTATTTCCCTCAGTTATTTCCCCAAAATATTAACTGTTTCCTTAAAAGTTCTATCAAATCTTTTTATTACCTTACTTATTTATAAGAACAAAAAAAAGAACATTTTTCCTCGATATAATAATACTCATTTCCTTATTATCCCAATTTATTCTAGTATTTTTCCCTCCATTTCCCAAAACCTCAATTATTTTTATCATAGTTGTCACTCATATTTTAATATAGATATTAACATTTTCTAAAATAAATTTCTTCACATAACTCTAAAAGCAGCCATTAATTCCTTTCAAAAAATGTTGTGTGTCTACATCAGCAGCGCCTTCTCTGTGGGAATAGTCCACTCTTCCATTCTTACTTTCTTTCTTTGCCTCTGAGTTCTTCTTAAGTGAGGAATTCTCCGCTTAAATCAATAATCCAAAGACACACCATTTAGAAATCTCTTCTAAAACTGTTGTGTAGTCCTAACGACATTAATCCTCATGGGAATAGTCACAAGAAAGCTATTTGACTCTTGCTATTTTCCTCTGCCTCTAATTATAAAGGCAGCCATAAGTTCCTTTAAAAAAAAAAAGCCGTGTGCCCACATCCACAGAACTTTCTCCATGGGGAATAGTCTGCTATTCCATTCTTGCATACTTTCTTTACCTCTAGGTTGTTGTTTAAATAGAGAATTCAATTTCTATAGTTCAAAGACACGCCATCTGAAACTCTCTTCTAAAGCTGTTGTGTAGTCCCAGCGACACCAATCTTTTAGCTGTCTTCCTCTGCCTCTACATGTCTCCTTTTGAAGCAGTTACTGCTCACAAATAATAGGTAGCCATTTTGATAATAAAGTTCCTTTGTTCTCAAATGCTTTGGTATGTGGAGGTCAATTTTCCAAAATTTCCCTTTAATTGTATTTATTTATCTTTCAAATTCTTATGTCCTATTGATATCTTTAATATCAATTTAATATCAATTTAATACCCAGATTGTTGGGGGGGCAATAAGTTGACTTTGTAAATATATACAAATAGAATGAGACTATTGCCCTATACATTGTAAGCCGCCCTGAGTCTTCGGAGAAGGGCGGGGTATAAATGTAAACAAAAAAAAAAAATATTCCATAAATTTAAAACAGAGGGATTTGAGATATTTGCATAAAAAACAGTTCAATAGCTTCTTTTACTTTTTTCTTCTATTTCTTTAGTTTCCAAAATAATCTGTTAAGACTTCCAAGAATCTTCAAACCATTGTTTAGTTGGAAAAAAATTATTTTCCTTTTCTTTATTTAAATGGGGTTCTGCTTCCATTCCAAGCCCTATCTTCTCTCTTTCACCTCCTGAATGTGTATTCTCCAAATTGACTTTCACTTTCACTTGTTTTTCAATTAGCCGCCAATCTACAACTTCTCCCCAAGGCTTGTGCCTATTTTAAATTCTTATTTTTTCTTCGTGAGATCATCACTCACCCGACTTCAACAATTTGTTTCTTGATGCTTCTTCCTCCTGCCCACTCTTGTAGCCGCCGCAGCTTTGGTGCAGCTGCCATGATGGACTATGGCACTGCATTCCTCCCCGCTGGGTTGGGGGAAAAGATCCGGAGCTATGGGGAGTTTGCCATCTCCCCATTCGCTCCAGCGGCTCCCCCACTCTTCACTGCCCCTTCAAGGCAGCTATGGTCCGATCCAAAGTTCGGATGGACCCCCTGGGCGGGGGGATATTGGTGCAAACCCCGGAGACATTGGGGTTTGCGACCGTCTCGCCCATGGCGCTGGCCACGCCCCCATATTTCATATTTTCAATGTACATATATACCATGATTTTGTATTTAGGCTCCCCTTTTTGTATGCAGAAAATGTTATGGTAAGATCGCAAGTACAGATGAATCTTCTTGTAGCTGTTGGCTCATTAGAAAGTCAAATAATAATTGTGGAACACAGGTGAGAGTTGCTCAAAGGCTGTGCTAAACTGAGGCCCCCGAAGTTGCTTTCAGAAATACCTGTTGATTCGAAAAAATCTGGACCCACCTGACAGAGGCAAGTGTTTGGCTGGGCAGAAATGCTGGAATGACAGAATCAGTTTTTTGAAAGTATGATTTAGGGGCCCCTCTTTTAGGGAATATTAGGCAAATTTCTATGGTATCCTATGGTATAACATGCCATTGCATGGAAGTATGTCTATGTCCGTGGAATAAAGAACTTAAAACCAGCGAGGAGTTCAATAGTGTTCCTTAGACCCTGTGTATACTGCTAAGTCACAAAATGACAGAATTTTGAGAAAATGTGAAAAAAATATTCTTTAGATATATTATTAGCAAAAATATTATCAGTTCAGATTATGTCAATATAATATTTAGAAATATCTATATATTACTAACATTCCCCTTGTTGTGACCTTTTAACTTGGAAAAATGATGCATCATAGGGCAACAATTTTAAAATCAAGATATCTCAAATGGACTAATGTATAGAATGCATCCAAAATCCAGGACCCATGACATTTGGCAAAGTTGTGGCTGTTTTAATGCTAGTGGCTGCTGTTGTGTTCACATGAGCTTCATTTTCAATGTTCTGTGACAGTTTCCCAGACAGTTTTACAATTCCTCACTCCTTCTCCCAATCAGCAGTAGCCGCTTACCTGCCTGCTGGGAATGGAAGGGGGAAGGAAGAGAGGGAAGAGTAGGCACCTTGTGTCTCCCCACACCGCCCCCCCGACCTGCATCAGCTTCCTGTGCACCTTTTTTAACCCATAAAGCAGCTCTTGTCCAACCGCTGGCATTATTGGAATATTACAGGTAGTCTTTGACCATGATTGGTTGCTTAGCAGCCATTCAAAGTTCTGATGGACTTGAAAAAGGCACTTAAGATGGCTACAAAGTTTTGATGTCTGCCCTCTCATATTACCACATTTTTGGTGCTCAGCAACTGGCCCACATTTACAGCTATTTACAGCATCTCAAAATCATGTGACCACAATTATTACTTTTTTTTCCAGAAATCATACTTTACTTCAAGTTTATGGCAAAAAAAAAAAATCCCTATAGTGAACAATTTGTTCACTTAACAATCATGGCGATGACCCACGAGTTCAATTATAGTTGTAAGTTGAAGAGCACTTAAGTTTTTCATCAGTCTAGAGCAGTGGTGGGATTCAAAATTTTTTACTACCGGTTCTGTGGGCGAGGCTTGGTGGGCGTGGCTTGCTGAGCATGGCTTGGTGGGTGTGGCAGGGGAAGGATATGGTAAAATCTCAATTCCCATCCCACTCCAGGGGCAGGTTTGGCAAAATCCCCATTTCCTCCCAATCAGCTGGGACTTGAGAGGCAGAGAATGGATGGGGGCGGGGCCAGTCAGAGGTGGTATTTACCGGTTCTCCGAACTACTCAAACTTTCCGCTACCAGTTCTCCAGAATTGGTCAGAACCAGCTGAATACCACCTCTGGTTATGAACAGTTTCAAAGATCCTTTTTCAAAAGGTAACTGGACTTCGTTTTCCTTTGAAGATATTTCACTTCTCATCCAAGAAGCTTCTTCAGTTCAGTTCAGGAAAGACAAAGTCCAGTTGCCTTTTGAAAAAAACACCTTTGGGAGAACCATGAGCTGGATGACTAAGAATCTCCATAGACATTCTAGAGCAATATTTCTCAATCTCAGCAACTTTTAAGATACTAGCTGAGGAGTTCTGAGAATTAAAGTACACACATCTTAAAATTGCTGAGATTGGGAAACACTGGTCTAAAGAAATTAAGACGAACAAACAAAATTAAAGATTGAGAGTAAATATTTCCTCTGACTGAATCTCTAGAAACAATTGAATTGCATTCAGAAGTAGTGAAGAACTTACTGGATAGTCTTGTTGAAACTTTATGAGAAATCCTGAACAAGAAGGGCAAGTGAATGGAAAAACATTGATTACCAAAAGTTACCACAATGTCTTTGTCCACAATAAATCTGCCAGGCAAATTTTATTTCCTGTTTTTATGGAATAACTTCCTTAGCAGTTTGTGGAAATGCTGTAGACATATACTGTATATTTTGATTTTAGCAAAACATTTGATAAAATATCTTGCCATGCTGATTATAAGTGTAGGCTAGATGGCATAATAATTAAGTGGATTCATTAATTATGGCTCAATATTCCTACTGAAAAAATACAGATTAATGGATTTTCATAATTGGAGAGGGGTATCAAGTGGGATGTCTCAAGGATCAACCTTGGTTTATTATTTATATTAATTTTCGTATTTCGTATTTTCGTATTTTTTCGTATTTTTATACCGCCCTATCTCCCTCCAAAATTAATGATTTGGATAAAGTAGGGAAGTGAATGCTTGTCAGATAGGCAAATGATGCAGACTTGGGTAGATTAGCTCAGTGGTCACCAACCAGTGGTACGTGGACCACTGGTGGTCCGCAAGAAAATTTTGGTGGTCTGCAGAAAAATCATTTGCATTTTTTATATTGCACTAAATACTATTTATCTTTTTAAAAAATTCATATTAGTGGTTCTCGGGATTTAAAATTATGAATTTAGTGGTCCCTTAGGTATGAATGGTTGGAGACCCCTGGATTAGCTAATACTGTAGAAGATAGAAATTCAAAACAGTCTTTATAGATTGGGGGAAAATGGGCTAAAAGAAATGGAATGAAATTGAATTGATACGAATGCAAAAAAAACAAAACCAAATGCACAAATAAAAAATGTTACATAGAAAAAAGAGCAGGACCTGTTTTGCAAAGTAAGGTTAAAAAAATGTTTATGATTTATAGTCTTCCAAAAATAGGAGAAGTATCCAACACCATAGAAGAATTTTTATATCTAGAATATTGAGACAAAACCAAAACACCAAATACAGTATCTTATGTTTAGGGGCAAAACAAGAACAATTAATGCATATAGTAATAATAAGAGTAAGGGATGTGGTGGCTCAGTGGCTAAGACGCTGAGCTTGTAGATCTAAAGGTCAGCAGTTCGAATCCCTAGTGCCATGTAACGGGGTGAGCTCCTGTTACTTGTCTCAGCTTCTGCCAACCTAGCAGTTTGAAAGCACATAAAAAATGCAATTAGAAAAATAGGGACCACCTCTGGTGGGAAGGTAACAGCGTTCCGTGTACCTTTGGCATTTAGTCATGCCAGCCACATGACCAAGGCGACGTCTTCGGACAGCGCTGGCTCTTCGGCTTTGAAACGGAGATGAGTACTGCCCCCTAGAGTCGGGAATGACTAGCACGTATGTGCGAGGGGAACCTTTACCTTTACCTAATAATAAGAGTAATAGAGGCAGAAAATTTCTAGATGTCTTAGCGGATCAAAAACTGAAAATGAACCAGCAGTGTTACGCATTTGTTAAAAATTCTAGTGCATTTAAATATAGATTAAATATCCAAATCACAGGAATTTATTGTTCTGCTCTATCCTTTATTAATGAAGCTACACTGTACTATTTGGAAATTTGTCAGTGTGACCATTTTATTGATTTATTTTTATTGATGGGCCTCTATGGCTCAGACTGCTAATGCAGTCTGTTAGTAACAGCAGCTGCCTGCAATTACTGCAGGTTCTAGTCCCACCAGGCCCAAGGTTGACTCAGCCTTCCATCCTTTATAAGGTAGGTAAAATGAGGACCCAGATTGTTGGGGGCAATAAGTTGACTTTGTATATAAATATACAAATAGAATGAAGATTATTGCTAACATAGTGTAAGCCGCCCTGAGTCTTCGGAGAAGGGCGGGATATAAATGCAAATAATAATAATAATAATAATAATAATAATAATAATAATAATAATTATTATTATTATTATTATTATTATTATTATTATTATTATTATTATTATTATTATTTAAGTAAATGAAAGGTATGACTATTTTGATTTAATTAAATTATAATTTAACATTTTTTATTTTAATTAAGTACCCTCCCCTCCCAACTCGTCAGCTTGAAGAAGAGATGAGATATTTGGGGTCCTAAAAGCAAGTTGAAGTACAACCATTTTCTGCTGCCCTTGATAAAAGCTTGGCATACTCTATGAATGATTTTCATCAAAGCTACATCATGCAAACTGGATGAGACAGGATGTTTTGGACAACAGTCCTTTCCACTGCAGGAGAAACGGCCATAAATGCTGTGATGAATACTCCAAGGCAGTTTAATGTAGCACTGGAGAAAATAGAAGCCATTACCACTGGAGAAGTTCCAGTTATGACAGAAAAATAAATAGTGCTGTTACAGGAAATGTACCGATAACAAAATACCTGCTGTTTGGGGGAAGAGAAGTAAAACATACAATACCAGCTATCCAGAACTAATTACCTTGCTGTAGCCATTACCCAAAAGTAGCATTTGTTGTTAATTGAAATTTGACATGGATTATATTTCACATATTATTTTAGGCATTATCTCACTGTAAGCTTACTCTTTAAAGTTGTATAACCTCAATGGAAAGGTCCGGTTATGGGGGGGAATGAAGATTGCTTTCTCAACTGGTGAAAAAAAGAATAATTCATATACATTTGCATTGATGTTTAATGGAAGTGATTTAGTAGAAATATTGTATTTAGTCAGATAAAGAATATGAAAAAATAAACTTTCTCTAGATATTACTTTTTAATACATTGCCAAAAGAAATGTCCACAAAATATTTTTGTTTTTCAAGATATTGGATTGCCTCAGCCTAATTTCAGATAGATATTAATCAGGAGTTGATCCATTAAAATAGCAATTTCACTCACAAAAAAATTAAATTATAACTATTTTTTTCCATTTAAATCGGTTTGTGATTACTGTATATGGATCAGTGTGAGTCATGTTTCCTTTCTATAACGTATACGCAAATCTGACATATGGAAACCAAATTGTACCATTTGTGTGTGGGGAGAATTCTTTAACTTGCTTGACATGCACAATAATAAAAATTTCATATAGTTGTTTTTCAGTTCTGTACTTTGGAACTTTAAAATTAGTTATATACTCTTTTTTTTCATTTCCTGTGCTGTTGTTTGTTTCTTTGATTCAGCCTCAGAGATAGTTTAGGCAAAAGTAACATATACAAAGCTGCTTCCAGAGCTATTTCAAGGCTATTGGTGCATGGAGGGACAGAAGGATATTGAAGAATTGTTAGGGGATGCACCATTTAAGGGGAAACAGCATTAAATATTTAGGACAGCTCAATTTTCTACCACATAATACTTCTCTAAACATGGGAATGCGGCTGATAACACGGGCCATCACACTGTGTATGTTTTGATTCCTGCAAATTATTTTCTCTCTACAAGAACAGAAGGGCACCATCTAAGCATGTTAGACAATAACTATCTCCAGTCAGCACAGGCTAGTTTGGGACAAGGAAATTCTGCTTCAACACATTTGAATGGTGCCAGATTGAAACAAGCTGACTGCTAATTTAACTACTACATCACACTGGCTGTTTAGCTGTATCATAGTCTTAGAGAAAGGACATGTCCTCTTTGTTAAAACCTTGCTTTCACTAAGATCATCTGAACAGTTGTGTTTTTCCCAAGAACAAAAGATTTTTTTATTAACTTTGAAAGATGGTATTGTTGCTGCTGTTAATGTTACGCAACCATTTGATCAGGAAGCTTATTCTGCAGGGAATTGTCATCTTGCTTAGAATTAATGGAAATGTGTTTAATTTTTTTTAAAAAATTGTACACAATTAATAATTTAAGTTTTGTTTATCTTGATCTAGCTGATCATTTTATTAATTCATTTTTCTCATTTATTTCAATGTTCCTCTTCTCAACAGATTGTAAGGAGCTACTTTTAATAAAGAATAATAAATTCTAATATATACTAGATATATACGGACATATAGTATAGTAGATTCTAATATAGTAGATTCTAATAAATAATAATATAAATATTCAAATTGATATACTAATGGTTGCCAATGTACAGATAATGTACAACTGATTTTAAACAGTGGTGGGATTCAACTGGTATAACAAGTGGTTTGCTGAGCGGTGTGTTTGAAAACAGCTCCAAAACTTACCTTCTACTGCAGCCTGGTGAGTAAAACAGCTGAGGTGCGGCAATCAGCTCTGCAGCGCCAATTAGCTGTGCTTCAAACAAAGGAAATATAGGTTAGTATAGCGTAGGGGCAGGCAGGTGGGCCCACCTGATCATCGGAGCGAACCGGTTCGCTGTCAGATGATCTTCGGAGCTACCGGTTTTCCCGAACCAGTCTGAATAGACTGAATCCCATCCCTGATTTTAAAGGAGATCAAACAAAGATGGAAGGAGTATATTTAAATTCTGGAAGATAACAGTGTTCACATCCAAGTTATCTTGAAAAATATTTCCTATTTACAAAATCTAGCATTAGATCAGCGTATCTGTCTTTCCCAAACTGGAAGGCTATAGGAATTGATAGAATATCTACAGATATGACAAGCAACTGAAAAAGAATCTAAAAGTTCTAACCAAACAATGTCAGCAGATTTGGAGAACAATATAGCCAATATTATATTATATTAATGAGATGAGCACCGCCCCCTAGAGTCGGCAACAACTAGCACATATGTGCGAGGGGAACCTTTACCTTTACCTTTATAGCCAATATAGATTGGAAGAGTTTGGTCTACATACCAATGCAAAAGAAAGTACATTTAACAGACTGTACAAACTATCAAATTATATCCTTTTATTTCACATACTAAGCAATACTCAGAATCATCTAACACAGATTAAAGCTCTCTATGTAAAGGGAAATGCCAGATGATGAAGCTTGGCCAAGGAATAAAAAATGTTGCTATTGATGCATGCTGGATCAGTAAAAAAATTCTTTTGCAGAAGTGAAAGAATTCCAATAAATAGTCAATATGTGTTGGGAAATGCCCACCCAGAGAGGGAAGAGGATCAAGCAGGAAATTAGCCTTGAGTCATTGTGTAACCAAAGAAATCCAGGATTGACCACCACCGGTCCACTCCCCCAAACCCCATAAAACTTTATTTATCGGTTCTCAAAGAAAGCAAGCATTCTCACCATTCTGTCTCATGAATCTCACCAGGCTCAAGGTTGACTCAGCCTTCCATCTTTCTGAGGTTGATAAAATGAGGACCCAGATTGTTGGGTGCAATATTCTGACTCTGCAAACCGCTTAGAGAGGGCTTTAAAGCACTGTGAAGCGGTATATAAGTCTAAGTGCTATTGCTATTCTGGGAAGATACCTGTATTATAAGCAGAATGCAATAAAGTAGTTTATGGATCAGGGGATAGACAGGGAACTCATCAAATTTGCAGATGACAATTGTAGATTGTAGAACCTTACTTTCTTCACCACTGAATTTCATTCTGTTACAGAATGCCCAATGTTCAAGTCTTTCAATATTCTTCTGAATCTTAGGTTTATCTTCTGCTACCTTGGGGTAGCAGAAGATAAACCTAAGATTCAGAAGAATATTGAAAGACTTGAACATTGGGCATTCTGTAACAGAATGAAATTCAGTGGTGAAGAAAGTAAGGTTCTACAATTAGTCAAGACAAACAAATGCAGAGGTATAGTATAGATGGTATCTGGCTCAATAATAGTAATTGTGAGAGGGATCTTGGAGTCTTACTGGACAATCACTTAAATATGAGCCAACAGTGTGCTACATCTTCCAAAAAAGCCAACACAGTCCTAGGCTGCATTAACAGATGATTGAATCAAGATTACTTGACATGTTAATACCACTTTATATTGCCTTTGGAAGACCACATTTGGAATACTGCATTCAGCTTTGACTGCCACAATGTAAAAAAAGATGTTGAGACTCTAGAAAGAGTGCAGAGAAGATAAACAAAGATGATTATGGGACTGGAGGCAAAAACATATAAAGAACACTTGCTGGATTTGAGTTTAATGAAAGAAGGACTAGGCATGACATGATAGCTGTGTTCCAGTATCTAAGGGGTTGCCACAAAGAAAAAGAAGTCAAGCTATTCTCCAAAGCATCTAAAGAATAGAATAGAATAGAATAGAATAGAATAGAATAGAATAGAATAGAATAGAATAGAATAGAATAGAATTTTATTGGCCAAGTGTGATTGGACACACAAGGAATTTGTCTTGGTGCATATGCTCTCAGTGTACATAAAAGAAAAGATACGTTCATCAAGGTACAATATTTACAACACAATTGATGATCAATATATCAATATAAATCATAAGGATTGCCAGCAACAAGTTATAGTCATACAGTCATAAGTGGAAAGAGATTGGCGATGGGAACTATGAAACGATTAATAGTAGTGCAGATTCAGTAAATAGTCTGACAGTGTTGAGGGAATTATTTGTTTAGCAGAGTGATGGCCTTCGGGAAAAACTGTTCTTGTGTCTAGTTGTTCTGGTGTGCAGTGCTCTATAGCGTCGTTTTAAGGGTAGGAGTTGAAACAGTTTATGTCCAGGATGCGAGGGATCTGCAAATATTTTCACGGCCCTCTTCTTGATTCGCAGTATACAGGTCCTCAATGGAAGGCAAGTTGGTAGCAATTATTTTTCTGCAGTTCTAATTATCCTCTGTAGTCTGTGTTTTTCTTGTTGGGTTGCAGAACCGAACCAGACAGTTATAGAGGTGCAAATGACAGACTCAATAATTCCTCTGTAGAATTGGATCAGCAGCTCCTTGGGCAGTTTGGGCTTACTGAGTTGGCGAGAAAGAACATTCTTTGTTGTCCTTTTTAATGATGTTTTGATGTTAGCTGTCCATTTGAGATCTTGATATGATAGAACCCAGAAATTTGAAGGTTTCTACTGTTGATACTGTGTTGTCAAGTATTGTGAGAGGTGGAAGTATGGAAGGGTTTTTCCTAAAGTCTACCACCATTTCTACGGTTTTGAGTGTGTTCAGTTCCAGATTGTTTTGGTTGCACCACAAGGCTAGTCGTTCGACCTCTCGTCTATATGCGGATTCGTCATTGTCTCGAATGAGACCAATCACTGTTGTGTCATCTGCGAACTTCAGTAGCTTAACAAATGGATCATTGGAGATGCAGTCATTGGTATACAGAGAGAAGAGAAGTGGGGAGAGCACACAGCCTTTGGGGCCCCCTGTGCTAATTGTACAGGTATTTGATGTGATCTTGCTTAGCTTCACCTGCTGCTTCCTGTTTGTTAGGAAGCTTGTGATCCACTTACAAGTCTGTTCCGTACCTGTAGCTGGTTTAGCTTAGTTAGAAGAATGTCTGGAATGATGGTATTGAATGCTGAACTAAAGTCTACAAAAAGGACCCTTGCATAGGTCTTTGGAGACTCAAGATGTTGTAGGATGTAGTGCAGAGCCATATTAACAGCATCATCTGTTGATCTATTTGCTCGGTATGCAAATTGCAAGGGGTCTAAGAGCGGATTCGTGATGGTTTTCAGGTAGGAAAGCACTAGCCTTTCAAAGGTTTTCATGACTACAGATGTTAGAGCAACTGGTCTGTAGTCATTCAGTTCCTTGATGGTGGGCTTCTTCGGCACTGGGATGATGGTAGAGCGTTTGAAGCAAGAAGGAACATAGCACATCTCTAGTGATTTATTGAAAATATGGGTGAAGATGGGGCCAATTGGTCAGCACAGACTTTTAAGCAAGAAGGAGTTATCTTGTCTGGGCCTGGAGCTTTTCCTGGCTTTTGTCTGTGAAATAGGTCCTGCACTTCCTTTTCTGTGATCACTAGGGGTTGTGAACCCAATGAAATGGGGTCAGTTGTAGGAGGCTTGGCTGTTGTTGGTGTGTCTGAGATGGGGTTGTGGAGATAGGTGGCTGTAGTTTCCTTTCAAACCTGCAGTAAAACTGATTCAGGTCATCTGCCAGTTGTTGATTACCTTCAGCCTGGGAAGGAGGTTTGCCATAGCCGGTGATATTTTTAAGAGTTTTCCACATGTTTGCTGGTTCATTTGCTGAAAATTGATTCTTTAGCTTTTCAGAGTAGCTTCTTTTGCTGCTCTTATCTCCTTGTTAGTGCATTTCTGGCCTGATTGTACAGCATTTTATCACCTTTTCTGTAGGCTTCCTCTTTGGAATGTCGAGCTGCTTAAGTTTAGGTGTAAACCAAGGTTTGTTATTACTGTGTATTCGCAAGTTCCTTGTAGGTACATAGGTCTTCACAGAAGCTGACATATGATGTTACAGTATCTGTGAGTTCATCCAGGTCTGCAGAGGTATCTTTAAAAATATTCCAATCAGTGCAGTCAAAACATGCCTGTAGCTTTAATTCTGATTCCTCCGTCCAGGTTTTCACTGATTTAATTATTGGTTTTATGGCTTTAAGTCTTTGCCTGTAAGCAGGTACAAGGTGAATCATGCAATGATCAGAGTGTCCTACAGCTGCACGTGGTAAAGACCGATAGGCATCTTTTAGTGTTGTGTAGCAGTGGTCTAGAGTATTCTTGCCTCTGGTGGGACAATTGACATGCTGAAAGTATTTTGGTAGTTCTTTCCTTAAGTTTGCCTTGTTTAGATCTCCCAAAACAATGGCCAGTGAATCAGGGTGTTTGGCTTCAGCCTCCATGATTTGGTCAGCTAGAGTTCGTAATGCCTCGCTTACACAGGCTTGTGGTGGGACATAAACAGCAATTAGAAGAAATGAGGAAAATTCACGAGGCGAATAGTAAGGTTTGCAGTTGATAATTAGAGTCTCTAAATTGTTGTCACAGAATTTGTAAATTATGTTAAAATCTTGACACCAGGATGAATTAATATATAGGCATAAGCCTCCTCCTTTCTTTTTACCAGATGTTTCTGGAATCCTGTCTGATCGTTCAATTTGAAATCCTGGAATGTTCAGGCTGCTATTTTCAATTGATTCATTTAACCAGGTTTCAGAGAAGCATAGGACTGCTAAATTGCGAAAATCAGAATAGTATTTGTTTAAGAGGAGTATTTCATCCATCTTATTTGCAAGTGAGCGTATATTTGTTAGGAAAATTGAAGGCAGAGGAGTTTTAGTACGAGTTCTTAGCTTGATTAAGATCCCAGATCGTTTACCTCGTTTCCTTCGTTTCCGTCATTTGGTTTTTTTAGTAATCCATGGCTCCGTGGGAATTGCCTCCTCCTGTGTTAGAATCTCCTCCGTGTTTGTAAAGACAGGCGGGGGTGAGATTAAAGAAAGCTGCTCCTTAAAGAAATGTTCCTTAATTTTTAGCAGATGGTCTCGTGAGTAGGAAATCCGTAGTGAGTCACAGAGAACAATTAGAAATAAAGAAACAATTAGAGAGCATTTCACCGAGGCAGCCTTCGTCGGCGCCATCTTAGGTATGCAGCAATGGATGGAATGCAATGGATGGAAGCAGCAATGGATGGAAACTAATCAAGGAGAGAAGCAACTAGAATTAAGGAGAAATTTCCTGACAGTTAGAATAATTAATCAGTGAAACAATTTGTCTCCAGAAGTTGTGAATGCTCCAACACTGGAAGTTTTTAAGAAGACATTGGACAACCATTTGTCTGAAATGGTGTAGAGTTTCCTGCCTGAGCCAGGGGGTTGGGCTAAAAGACCTCCAAGGTCCCTTCCGATTCTGTTATTCATTTAATTACCTTGAACTCTGTGTGGATTTGGTCATTTGTGCCTGACAATATGGACTTCGTTGGTTATAGAAAGGCCTTTGATTGTATTTATCATGACAGTGAGTGAAATATCCTTAAAAAATCAGGGTCCCAGAATTTATCAATGTATTCATGCAAAACCTATAGTTTATATATTTATTTATTAAATGTATGTGTCACTCACCTGAAATATATAGGCAAAAGCGAGAGTCCAGGCAGAACATGGCAATATGTCTTTGCTCTAGATTGGCAAAGGAGTGAAAAAATGCTATATATTCTCTCCTCCTTGTTTACCATTCCATTCACTCATTCATTCAGCCTATATTCTCTGATTGCAAGAAGATGAATATGACTTTAAAATTGGAGGAGGAAACATCAATAACCTGTGGTATTGCTAATGATTCTCCTCTGATTCCAGTCCCTTATAATAGAAGTTGAGCGCAGAGAAAATATGGGGATAAGATTATATTTAATCTTAAGAAAAGCAAACATAACAGGTATAGCAGGCAGTCATATATTTGACAATGAAGTTACTGAAATGGTAGTTAGTTTCTGCTCTTTTGGATGGACTGTTAAGAGTAAAAGAAGTGGCACCAAAAAAATACACACTAATGCTTGGTATGAGAACATAAAATGCTATTCAGATGCTGTCATCTGTCTATACTTACAAAGATCAGTCTTGCACAAGCAATGATTTTGCCTGTGAGACTATAGAAGCAAAGTGGGTCTTTGAAGAAGTTTGATAGAAAGTCTATTGATGCATTTGAACTTTTGTGGTGAAGGAGATTCTGAGAATATATGGGTATCAAAGAAACAAAAATCAATCGAGGCTTGTCACTCAAGGCACAAATGACCAGGACAAATTATCATATTTCGATATATTATGAAAAGACCTATCTCTCTAGAAAAAAACTATCATTATAGGAAATGTATCAAGATGGATGGACTTTATTATCATAGCAGTATGTATATCTTTAGAAGACCTGAAGGATCAGGTTGGGGATATCTGAACCTAGAAAAATTATCTCTATTTTTTCACTAAGAGTTGATATTCATTTGATACTACATAATTCATAATAGATAATGGATATAATTTTGATAATCAAAATTTTATTACCAGTTACAAGACTTGGTTCTTTTCCAGAAATCTGTCTTTGCAACAAGTTTTTTTAAGTTTTTCTGATGCAATAGTAAAGGGTATTTTTTTTTCAGTTTGGCACTTATTTCATAAGGAAAAATGACATCAGTTCATTTATATGAGTAACAGATGGTAATATCTTTGCATGAATTTATAGTTGGGATCTACAGGATTAAAGTAAAAGGAACCTAAAACTTATTTAATATTCTATCTTCTTCAGTTTGGTAAATGTTATAGTTTCAGTGTATATTTTTGCACTATATTGCATATCCTTATAAATTCATTTTTACATCATATTTTGCACAAAATTAAAGATGATAAATTTGTCTCACTGACTGACTTGTTTTTTTCCAAATCTTTCAGTGTTTCAGAGTTTAAATATAGAGCTATAAGTTAAGAAAATTTTAATTTCTAGTCGACTATGTTTGATAAGAGTTGAAATTCATGAACATCTAGAATAGAAGGGGCATTGGGACTTACCTGACACGCACTTTCTTGTTGAGTGGAGACAGCAGCCAGGAATGGTTTGTACTCATCTGTTCAGATTGGAGGACTGAGACTGCTAAAGCTGATAAAACCCCGCCTCCTGTTGCCAGGAACCCAGCTTTAGGCAAAGGCGAAGAAGCAGACTCGATGTGTCAGAGAAAACAAAACAGATTTATTAGTCAACAACACCAGACCGAAACAGGGTGGGACTGGCTGCTATCTCCACTCAACGAGAAGGTGCATGTCAGATAAGTCCCAATGCCCCTTCTCCGTAGTAGTGGAGACAGCAGCCAGGAATGGGACATATCAAAGTTCAGTGTTCCTAAGAGTGGGAGGGACCGGGCTGGGCAGCAATTGCTTCTGATGTGATCACCTGCTACAACACCCTACGTCCAAAAGCTGCCTCAGCCGAGGCAAACTTGTCAATCTTGTAGTGTTTAATGAAAGGAGAAGGTGAAGTCCAGGTTGCAGCTCTGCAAACCTCTAACAACAAAGCTTGAGTAGCCCACGCCGCCGAAGTAGCTGCACTACGAGTAGAGTGTGCCGTCAGATGAAACCTGAACTCTGGTGAAAGAGTTGCTTCCGCCGGCAAAAGGAACCATTGTAGATCTCTAGCATGTAAACTGGCCCAAGGAACAATGGCTATGGATGAGATCATCTTGCCCAGGAGCTGAGATAACATCAATAATGATACTCTATGCTCCACCTGAATCCTGAGAGACAGTGCCTTAAGGCTATTCACTCTACCCTCAATAGAGTACACTCTACCCCTCAATAGAGACAATAACTGCTCCTAAATGAAGCAGACGGTTCGAAGGAGTCAGATGACTCTTCTCCATGTTAATAGAGAAACCATGAGCAGTGAGAATCTGAACTGTGATTTAGAGATCTACCTTGGCCTGAAAAACAGAAGGTGACAAAATCAAAATGTCATCAAGATAACAGTAGAGACGGACCGGTATGGCTCTGATATGTGCCGCCAAGGTGGCTAGGATCTTAGTAAAGGTCCTAGGGGCTGATGACAGGTCGAAGGGTAAAGCCCTATATTGATAATGCTTACCCCATAACAAAATGGGGGCTGGGAAGTGGCTCACCAGGCTAATGCAGCCTGTTATTAACACACAGCTGCCTGCAATTACAATTACTGCAGGCTCAAGTCCCACCAGGCCCAAGGTTGACTCAGCCTTCCATCCTTTATAAGGTAGGTAAAATGAGGACCCAGATTGTTGGGGGGGCAATAAGTTGACTTTGTATATAAATATACAAATAGGATGAGACTATTGCCTTACACAATGTAAGCTGCCCTGAGTCTTTGGAGAAGGGCGGGATATAAATTCAAATAAAAATTAAAAAAATTAAAAAAAATCTAAGAAACGTATGATGATCGGGAAGAATAGGAATATGTAAATAAGCCTCAGTGAGGTCAACAGAAACAAGGAAGTCGCCCTTTTGGACGCCATCAAGGATAGATCACAGCGAGTGCATCTTGAACTTGCGATATACCAGAAAACGGTTCAATCTTTTGAGATCTAGAATAGGTCTCCATCCTCCCAATGATTTGGTGACTAAAAACACATGGGAGTAAAATTGCTGTCCCAACTGATTCCCCGGAACCTGTTGAATAGCCTTAATTTCCAGGAGGTGGCGAACTGCCAACTCCATGAGGGTCCGTCTGTCCTTATCTTTGGACAAGGGCCATTAGATAAAAAAGGTCGGAGGAATGATGATGAATTCCAGAGCTAAACCATATTGAATTGTTTTTCTGATCCAAGAATCTGAGGTAATAATGTCCCATTGTTCTGCACCAATAGGAGTGTCAACACTGCACTTAGTGATGGCATCGAAAGGAACGACCGCCTCCTCCTTGAAAGGGCTGCTTTGCTGAAAGGGTTCTACCCCGGGAACTCCTATCCTGGGACCCCCTCTGCCTTTGGCTGAATGAACCCTGAAACCTATTAGAGCCTGCCCCCAATCATAACCTTGAAAGGAAGACTGATGGGAAATCGGGTTAAACCGGGCTTCCCCTCTCAGATGAATGGTAGGTAAAACCTTCCTCTTGTCCTTGGTCTCAACTAGGAGAGGGTCTAATGCAGCACCAAATAAGGATCCTCCAGTGAAAGGAGCAGAAGCCAAGCTTCACTTATGGCGAGCGTCCTCTTGCCAATGACGCAACCAGAGTAAATGAGCTGTTAAAGCTGAAGCCATAGATCTGGAGGCAAAGCGCATAGAATGCAAGGTGGCATCAGCCAAAAACTGGACTGCAGCAATAATCTTGTTCAGATCTTGATGAATTCTGGTATCATCAGCAGGAAGTTTTCCTTGCAATTGGCGAAGCCACAGTAGAGTGGCCCTGTTGAAGAAGGAGGCTGAAGATGCAGAACAAATAGCCCAAGCAGACCCTTGATGCGCCCTCTGAAGAGACAGCTCTGCCTGCTTATCCTCTGGGTGTAGGTCTTCCTCTGGTTGACCTGGAATCGAAGAAG
Organism: Ahaetulla prasina; assembly: GCF_028640845.1. Lineage (NCBI taxonomy): Eukaryota > Metazoa > Chordata > Lepidosauria > Squamata > Colubridae > Ahaetulla > Ahaetulla prasina. The sequence goes on along the minus strand of NC_080540.1, from coordinate 266,848,557 downwards.
ACACTAAGGTAGCAACAGGTGCATCTACTGAAGGGGTCTGCAGAATGGAAGACAAATCGGTACCAACGTTGAAAAAATGTTTGTCAGTGGAAGAAGGGAGAGTGGAAGATCCAGGAGAAAACCATTGACGTTTGACAACATCCGCAAAGAGACGAGGATAGTTAATTTTAACTATCAGCCGTTTTTGTAATTCTGCTACATTTTAATTCGTTTTAACTGTATATATCTTGTATTTTATTTCTGGCTGTACACCGCCCTGAGTCCTTCGGGAGAAGGGCGGTATAAAAATTTAATAAAATAAAATAAATAAAATAAAACAGGAACTGCCTCTAAAGATCATTCTGGTTCCGAGAAAAGGGGATCAGAAGTACCCTTGGAAGATGAGGCCTCAGACTGGTCAGCTGGAGCGTCTAGTTGTGTCACGTTGGTGGTCTTGAAAAGTAACGACTTAAAGAGATTAGGAGAAAAAAGTCCTATAAATGCCAGTTGTTCTGGGGATAAGCCCTCATCCTCAGATAGATCTGGATCTCCATGTGCAACGTCTTCCATAAAGGAAGGATAACTCACCATAGAGTGAGATGGTGAATCCATGCCCGCATGGGATTGAAACTCTTCAATCTCAGGATCGTCCTCAACAACAGACATAGCTGATTGAATAGAAGGAGCCCTACCTGACAGATGAAAGCTGGATAATAAACTCTGTTGAATAGTTTGGGCTATAATAGCCTGAATATTATCAGGTAAGGGTACTTGATGACCTGTCTCCTGGCTAACTCCAGGAGTCTCAGTGGCCAGAGCAGATTGAGGTTCAGGTCCAGAAGTAATAGCCAGAGCCTCGCTTTCAGATTGAATGGCTGGAGAAAGGGATCCCCACCACAATGCAGCTGTAGGGATAACAACAGGACAGCTCTGCAAGGAAATCTGTCCAGGTGACTCTATCACTGCACTTTCCTGAGCAGACACCCCAGCCAGGGTAACAGGAGCCGGAGCAGCCATTGCAGAAGCAGCCAAGGAAGAAACAGTCTTGCTGCAAATTTTCTTTATTGTTTGATCCCGCCTCTGTTCATCTCGTAGAGAAGCCTTGGAGGCTGGCTTAGAACAGCTAGAAGCCAAGACTGATTTGGGGTTATGGCAGGAAGAACGACCACTCCTAGCTGACGGAGCCTTGGAAGGTCCGCTACCTGATGGACCTGGTTCCTCTCCATTTGGAGATTCTGAATGGGAGTGGAAAGCTCCACAGCTATTGTAAACAGCCAGGTGGTGAGATTAAGGAAAAATTAAGCCACCACCAGGCAAGCCCTGGGCAAACGCTAAAACGTTGCCCCAACTGGGCTGGGAAGTGTAAAATTCCACTATCCAAGTCTCCACTGTCTTTGGGGGCGCTCACACTCCTCTAAAATAATCCCAGAACGCCTGCAGCTCAACAGGATTGAAGCAGACTGGATAAAAATAGTTCTGCAGACAGCGGAGACACCCCAACCCCAGCCATAGTCTAAACCCCAGCCAGAAGAAGGGGCTCCAATTCCCAATAAAATAAAAATGAAACTTAAAATAAAGTCAGAAAGCTCCTTGCAATTTAAGAATGGGAAAAACTCACGACACGTCTGTCCAGGAGAACTGAGACAAAAGCTGGGTTCCTGGCAACAGGAGGCGGGGTTTTATCAGCTTTAGCAGTCTCAGTCCTCCAATCTGAACAGACAAGTACAACCCATTCCTGGCTGCTGTCTCCACCACTACAGAGAATAGAATAGAATTTTTATTGGCCAAGTATGATTGGACACACAAGGAATTTGTCTTGGTGCATATGCTCTCAGTGTACATAAAAGAAAAGATACCTTCATCAAGGTACAACACTTGATAGTCATAGGCTACAAATAAGCAGTCAGGAAACAATATCAGTATAAATCATAAGGATACAAGCAATAAAGTTAACAGTCATAAGTGGAAGGAGATAGGTGATGGGAATGATGAGAAGATTAATAGTAGTGCAGATTTAGTAAATAGTTTGACAGTGTTGAGGGAATTATTTGTTTAGCAGAGTTTTGGCATTCGGGGGAAAACTGTTCTTGGGTCTAAATGTTCTGGTGTGCAGTGCTCTATAGCGTCGTTTTAAGGTAGGAGTTGAAACAGTTTATGTCCAGGATGTGAGGGGTCTGTAAATATTTTCAAAGCCCTCTTTTTGAAAGAAAATCATATGTTGGCCATTTCCAGATAGCATAAGACAGATATGAAAATCATTTTCATCGTATATCTTCAGAAATAAAAGAGCATTTGATTTGTAAAAAAAATAACATGCAATAGTCCGATGCTAATGTAAGCTGGTAAATGTAAAAATAGTAATCCTACATATAGCCAAGATTACCTTAAATACATTAAATTCATCTTAAATATATGATTACAGTTGTATTTTTTATTCTCATCACTCTGTTAAATTATATTTATCACTGCTATGCTTTTCGGGGGTCCAATTTAAAAACATTATGTGAAAAAGGATGGTGACAAAGTAGCAAAGTTTATTTTGTTAGTGCTACCAAACTACAGGAACATAATCAAAATGTTTATGAGCCAAATGTAAATTTTGATTGCCAAGCCCAATTATGACTAATACAATTTCAATAACACCAATATTGGTTTAGCACTTAGCAGTAGGTCTGGCCTGAAAAAGAACAGTAAATCATTTATATTCAGAGTTAAATTTATTCATCTCTGCAAATCCTTTTTCTAATACAAAGAGAAGGAAAAAATGTAGCTTGGAAATTATTTTCGTAATTATTCTTATTTTAACATTTTATGCATATCCTGCCCACTCCTGTCCTGGCATTACTTTCTTGTGTGACGTTTTTTAAAAATGATTTAGAATGTTGTGTATTTGGAAATTTTTGTTGTTGTTAGTCGCAAAGTCGTGTCCAACCCATCCCGATCCCATGGACAACTTCCTCCAGGCCTTCCTGCCCTCCACCGTCCCCCATAGTCCAAGCTCACGCCGACTGCTTCAGTGACTCCATCCAGCCACCTCATTCTCTGTTGTCCCCTTCTTTTGCCCTCAAACTTTCCCAGCATTAGATTCTTCTTCAGTGAGTCCTTCCTGCTCATTAGGTGGACAAAGTATTTGAGTTTCATCATCAGAATCTGGCCTTCTAAAGAGCAGTCAGTATTGATCTCCTCTAGGACTGACCGGTTCCTTTCCGGCTTGGCAGCCCAGCAGATAGGGGAGAGGGGATGGTTACATGCGAGTGGTAGATACACTTGCACAAGTGGAGCTTCGCACGTGAGCGCAAGTGCCCATGTCTTGCACATGTGCCTGTCGTTCACACAAGCACCTGCTGTTCATGCAAGTAGAGCTGCGCACACGCTCTTGCCCACCACTTGCGCAGGCCAGTTCTGAACAGGCTTCAGCCCACTAGTGGGCCCAGGCCTAGGAGTTGGGGACTCCTCTTATTAGATGATCTTGGATAATTCAATTTCACTTCATTTCCATTCATTGAAAAAAGTATATTTTATAAAATTATTATGGGACAACTTGTGAACTATAAACAATTTTGTACACTAAAAATGCATTTACAGAGTTAACCAGATCACTTCTTTTCAGGAACATCCATTACTTGGTCAACCTTTCTTTGTACTTCATCCCTGCCGGACAAACGAATTTATGTCTTCAATATTATCCAATTTACGAAAACAAAAAAAGTGAGTAATACCAGTGTACATTCTCAAACCCCACCTTAAATATTTCATTAAAAAAATCAATAGTGTATTTTTGGTGATGAACTATTGCCAAAGAACCATACATGTTTTCTATACCTGCGAGAGGTTGGGGTGGAGGTTACAAAATAAGGTGCTAATTCCTAAACTTATTGTCTGAACCAGTATATAATTCTTATAGTTTCATAGTTCATAGTTCATATAGTTCCACTGTCATAACTTCAAACAGTTGCTGAATGAATGGTTGTAAGTCAAGGACTAACTGGATAGTGTTTCTTTTTCTTGTGCTTTAGTTTGAGCAGCTTGATTTTTGCTTTCTGTTCTTTGCTGGTTTAACACATTCTGATCTTTCTTTCCTTGGTATTATTTCTACAAATCTAGAATACTAGTACACATTCTATCTTAGTGACCTCACTTAATGTCCTTATCTGTTATATATGTCTTCTTTTTCCAGATTGTCACTAACAGTTTTATGCAGCTACACTGGCTTCTGCTATTTTTCTTTTTCTTTGTTAAATTTACAAAGTTACAATTGGGGTTTGAGCATCTTCCCATTTTCTTTGTCTGCCACCTATTATTGCTTTGTATTGATTAAAGTCTGTTTTCTTAGTTTCAAGAGATGTGTTTGACTATAATCTGGTTCTGATAGTAGGGAGCCACCAACTACAATTCCCCTCTTTGTTATTTTTGCAGGTAGCAGTTCAGTCCTACTGTTGTTCAGGGTTGAGAATTTGAGCTTTCTCATATTTCTCAAACGCTAAAAAATTCAGTTGAATGCCTAAAATAGAGAAATGTGAGAAGAAAATAAGCTATACTCTCAGATCACTGTCAGGTCGTCCATTTACTTCAGTTACTTTACAAATAACTTGATGCTTTTTAAAATTCATCAAAGTCCATTACTATGGACTTTAAACAATCTTTCCAACATTCCTTTCTAAAAGAGTTTTCAATAATATGCAACTTTGTGCTTTTATTACATTATAGGTTCCTTGTATGTTTCAGATCTGTTGAATTTCATTTACAATTTTTGCAGCTTTTCTTATTTAAAATGGGATTTTTTTTAGAAACACCCTCCCCCACCCCCAAGTTGAATTGTCTTCTTATACTTAATTTAAAGTATAAACAATTGCAGTAAAACAATTTCACAATCACCAACTAAAAGAGTATATGGTGGTACCTCTTGCAATTAATTCATCCTCTGCAGAGATGTCCAGCAACTGTGTCTGTCTCAAAATACACTGTACTGGAAGGTTAGAATTGCCAATAATGTAAATCATTTTACAAAATACTCTTTTTTATATTTATATTTTATATTTATATTTTATATCTATATTTTAATAAAACTAGTGCCCAACTTTCAAAGATATTTGAAATATTTCATTACTGTTCCTCTAAATAGAAATGTGCATTTTCTTTTTTCTTTGTAGGCATACAAACTACATTATTTCATGGTTGAGTGTTGTTGGCCCAGTTGTGGGTCTCCATATGCCTTTGAGTTATGCAAAAGCCACTTTGGACGAGACTACAGGTGCTGATTAAAGAGGTAAAATATAAGGATGTCATTATTTATTTATTTATTGAATTTTTATGCCATTCATCTCCACAAGGGGCAGCTCTAGACGACTTAAGGTAAAGGTAAAGGTTCCCCTCGCACATACGTGCTAGTTGCCGACTCTAGGGGCAGTGCTCATCTCTGTTTCAAAGCCGAAGAGCCAGCGCTGTCCGAAGACGTCTCTGTGGTCATGTGGCTAGCATGACTCAACACCAAAGGTGCACAGAATGCTGTTACCTTCCCACCAAAGGTGGTCCCTATTTTTTCTTCTTGCATTTTCATGTGCTTTCGAAACTGCTAGGTTGGCAGAAGCTGGGACAAGTAACGGGAGCTCACCCCATTGCATGGCAGCACTAGGGATTCGAACCACCCAGCTGCCGACCTTTCGATCAACAAGCTCAATGTCCTAGCCCCTGAGCCACCGCGTCCCTTCTAGACGACTTACAAATAAGTAAAAACAATAAGATAAAATATTAAAATAAATATTAACATTAAAAATGATTAAAAATCATCAAAGATGGGAAGGAACGGAGCAAGATGTAAATGAGATGGAAGTGGAGTCTTATCTCAGTCTATCAGCCATCTCCAGTATGATACAAATAACCGTCATTCGGTCCCCAGGCCAATTGGAAAAGCCAACTATTCAAACTTTCAAAAGGCCAGAAATGTCCCAAAGATGCTTTTTCAAGAAGCAACTGAACTGTTTTGTTTTTCTTGGAAATGTTTCACTTCTTATCCAAGAAGCTTCTTCAGCTCTGACTCTGATTCTTCAGCTCTGGATGGTGGGGAATGGAAAGATTTATACTCCTTGCAGACAGCTGGTCATTTGCATTCTTAAAGAGAGCT